>NC_056732.1:345230372-345316465 GCF_019279795.1 Protopterus annectens
TTTAAAGGGGAAAAAAAAGTAAACCAGGAAATAGCAGCAGTGTGCACATCTGAGCACTGTGTTTGTGTGATGCGCTCCTGGGCTTAAACAGGAAGGCAATGGGAAGGGAAAACAGCAGTAGGAAGGTAATCAAGGAGAACTAGCATAGCTGGCATGTGAAATGTATCAGACAATTACACAGGCAGCAGCCCGGCCAAGCCCAGAACACTACTCCTCTACTCGACACTCATTAGACCCATTATACAGTACAATGCCCCTTATGGAATGTACCTCACAAGACATCTGCAGCAGCAGAAAAAGCCACAGAAGTACCTCACAAAGAGGATTACTGGCCTCAAACAGATGCCCTACACTGACCGTCTCAAAAAACTCCAGCTTTACTCCGTAGCACATCGCCTCCTCCGAGGTGATTTCTGCCTAACATATAAAGCTATGTCAAACCCAGAGCTGTTGGACATGCTACACCTAAAGAAATCCCAATCCCTCTGAGCTACACGCTATAGGGACCTAAACCTTGTCACCACAATAAACAGGACATGCTGGAGGGATAGATTCCTGTCCCAGAGACTTCCCATACTCTGGAATAGGCTATCCATCTATGTCAAGCAAAGTTCTTCATTAGCACTCTTCAAGAAAAATCTTGATGAGTGCATGGGAAATAGGAAATACACCCCGGGGATCACTTCTGTGTCTCTTCTCGACAGTGGCACAGGAAAATAACTTTCTTGGGTGGCGTAAGCCAGGGAACCTTGTTGGCTAGGCTTACGTAGACCCTAGGGCTGATAGCTTAGTACCTACCTATGAACCTATGAACCTATAAACTATGCAATCACCTTTCCCTCTGTTTTTTCTTTCATACTCTACACCACCGGGGTATGCAAGTGGGGAAATTTTAAAAAATAAAAACAACAAAATGATAGGGGCTGCAGAAGCTGTCATACATCAACACGTGGAACAGGCTGAGGCCGGTGAGGATGAGAATGCTGTCGACCAACCCACAGTGAGGAGATGGAGAAGAGTGTACAGACCCAGGGTAACCTACCAGGGGCTACATGAGCTGGAGATAGTGGAGCACTATAGGGTGGACAGGGACCTTCTACAGCAAATTGTTGAGCTGTGCTGGCCACGCTTGACACACAGAACTAACAGAGGGGAACCCATCCCAGTGGATACCAAGGTATGTGTAGGCCTAAGAATACTAGCTACAGGTACCTTCCACAGGCCAACTGGGGATATCATGGGGATCTCACAGGCATCAGCATCCAGGGTATTCCACCAGTTCCTAGATGCCATGTCAGCACATGCCGGTGAGCATATATATTTCTCCAACACCCATGAGGCATTGGCCAGCAATCTGTGTCTCATCCACCAAATACCAGAATACCCTGAGGTAGTGGGTGCTATAGATTGCATGCACATATGCATCAAAGCACCACCCGGTGAGTGGGGTAGGGTCTACATCAACTGCAAAGGCTTCCCCCTCCATCAATTGCCAGGTTATGTGTGATGCCCAGGGCATTATAATGAATGTGTGTGCTGACTGCCCTGAAAGCTATCATGACTCCCACATCTGGCATCTGATGCAGCTGTACCAGAGATTTGCCAATGGGGACATCCCTTATAGTCACCTAGTGGGGGATGCTGGTTACACACTGGAGCCATGGCTGATGATACCCATCAGAAATGCACACACACCCGAACAAGAATTCCATAATGAGGCACATGCACAGACCAGAATTATAATAGAGCATGTGTTTGGGATGCTCAAGTCATGGTTCTGGTGCCTGGACACATACGGTGGAGCCTTACAGTATTCACCAGCTACATGTACTCAAATTGGCATCGTATGTGCCATGCTACACAATATGATCCTGGGGAAACAGCTACACTAGGAACAGCATGGGGCAGGGCCACACAGCCCCCCACCATTGCCAAGGCCTGCACATACACAGAGTGACTCAGAGGAGGAACAACCTGAGCCTGCCCCAGTAGGCAGAAGGAGGTGTGTTCAGTATGCCCTGGCCTTGGCAAAGAGGCAACGCATGGCACATACACTGACACAGTAGGGACCCAGGGAATGACACCTCTCTCTGGCTCGCACATACAGTGAAAGGGATGCCAAACATGACACTACCTGTGCTCAACCACATATAGGGAGTGTACTATGTGCATCCAACATAGGCAGCCCTCCAGCACCATCCTCAGTACTGGCACAGCCACAAGGTAAGTCACTCTTCTTACCAATTGCTGAATGGAGTAGTATGTGTTGTTACTTGTATCGATGGTATGGATGTGAGCATGCAAGGGAATCAGGTGGCTGAATGGGATGCCAGCAGATAGTAGACACCTATAGTGACAGCATGAGATCTGTAACAAATACTGAAGTCACCATAGTAGCCAGTACTACACATAGTGACAAAACCCACTGCAGGAAATGTGCTGGGCCACATGTGTGTCCATATGACACACACATGCCAGTCAGGGAGGTTCACATACCCAACAACAGTCTCAGCCAGCAGGACAGGTGTAGACAAACACAAACAAAGGCTGTGCTAAGGCCTCTGAATGATGGCTATAGGTAAGCCCCCCAAGCCTACACAGACAGATTACATCAGGTCAGGCAGTGGCATGTTAGTTCTGAAGGGTAAGAAGTCAGAAACTGATATATAGGTCAATCAAACCTAAGACCTGTAGTACACTGATATGCCTCTAGTCAACCCTCAATCTGTTGTAGAGACGTGGAAACAGTCAGGTGTGCCCCCCCCAATCCTATGTAGAAATGTAGTAACATGTATGTGTATGTATAATACCAGTGGAGCACAGAATATCTGAGGTGGCCAAGGTAGCAGGATAGATTGTAGCATGTGTACAATATGCAGGTATGCGTGTGTTAGGCTGGTGTGTGTTTTATATTGTGGGAGAGTGATCAGTATGTATGCATGGTGAGGTTTGTCCTGGTGGCCATTGCCCAGTACTGCTGATGACAGGGCCAAGTCCTCACAACTGCAGTGCCAAACACAATGCTCCCCAGTATAACACATTCTAGCAGTAAGCCATTGTAAATGTTTGGAAGTCATATGTGTCACCATCTGAAAGATGGACATGGCATGACTGTTGGGCCAGATATACAAGCAGTACACAGGGGGAAATACTCCAGATAGACAGTGTATAATGTGTAACTATTAAATGGATACACCCTTGGAATTGTACATACAGGTTTGCAGCACATTATCTGGGCTTGTAGTAGGGAATACCAATGTCATCTGGCCAAACACTCGCAGACCACAAAGGTCATAGGAATGATGTATTGAGAAACAGCTGATGTCCCTGCACAAGCAAGCATAATTGTAATGCCCCATGCATACCTGTGAGTCAGATGCAAGTAGTGTTCATAGCACACATGCACCCAGCTCACCCAACCACCACCCACAGGTACTTCTCTGGCCTTATCCCTGCTGTTGGGAATGGGTACAATATGACCCCCACCTGTGTATGGCAATAATGAAAGAATGCAGCTTGCAGTGTAGGTGTTCCATGCAGGTGTGTCCCTAGCTGTAAGCAGCACCCTGCCAGCATCCACACCACTGGATCAATACTGACAGAAAGTATTGGCATGAATGCCTAGCACACCTACCTTGTCACCCCAGGGTAATATACTGTATTGCAGTCTGCGACTGTAGAACTGACAGAATGTAATAGCCTGATACAGCTGGCCTGCATCACTACCAAACAGCCTACAGTCCTCTGCCAAAGGCCTGTGTCTCACCCATACTGCCAATGTATGTTATGTCATGGACTCCCAAATAACAACATAACACAATCCACAGAACCCATATGCAAGGCCATGTGGACAAACCACAGTAACATGTTCACCATGTCCTACTGCATGAACTGTGGACCAACACCAATATACTGCTGTGATGAGGTGATAACTATAGGTAAAGTATCAGAGAATGTTTGCATAATGTATATAAGAGAATAGAATAATGGGGATGGGGGGGTGGGAGCATGGGCATTATGGAGTGTGTGACGTCCGAAACACAGCCATGTGCACATACTATCCCTGGCTGCAAACACAAGAATGGGTGGCTACAAACCTGCTCGTAAACCACAATGGGGTAATGTCCTGACTTATGACCTCTGCCTCTGGGTAAACTGTGTGGATCTGTACAGCTGTGAGGTATTGCCACAGCAACATAAGGACATACCTTTATGTCGATGGATGTACAAATATGAGATCCTCTGCCACCACTGTACCAAGGTGCTGAACCAGTTACACAGTCCCAGCAGAAAGTGTCTGCAGCTCCCCCTCCAGAATGGCATGAGTTTGCAAGAATATGTAGGCGTTTGACAACAATACTGGACACAGCTGCTTTCACCCTGTGTTCCCCAGGACATCACTGCAAGCAAATATGTCTACCTGACAGTAACTGATGACAAAAAAACATCACAGTGTATAACAGTACACATGTCTGAACATCTCTGCTAACACCAGGACCATGTAGCAGAAGCAGCACAGACACAATTACCTACAGTAACCCACTATCCGTTACCCATTTTGACCCCATATTGTCAAATGATCTACAGATATCCTGCAGAAACAGTTTGCTAACTGTAGGTGTAGAAAACAAAAGTCTGCACTGGACTACAATCTACTTGAAATGGATTCACACATTCAATACAGAAGGTCATACTGGGCATGCTCCCACACTTAAAGAAATGAAGCCCATGTCTGGCAACAACAGTGGATCATACATATCTGATAGTTGCAGATGTTAGTGCATACACTCCTCAGTATGCACCAGTCATGCTTTGCACACACATTGGATAGGAATACATACATATATCCAAGGACAACACACTGTAATATGCCAAAAGTACACATGCATAGACTTGTGGAAGAGAGTGATAGTGACAAAGAGCCTCTTATCATGAGGCCTGTCCCACCCAGAACACAGCCAAATGGCTACAACCATATGATGTGTAAATGACACTCACCGTAGACATTTGCCTCTGGAATCTCTCAGCATTATGGACTCTGTGGTGCTAGTGCTAACTGTGCAACATGACTGTACAAGGCAGTAGTCATCTAGCAGTTGTATATATGTACCTGTAGAATATAAACCTGTGTGTACCTGAGTGTGATGTGTCTGCCTCTAGATGAATGGGTTATGGCCCATGCACACACACTGCCCTCCCCATTTACCTACTATAGCAAGCCTGCTGATGTCATTCACTTTGAAATATACCTTTTGGGAAAAAGTAGCCCAGTAATTTCTGTGGCGTGTTCTATAACTGCATAATGCTGTAGTGTGATAAACTAGTTAGGTAAGATTTCTATTCCCAGACATGGCGAGTGTAGATGTTTGTGTGTGTGTGTTAGTTTGTCTGTGTAGGAGCAATGCTTTTGAGGCCATTCACAGTCACTACAACATCCAGTGGCCTTCTTTAGCAAGCTTGCTGAAGTCATTCACCTTGATATACGCCTTTGGGGAAGGTGTAGCTCAGTAATCTCTGTGGCACATCCTGTAACTGCGTAATGCTGTAGTGTGATAAACTAGTTAGGTAGGAGTTCTATTCCCAGACATGTCAAGTGTGGATGATTTTGTGTGTGTGTGTGTGTGTGTGTGTGTTTGTTTGTCTGTGTAGGGAGCAATGCTTTTGAGGCCATTCACAGTCAATATAGCTTCCATTGCCCTTGTTTGGTAAGCCTGCTGATGTCATTCCCTTTGAAATACACCTTTGGGGAAAGAGTAATCCACTTATTTCCGTGGCGTGTCCTATAACTGCATAATGCTGTAGTGTGGTAAACTAGTTAGGTAAGAGTTTCAATCCCAGACATGGCAACTGTGAGACTCTGTGTGTGTGTGTGTGTGTGTGTCTGTGTTTGTCATTCATATCCTGTGTGGAGGTGGCTGTGACTGTGTAACAACTGGACTCATTGTGGAGTGGGTTTTGCAAATTTCTTATATGGTGGATCTATTATATGTCACAATGTCCATCTTACAAGGATAACAGATGTCAAACAGCAGAGAGACTGGGGTTGCCAATCCATACCCCTACATGTGACATCAAGCACTGGCGAAGAAATTAGGCAACCCTTGTATTACCCAGAGAACACTCTCAACCCATGTCTCATACAAAAACACACTCGCCTAGGCAACAACCACTTTTTTGGTAGTACCCTGCATATTGCCCACATATATTAACCATGGTGTGATTGCAGTGGACTACAGAGGGCATGGCACCTTGTCCCACACTACAATAGGCACATAGTTGCAGACAGTGCCTTCACTAAGTTCCCCACATGACACCTGCAACAACTGTAGTGCCATCAAATGTGACCCACAAAGGACATACCATGCCATAAACACATGCCCTCTATGGACAGATGCCACTGACACCAGGGAATACCCATATCATGCTATCAATGTAGGTGCAGAGTCCACCTGGTGTCCATTACCAGTTCCTGCCACATGAGACCAGGACTGGCACATCTGATGATAACAATCTGTGCACACAACATGGGCCAGACACCCCAGGTATAGTTCCATATGTCACTGAACATGCATGTGGGACATGTGCACATCCCAGACATCATCCATGTCATGGACTATAGAACACATACATGACAAGCATTGCACAGCACTGGCCACACACAATAGTAACCCAGATGACTGGATGGTGAATACAATACCCACCTGTGTGGGCCAATCCAGACACTACACACCTAAGCCACACTGCAGACCATTGTCATGTGGCCTGATGCCAAGCTATACCCTTTACCTAGCCTTGCACAGCCTTCTGGCACAGTCAACCACTACACACCCGTGAAGTAATGCACCCATGCATGTCAGTACTGGCACCCTGTGTCTGTGTGTGTGGAGTATAATGCTTTCAACCCCATACACACTCACTACAACTCCCATTGGCCTACAGAAGCATCCCATCTGATATCAGACACCTTCACATACCCTTTGCCAATACATCATCCAGATAACCCCTGTGGTGCATGTGATACCTGCATATTACTGTATTGTGGCAAACTAGCTAGTTAAAAAGTTTATTCCTGACCCTGCCAACTGTGTTAATGTGTGTGATTCCCTGAGAGAGTGTGGCTGTGTTGACGTTGACACCTGTTCATGTGGACAGGCATGTGTACTACACCTACCTTATCGCTTCTATATAACTGTTGCAGATGTCACTCACCATCAGATATACCTTTGGACAGCTCCCCAACATGTACGTTATATGACGCATGCAATAACTGCATAGATATGTGATAGCAATGCATACAAACATGCTTAGATTTCACTCTCCCACCCCCTTCCTGACTTACTTTGTCTCTGTCTGTCTCTCTCACTCCCTCTCTGGTGGATGTGGAGAAGTACACCTGCTTTGCTTAGGCAGCAGCTGTGTAAGTGATGCTCATGATCAGCTGATGGCCTCTGCATGAATTGCAGTTCCTCTCGAGCTGATTGCATGTGGAACAGCTGTGGTAACATTCCCATAGCCAATTGCATGGAAACACACTCCAATATCTAGGAACATCATGTGGGTGTTGGGCCTTTACATTCACTGTGAGCAGTGCCTCAAATTGGTGTTTGGCAAACAGCATCACAGATGGTATTGGGATTTACCTCTAACAACATACACTGTGAAGACCGGCCAACAAACAGGAAGGGGCTGTGCAAAACATGACTATAGAATGTAAGTGTTGCTCTTCTGCATTTGGAGTAATATTGGTTTAACAGGGTTTGTGTGGATATGGCTGGTCTACATGATTTAATACCTGTCATGACAGTGTTATGTGTTTGAGGAAACTCTCACCTGCAGACTGGGCAGTGTGTGGAGTCTTATGTTTCTTGTGTTACTCACAGAACACCTATCTTAGAACTGCAGAAGCATAGTCTGAGGATTGCAGTCAGTACATGGTGACAGCCATGAGAGTTACTGACTTCATATCCCTCATAGGCCATATGTCACAACAAACCCTGGTACAACAGTAAATGTATGAGGGTATCAAAGCAATATGCCATTATTGGCCCAGTGTTTGTGGCTCCAGCCACAAGTCTGTCAATCCTTGTAGACTTCATCAGAATAAAAAAGCCATCAACAATCAAACTATTTATAGCAACATCAATCAAAAGTTAATTAAGCAAACATTAATTAAACAATTAAAAAATGTACTAAACATTTAAAGACACAAGATCAAGTAAAAAAGGAACTGAAATCAACTGATTTGTTCACAGACAGTTCCCTGTACTTTAAAAAACATTTAACATTAATAGTGTCATTAAGACCAGGATGAACATCAGAGTTAAGTCTTATTTGCCATAGGGTCTCACGCTGTTCTAGATAGTTCTTAAAATCACCTCCCCTTAAATCAGAATGGACAACCTCTAAAACAGAAAACAAAAACTTTTTAAATGTTGGACATACAACTGAATGTTTAAATAAAGCATTATTTTCATCCCTATGTTTAATGGCATAAAGATGCTCTCTGATGCGCATCTTTAAACATCTACTGGTCATCCCAACATAAAAACTTGAACAACTAGAACAAATACTAATATACACCACACCTTTCATATTGCAATTTACGAAACTGGGCACACTAATAGTTTTTCCATAAGTGTCAAGACTAATATATGGACCCTCGTGAATGTACCTACACATGTTGCATTATTTATTGACATCATACCTGAGTACAAGCCAGTCAGATATCAGACTGCTAGACATGTTATGTATAGTAGGGGTTATTTCTGAGGATATAACCTGGGCATTATGCAGTTGTGTGTACAGTACTGGGGTCTGTGTATTTATAGTGATTGTTAACAGTATGTGTATTGTGCATACGTACCTTGGCCTGTGCACAGACTGTGGTAGATGCCATTGTTCTTGGTTCTGTTCTATCTGATGTTACATGCTGCTCCAGTGTATGGTACCCTATCAGCTCACATGTCTGGAGGGCCAAACACATACATGTCCCATACCACAGACAGGCATCGGACCACACTGTGTCATGGCCCAGTTTATGTAGGGTTAGTGTGTGAGTGGCACATATGAGGCTGGTGTTTATCAGACAGTCCACATAGTGTCATATTAAGCTTGCATACCATATGTGGCTGTGGCTGTGTTCACATTGGTTGTGGGTATGCACTTTCTCACAGGTGTCTTTTACCCTGTGCTGTGACATGCATGCAGAGCCTGCTATATTTGCAGGTATATGTGTATTTCCCCATACAAAATGTAGTCCAGTGTTGTGGCAGTCTGCCTGCAGTTTGCACAGTGCTTTGCTACATGCCTAGCAGCTTAGTGTAATTACCCAGTGTGCTGTTATGTCCAGTTATTTGCAAGACATACTGCTTCCAGGCTACCATAACTGTTGTGTATTTCTGACAAAGCAGTGGGATTCTGTACAGATGTATGTCACTAACTACTGGGTAGTATGTGGCCATGAAACCTCTGCACCACCAGGTATTATGTGTCAGGACAGACTGGCATGTGTGAATGCATAAACTGTGTGGCCATATGTAGTCCAGTATTTACATGGTATACCCATGTACATGGCTGTTAACATCCACATTGTCAGGTATAGTCCACATGTCTCACATGAAGGGGATCTGTGTACACCTCTGGACTGACCACAGAGTTCCAGACTGTCCACATATATTGGTCATATCTTTGCTGTAGTGCACAGGATCATTACTGTACTATGATGTCCTTAGGATGTCGGTCAGTAACCAATGGCATACATGTCAAAAGCAGATGTGACCTCCCACACACAACATGTCTGTTAAGACAACCCCCGTTACAGTAGCAACAGTCTACATATATACCTGCAATACATACATGACATCCCCTTGCACTAAAAGGTTGGGACTGTTGGTGCTGAGGTAGGACTCCACTCCATGTTCTGGACATATGGTAAACATATATATATATATATATATATATATATATATATACACATATACATATCTACATACATATATGGCTTTATATATATATATATATATATATATATATATATATATATATATACATATACAAACTCAAATATATACATATTCACAGCTATATATGTTTACGCATATACAGATATATAGATATATATATGCACATATAGTTATGGATATCTACATATATATCGACATAAATAGGTATATCGGATTAGATATGTATGCACATATAGTTATAGATATCTACATATATATCAACATAAATAGGTAGATCTGTACACATAGGTTGTGCATATATATATATATATATATATATATATATATATATATACAGAGATCTAAAAATGGCCATATATATGATGCACTGTACAGATATGTAGAAATACATATATATGAATATATATGTGCATGTACATGTAGATATATATCTACATATGTATATGTATATATCCATGTCCTTGTCATGTGTAAACATTACAGTTATGTATACCTTCCCAGATGTATCACACTGTATGGTATCTGATATGTGTATATTTAGATATAACAACATATGTGATGCAACAATAATATCACTAACAAGTACTACACAATTGTGGAAGTCAAAGCAATTGTGCAATACTATTCAATATGTGTACTGACAGATATAGTGGAAAAACAACTGTTTTCACAGCTGTCGTGGTGTAGTGTTTAACTGTTGTGATGATAGTGTACAGGGTCCTGGGTTCAAGACCTGCAAGGGCTCTTTGTTTTTTGCTGGGCAGAACAAGGGCTGTTGGATACAGAGTAATTAAGGTAGTTTTGAGCAGCTTTAAGTGGGTTTGCATGGGTTTACGTGAAGCTAAGTGGTGCTTATGTATGGTTAAATGTAAGGGTGCTTACACCATGTAGGCTTCGCTTACCAGTGAGCAGATGTGCTCAGCTGTTATATTGCAGCAATGCTGACACCTGCAAAGCATAGCTCAGCCCTGGTAACCAGTGCTCATATCCCAGTCTGATAACATAGCAGGGTAATGACATCTGTAATAAGTGTATGTAATGCCATGTACAAAACATGCGTCTATGTGCCATCATTACAGTGGTAAGGGGTGTGAGTGTCATGTCTGGGACACTCAAATATATAAGACCTGTACATCACTCTTTTTCATGTGACTGTGTTACATGCAAGGGTAGTAACCCAGGTTACGTGCCGTCACACTGTCTTGTAGTGTATCATGGTGTTACTACTGTTGACAGTGCTTTCCCAGGCAAGAGTAGATTGCTAAATGTAGTACTGACAACAAACACCCCTGCAGTCATAGCTGGACCCTGAGGCCTCACTGTCATGTTCCTGTTGTGTGAGCAGTGTCACAGTATATATCCCCTACTGGATAATGATCTGACATGTGGAAAGTAACTGTAGACTACTGTCTGTATAGCACATGTCAGTTGAAGCTTCCAACATGTAGTAATGGCATACATATTGGTGTCAGACATCTATCTGTCGACACATTCATCCTACTGCATAGCTACTTGACAATATGATGTCTGTCAGTCCCTGTACAGATGTGCAGATGGCAGGTATCCAGCTTGGATGCGTACAGGCAACCTATGCTTGACTGACACTGACATGTCTGCCCAGCTGTGTTATAACTGGCACATATAGGAGACAAGTCTCTGTATGCACCACATGCTACGGGTATCTCCACTACACTACCACAGTCAACAGAACATGCCTGGGTACAGGTCTCCATAACAGACACTAACCATGTGTTGTAATACATGTTGCATACATGTCAACTGGATCATCTAAGTGGCCATTTGCAGGAGGCACCCAGAGGATTGGCTGATGCATATCACTCTCACCCTGAGGGTCACCACAGTGATGTCACTTGATAGATTGCCTGCTGGCACATGGCAGGTGGTATGATACCACTGTACACACATCCCCTGCACTTCCCATCTCTCCATGGACAATAATCAGGTACACACCTATGACCACCTGCAACAATGCACCCCAGTACTGACAAATGTGTACATGTGCATTACTGAGGATAGCAGTGTCTGTGTGTTAGTACACCTGTAGTTGGGAATACCATGAGGGCCTTCACACCTACTGCAACACCCATTGCCATAGGAAGATGTGGCTGCTGCTGTAACAGACATTACATGTACCCTGTTACACTCCTCTCCCTAATGGCTACATGAGCCTTGCATTACCAGCACAACAGTGTTGTACAAATGGATTGATAGGCATGGGATACCCATTGAGTTCTGGCAAGTGTATGTATGTGTGCATGTCTGTATATCTGTAGGGTACAGCATTCAAGGCCATATACTCCTATTACAGTACGCATTGCCACACATTAGTACGGATAGTGTTGTTGCTGCCCATAGTTGAGGCATGACAATGCATCACCCTACTATGCCTGTGGCATGTGCATTAGATACCCCTGTTGGGATGGACAATGGGTTGTATTGCAGTCATGGGAAATGTATGATGGTGGGTATGTCAGTGTCATCATGGGTTCCAGTGTGTCCAATATCCACTGTGGGGTGTGGGTGCTGTGTACACTGTCATTACACCATGGTACACCCAGTACATGTCCCATGTACCACTGTATGTTGACCACTGTCACCATCAACCATACAGGTAACTGATACCACAATCCAGCCCAGTTATGCATGTGCTGTGTGCAGCCTACCTGTAACACATTATATACGCTGACAAGTTAGTTAGCACCAATATGCCCAGGTCTCATGGATTTTATTTTTCTGTCTTTTTAATTGTTTCATTGAATATTGTAGTCTGTGTCTCTCTGTAGTTATTTATTTTTCTATTTAATTGTTTCATAGAATATGTGGTCTCTCTCTATCTCTCTTTCTCTCTCTCTCTTTCTCTCTGCAGTAAGTGGTGTCTATTGTGTTTCACTTCATTGATATTCAGTGTTGCACTCTTAACCTAGAGGGTTTCTCTGTATTTATAAGTGTTAGTCACATATCTTTGAATTTATTACAGCTCAATATCTGAGTTGCTTGGCTTCTGCTACTTACCTACAACCAACTGCATTACTAGCTGAATTAAGTACAAACTGCAGTGTTAAAGATTGTACTGCATTTTATTTTTCTGTCTATTTAATTGTTTCATTGAATATTGTGGTCTGTGTCTCTCTGTAGTTATTTATTTTCCTACTTAATTGTTTCATAGAATACTGTGGTCTCTCTCTCTCTCTCTCTGCAGTTAGTTTCCCGCCCCCCCCGTTCTTGTTCTGGTATTAAACTTGGTGGCTTTGGAATTGCCCGCCCCTCCTGTAAATTTGCTCACTCAACCAAGTACAGTGAGATAATATTTTGACTTCAGACACTCCTACCAGTCCCATCTGTTCAGCTCTATCCCAGCTCTATTCCAGTCTAGTGTCACTAGCTCATTCTACCTAATACAGAGAGAACATTTGTTAAGGGCAAGCCACTTAGACCCTTAATTTTGAATTATCTTATGTTTCTCTTTTCTCCCTTTCCACTTTACAAAAAAAAAATTCTAAGCTTGTTCTCTGCCTTTCCTGTAACTAGTCTAGTCCAGATAAATATTTGATGTAACCAGGACTGTTTGTAAGCTTCTGAGCCCCCAAAGCCTTTCTGTGTTGGAGGGAAGCCTTCTAGCTTATCAGTGGGAGTGGTAAGCATTAGGTATCCTATCTTCCAAAAGAGTGGTTTCTGACACAGAAATTGTAGTTAATTGGCCGTTTGGGCAGTTTTTCCATCTCTTTCAACTTCTGGTTTAAAACCCCATATTTGCACTTGTTTCCCACCTTTCCTGTAACTAGTCTACTCCAGATTTGCTGTATCCAGGACTGTTTGTAAGCTTCTGAGCCCCCCAAGCCTTTATGTGTTAGAGGGAAGATTATCAGTGGGAGTGGTAAGCACTAGGTAGCCTATCCACCGCAAGATCCAGGTACAGATTCATAGTTTTACTACTTGAATTTGCTTATTGGTGCTCAGCACGTGTTTAGAACTTGTTGTTAGCACTAAATAACCTACAAATTACTACAGCACTCAACCTTCCTCTTTACCTAGAGGAAAATAGTTTTTTGTACTTACTTTCCTCACTTGCTTAGAGAAAAACAACTTTTATACTCACTTTCCTTACTTGTCTAGAGGAAAGTAGTTTTTTATTCAGGCATGTCCAAGGGTCAGCTCCCAGTGTTCTCTCCTGTCTATCTGTTGAATCTGGACATCCTGGGGCAATGTAGCAATTGCCTCATGTACACAGACAACCCTCTACTCCTACCACCCAACATCACAACCTGTGAGAGATGCACTTATCTAGCCAAACTGGAGGTAAAGCTATCTCCAACCAAGACTGAACTTGACAGTCAAGAGGAGTAGGTAAACACTTGCACCACACCACACTCATCACATAGTCCCACTAACCTACACCACCAGAATCCACACATAGAAACACAAAAACATTCACGGAGGCTCTCAATAATAATCTGCTCAAACAACAGAGACCTCCAAAGCAGAAACATAAGCAACCTCCACCCCCCAACACAATCCAAGTGACACATAGCCCACAGACTCAGTGTGCTAATAAACCACAGCCCATAAGGCAAAACAATGTACCCAACACACTAGTCATACGTTACTATATAGTCAGGCATACTGATGTCCCACTCACCAGGCTAAACAAAAAGAAGGTTACTGTCAGCTGCCTGTCAGGTGCCAGGATCTGCCACATAACCCACGCACTCAGGTCACTCCACAACAAGTACAGATATGAGTCTGTCATTGTCCATGTTAATGTGAATGACCTGAGACGTACCTCCCTGGACTACATGAAAAGAGACATGGAAGAGCTCTCTGATCTTGCAGCCCAGGCAGGTATGACCCTAGCCCTGAGTAGCATCCTGCCATCTCCCAGAATGATACAGCAGAACAAGGACAAAATGATTGACTTCAACAATTGGCTAAGCTTCTGGTGTCATTCTAAGGGGATCCAGTATCTGTCTGCCTGGGACCACATGGTTGACAGACCATGATGCTTTGCCAGAGATGGCCTGCACCTGTCTCCCCTGGGATTCCGGATACTGGCTAAGGGTCTTGCCACCCCTATAGTGCCTTTTTTAGGTAAGGTTCAAATGACAAATTCACCACCGTAACAGGAACAGGCAAGCAAAAACTGAGGGTAATGCTACTCAATGTTAGAAGTCAAAATCTCAAAATGCACTCACTCGAGGCACTCCTTAAAATGGAGAACATTGATATCTGTGCAGTGACTGAGACCTAGTTCAAGGCTCTAGACAGCACCCCTGCACTACCAGGCTATAACTCATACCACACTTTTCGGCCATCTAACCTGGACCAAAACACCAAAGGCGGAGTTGTGTCCATATTCATTAAGGATATCCACACCTCCAGGCTACTTGTGCAGCATAATGCATCCGAGGTTATCCAAGTGCAACTAACTCTGGACAAAACTGCAATCCAAATTGTAACTTGCTACAGATCCCCGACCATGCCCCATGATTCCCACTCCTCTTTTCTTGATATACTGGAAAATATTAGGGTTCAACCAAACACCCTAATAATGGGCAATTTCAACTACCCCACCATTAACTGGGAAAACTACTCATGTACCAACTCCTTCCCTCAATGCTTTCTGGAATTCATAAATTCCAATGCCGTGGATCAACTTATCCACACCCCAACCAGGGGCAACAGTATCCTAGACCTAGTCATTGCCAACATGAGTGACTGGTGTTCCACACCTGAAGTCAACTCCTCGTTGGTCAGATCCAACCATAAGCAAATCACCCTAGGTATCCACATTCTGCCCCCCCCCACTATTAAGGAAACCACGGTAAAAAATTTCTCCAAAGCCAACTTCATGTTTCTTAAGACAGAAGTGGCGAACTTCATGACACCCATGCAGATGGACAATACAGTTACGACTGTTGAATCCTACACAAATGCACTCTATAAGCACTTACACGAGTGCATGGATCATGCTATCCCAAACAGAACCAAGAAGCTATCCTCCAAAAACAGGAAGCCACTCTGGTGGTCCCCTGCTATAAACAAACTCTACAACAGAAGGAAGAAACTGCTGCAAAAGAGAGTAAAATCCCATGAGTGGAGGAGCTCCCTGATCAGCCTCAGTAAAAAGCTGAGATCCCTTATAAAATCCTCCAAAGCTAGCTACGAAAACAAAATCACCAGTGATTCTAAGGGCAACCACAAAACATTCTATAGCTATGTCAAGAATCTCAATGGTGACACCCAGATCTTCTCTGAGTTACAGCACAATGGCACGAAAATTACAGAACCAACTGATATTGCCAACATCCTGGCAGATAGGTTAAGTGCTAACTTTACCACCCTCTCACCCCCTAAAGGGCCCATATCTATACAGGAAGAATGCAGAGTCCCTGTAATCACATCTATGCAGGTAAAAGCTGCACTCTCTAAAACCAAAAACACAGCATTCATGGGACCAGACAACATCCCAGACTGTGTTTTACATGAACTTCAGAATGAACTGGCTCCCCACCTGAGTGCCATGTTCAATCATAGTCTCATGTCAGGCTTTGTGCCCACTGAATGAAGCACAGCAACAGTTATCCCACTCCACAAAGGGGGAGCCACTACTGATCCTGGGAACTATCGTCCTATTAGCCTGATGAGCCTGGTCTGCAAGGCCATGGAACATATCATCATGGAACTCATAAGCAAAGACATTGATAACCTCCAAACTCTGGACCCCACCCAGTTCGGGTTTGTGAAAGGCAGATCATGCCTTCTGAACCTGATTGATTTCTTTGAGGCAGTCACCAAGGCTATAGATGAGAATAAAGTGGTTCACACAGCCTATCTTGACCTCACCAAGGATTTTGGCACCATCCCCCATTCTGGAATTATAGCTAAGCTCACTAAACTAGGTATAAATCCGTACGTCACAAGATGGGTTGCCAACTGGCTCACTGACTGAACCCAGAGTGTAAAAGTTGCAGACTCCAAATCTGACTTCAAACCAGTGACAAGTGGAGTACCACAGGGTTCAGACCTGGGACCTCTCCTGTTTGGTTTCTACTTCTCTAAAGTACAAGCTAATACAGAAGGCCTTTGTCTAATGAAGTTTGCAGATGACTGCAAACTAGGAGCTATAGTCGAGTCCCCAAATGATGTGGACATCCTACAGAAGAGCCTCACTGAGACAGATGCCTGGTGTCAGAGGCATGGCCTCAAGCTCAATGCCAAAATGTGCATTGTCATCTCCTTTGATAAAAACTCTGTACCCATGAACTACCACATAAACGGCAGTCTACTTAATGCCGAATGTGTGATAAGAGACCTTGGGACCCAGATGGACAGTAGTCTCTCCTTTGATAATCACATTGCCACAGTAGTCAGGAAATCCTTCTATATGGCACATCTCATCACAAAAGGGTTCTCATCCAGGAAAAAAGAGGTCATTGTTCCCCTCTACTCGACACTCATTAGACCCATTGTAAAGTACAACGCCCCTTGTGGAATGTACCTCACAAGACTTCTGCAGCAGCTGGAAAGGTCACAGAAGTACCTCACAAAGAGGATTACTGGCCTCAAACAGATGCCTTACACTGACCTTCTCAAAAAACTCCAGCTTTACTCTGTAGCATATCTCCTACTCTGAGGGGATCTCTGCCTAACATATAAAGCTATGTTAAACCCAGAGCTGTTGGACATGCTACACCTAAAGAAATCCCAATCCCTCCGAGCTACATGCTCTAGGGACCCAAACCTTGTCACCACCATAAACAGGACATGCTGGAGGGATAGATTCCTGTCCTAGAGACTTCTTGTACTCTGGAACAGGCTACCCATCTATGTCAAGCAAAGTTCTTCATTAGCACTCCTCAAGAAAAATCTTGATGAGTGGATGGGAAATAGGAAATACACCCTTGGCATCACTTCTGTGGCTCTGCTCAACAGGGGCACAGGAAATGAACTTTCGTGGGTGGCATAAGCCAGGGAACCTTGTTGGCTAGGCTTACTTAGGCCCTTGGGCCGATAGACTAGTATATACCTGTGAACCTATGAACCTATGTGTGTCTGCCTATGTGTCTGTTAATGTGTATATGATGGTATGTCACACTATGTATTGTCCATATACAACCATTGCATCCCCCACTACCATGCTGTACATGTCTGGGGATGTTCTGCATGTAACCTGGAACACACCTCACCCTTAATGCTGTGTGGTATGTGCAATAAAAGCCACACACTTCAGTATCACTACATACCTAGGTAGGGGTCTAGTCCCAGTGTTGCCAAGTAACAGTGTGCATGTATGTGGATGGATCTACATCAGGTTGCTGATTATAGATGTCCCAGCAGGTCACCTGTCCATGTGGCACAGGCAGTAACTGTTATACAAACCTGTGACATGTGTTCAACTGTTCCCAGGATATGTCACAGCCATGGTGTCACCACAGTGCCATACCCCTTGTGGAATATGACTGCAGACCATCCTCCTGCTGATACATGTACACCTACAACACAAATGGATAACATTATGGAGACCACAATCACTCAGTGTTACTAACAGCTATAATGCATCATGGCTGAACAGCTACACTACCTGACATGTATGCATTAAACATTACTCCTGGCAACATGTTACACAGCAGTACATTGGTACACTGCAGTACAGTCACTGTGTGCATCAGAACCATATTAGCCTGTCCCTGCATAGATGTTATGGATGGCAGGGATGTGGCACAGGTATCATCAGTTGCATAGGGTGTGTTGTTGGTTTGCCAGAGACTGAGGGTGGGCCATACATTTGACACCATTTGTGTGGGTGAGGGGTGTAATAAGTTGAAATGGCTGTGGTGATGTGGTGTGTGTAGGTATGGGATTGTCCTAGGTGTGTTAGTATAGTGTGTGTTTATGCATGCACACAGTTCTGCTATGTGGCTGCCCTTTAAAGGTGTTTCTTGGACAGCTGCAGACCATACCTGGCAGGGTGTGCAGTTCACCGCCTCCGGCCATGGACACACGGACTGTGCCTGCCAGGGGTTCCATGGGCACATCCAGGTACAGGTCTCGATGTGCTACTCTCCCCTGATGATGACCAATGTCTGCATGAACCAGGTCTCTCCTGGGACTGGCCAGGGCCACTTGCACATGGCCTGCTGTGGTGTGGTGTGGTGTGGACAGTGCCCCCTTGCAGTGCTGGGGCTAGTACTGTCACTACAGGATGCCTTGGTGTCCTAGCACGTCCATGTTGACTGCAAGCTGTTGGTGTTGCTGGCCTACGTCCACACGGCCATTGCCCAACTCCCACCACATGTTCAAGCATGGACAAACCATGTCGATGAAGCCCACCATCTCACCAAACCATCTAGCCATAACCTCGGTATAATCATGGAGGGCACCAGCAAGTTCATAGAAGTCATCACTTACAGATGAGAAATAAGCCCTCTACAGCCTCAGGCCCTGTCTGGTGTACTGTTCCATATGTGCCTGCGCCCCCATGACAGTCTGAAACATGCGCCTGGTGGTACCAGTTGTGGTGCTTCTGCCAGGGCCATGAAGACCAGCATCCCTAGCACGACCACCCCAGTACATCTGCCTATGTGTTCCCCTGCCGGACATCTGGCTATGCCTGCTGTGACCAGACACAGTAGGCATAGATACCACACTCTCCTGTGCACTGCCACCAACCACCAACTGTCCCTCTGGTATGGCTACTGGTGATGGGGTATGTATAGGCACTGTAACTGTGTGTAGGGCTGGAGTTGCTAAGAAGGGGATATCAAACGATGGTGCAGTTTCGGCCTCTGACAACCCCACCTGTGCCGCAACAGTCCTATCATCATCTTCGGTGTCTGTATGGACACCAACATCAGATTGCATGCAGGAGGGACCCTGACCCACCTCGCCACCTGTGGGGGAAAACAAGAAACGCACTTTAAGACCTGTACAGCATTGCATAACAGTACACACATATACAAGCACACACACACACACACACACACACACACACACACACACACATGCATGCACACACACAGACACACACACACACACACACACACACACACACACACACACACACACACACACACACACTGAAATTCCACCATAATACCTTCCTGTCCCTGAGTTTACAGAAAGTCCCATGTTTATTCATATAAGTTCCCCATCCTGCATCACACTTGGTAACATACACTCATTAATACCACTCATTAATGCATCATTCCTCTAAATGCCTAGACGAGTGATCATAACACAAGACCTGTCACTCCATTACCTTCTTGACTTGAGTGGAGTAGGTTTTACATGGCCTCACTGCTGTCATCTAGTGTTCACCCTGGGTATATCTGGACATCGTGAGATTGGCCCCCATATGTTAGGGGTTACTATGTTCACTCATTAATGTCATGCACTGGAGTGCCATACGTAACTATTGCTCAGTACATGCCAGATCTGTTGCTCAATCAACTTATCATGTTGACAACAGTAATATATGGATACACTCCCTGGTGTTGTCTAGTAATTCCCCAATGCATCTGTAGTGCTGCATATGTGGGTGATCGTTCACCTTTCTGCTGATTGCAATATTAAGGGTATACCTGGTGTCTAGTTTCCCTCCCAATGCATGTTCCATGCTACAGACCTTATTATACTATCAGCTGTCCTGTGATTACATATCAGACAAGTATTCATGGTGTCTCATGTGTAAGTCCATGTCCATGTACTGCACGATTCCAAAGGGAAGTACTGCCGTATGGACACGCCCACAATCACACATGTGCATACATGGACACCCACACAAACACACACACATCCTACATGCATCAAACCCCCCCTCCACTCCACCAGATTCCACTTACAGAAAAAATAACCCCCCCCACACACACACACCTACAGGTGAGGTTGCACAAAGATAGTACACACAGTCCTCCCTTTACCCATCTGTCAACATGCATAATGTATGGTACTCAACAGCATGCAGTACAGCTATAGTCAATCCATGCTAGCAACAGTATACATGTATGTGATGCATGGGCTGTGTTAGTAGGTGATGCCCCTTCCCCTGGAAAACACTGCACCCATGTACATAGTATTGCTGTGCACATGTTCTGCACCCTGCCATGTACTGTGCACCAAACCTCACAGGTGTACAAACCATTGCGGAATGTGTATTACTGTGTCAGTTATGTCTGCTCTAATGCTCACAGCCTCTATGTGTTTCAGCGATACATACCTGGATTGATAAGTGGACAGATGTCATTTGTGAATGCCTGATGTCTGGTTTACAGATCTCAACATCAGCGGTGCATGTATGACCAATACGATACTATTCCACTGACAACCGTCAAACCTTACCATGGCTATGGGGAGTGTACAGACCCTTATTGATATGATGCACTCCTTGATATGCCATGGGACCACATCACTGCATATGTTAACATTATATGAGCCTGATATGTGACATATATCCTGTACATTCACATGCAGTGTCTAACAAATGTATTAGGTGTGCAGATGCTGACCGCAATGCATACACTCCGTGGGTGCATATGTGTGCACGCCCTTATCATGATGGTTTGTTGCACCTATTGTTATGTGTACTACAGCAGTCACTATTCCTGGCAGAAGTACACTAGCATGGGCCATCTACCAGTATGTGGTCAGTCTGCCCTACACATGTGACCCAACTCTGCATGGTCTACTCATGTACACATTTCTTGGAGTTCACACACTGCTGTCACTATTGCTGTGGAGTTAGAGTTATATCTGCCACAGTTCCTGAACCTGACTGTGTGCAGATACAGCCATTCTTAGCATCCTTAGGATCCCTGCTGCAGTGCACTGGTGTGTCATGATGACACTCCCTCCTCACTTTCAGTCTTTTTGCAGATGTTTGACAACTATGGCCTACACATGTGTCAGTTTGCAGTGTCCCAAACACTGAACACCATGTGTAACACCCTAGTCCTAGCTAATGACTGGCAAACATGCAGATGTACACTAGCACTGGCAAAGTACAGATGGTGATGATGGGCCTGAGGTGGGGTGAGGCATTGGTTGTGCAGCACCTGTATCTTACATAATACTGTCTATAGGTTTCCAACATGGTCATGGTACACCAGTACACATTGCAATGCATGACTGTTGGGGACCTCTTCTGTTATGCATACACTACCTGTAGAGAGGGCTGGCTGATATTTCCTGTGGTGCAACTGTCATATCTGTTTACCCTAACCCATAGGCCATGCACTTGCAGGGTCCAGGCAATTGCTGACATGGGTACTGCACAGCCAGTACTTGCTGGACATTCCTGCTACCCCCTCAGTGTTGTGGCATGTTAGTGGGTAGCCCGCATGTACAGTTTGCTACATGTGACAGCATTTGTCTTGGGTGGCCATCTGTTTATGTCCTGCATCATTCCTGTCTCATAAATTCTTGCCACATACATGACTGTCTGCACTGATTGCCATGGCATATGCAATGGTCAGGCATGGCTACATGTGCACCTCATGGGTGCTACCTGTTGGGTACAGGGCCCATGCCATGTCATGCAAGATGTGTGCAAGCCACGCCTGCCTCTGTTGCTGGTAAGTGTGCACATTTGATGGCCAAATGTCTTGGACAGCTGACCACTATGCATTGTGGCACTGGGGAGGTGTACTTGCTAAACGGTGCATTTCCATGACAAATGCATGCAGGCAGTACCTCAACATCTGCCTCCACTATATTTAATCTGGAGTGTGTGCACACATATACTTAAAGTGTTTGTGAAGGCATGTATTCCCCATATTTGCTGCCCTAACCTATGGTTCCTTATTACACACTCAGTGCTCATGTTGGGACCACATTGCAGGTGTTGGTTGTGGACCACAGTATTATGATATGCCATAGTGTAGATCTGTAACAGTTGCCATTGTAATACTGGTATATACACTGTTGTAGCACTGTATAAGGGTGATGTTTCACACATGTCCCTACTGTAGGCCATGTGTCCCACCATTATGTTCATCTCTGTGGACACATTTCACAATGACAGGATGTTATTTATCTTGCAGGTGTCTGACAAACCCTTCAGATACCCCATCATGATCACCACTGTGATGCAGTGCAGTTAACAGCAACAATACGTAAACATGTACAGCATGCATTATGGGTAGGAGTGTTAGATGTGTGCATGGAATATACTATAGCCATTACATCCCCAGTGTATTGGCAAACATGAACATAAACCATACTCACCAGCTACAGGCTTCTGCCTTGGTGGTATACCAGAGGAATCTACATAAGAGTGTGAGAGATGTGATGTCAGTGGCCACAGCTGTGGCATTGCTACAGGGTGGCTGCAGCATTACAGTACATTAACAGTACAAGTCCACAATACTACAGCTTATGCACATCTGTTTATTACTACTACTCAGCAACAGACTATGTATATGACATCTCACATATGCATGATCTACCTGTACAGATGCAGATGCATACGCAACAGTGGTCTACTGATGTGCCCTGTGGCCTTATCTGCACACTCTTCAGCCAGTGTGTGGGTAGCACCCACCTCCACAATGGTCTCCACCAGTTGTTGCATGCGTAGGCGGGCAGGTGCCACGAGGCTGGCGAGGAGATCCTCAACACGGTCTGGGGGGATGGATGGCATGACCCCCCCATTGGGAGGTGATCCCCCCAGACTGCAGCAGCACGCTGATGGACATTGCGAAGCAGGTCACTACAATGATGCTGGACCTGCTTATAACTGTGGTTATGCAAGCCGACATCATTGACCCTGTGGACTAGATCATTCCACTGGGTGATCCGCTCCTGCTGCTCATGGGCTGTCCTGCTGAAGAGAACCTGATAATGCTGTATCAGGTGGTTAAGAATGACATGACTTTCCGCCACTGAATACACTGGTAAACGGCCTTGGGACATCTTGCCTGAAAGACATAAAGATGGAAACAGGTCTGAGCAACTCATACAGCAAAGTTACCATAATTCTTAATACACATGTCAGTCTCCCCACCACCATATCAACAACAACATACTGTTCACACAACTCAGTAGGTATGGCTACAGCTTACCTACCATTGGGGCATATATTGTATTGTACCACGCTTTGTGCTATGTGTTTGTAGCCATGTTCCCTGTGGGGACACTATCATTGCTGGCCTGTTATGGACTATTTCACCTGCATGCCATTGTCAGGGCCACTGTGGTTCCATATATGCATGTGGTATGCTTGCTATGTGATTGCTGCACATCTGTCATTCTGTGTTATTGGGGATATCTATGGATGCTGTTGGACATGTTCCAGGATTGTGTGGACTATTACTATCCACATATGTTCTATAACAGTGACACAATAGCATGTTTAGGGAATAGTTGCCAGCAGAACCACCTCTCCCACCTCATCTGGCCATGTTACAAGGCCACATCACATGTGGGACCCACCCTGGGGCCTCCTCATCTACTGGTCCAGCACTAACTTCAGGTGGAACCACATCAGGGGATGGTATCACCCCCTGGGGCACACACAGACATGATCCTGTCACCCGAGGTCAGGTCCAGGGTCTGTTCCATAGGGGGCTCCTCAGAAACTTGTGAGATGTGCTACAGCACCTTGAGGCCCGCAGTACACAATCACAGGGTCCACATGCTCCTTATGCTCAGCCTCCAGGCCAGGCACCTTCAGGGCTGTGAAACTGCTGTTGTGACTAGCAATGGGTGGGGGCCTTGTTTCCATTGTTTACATATGGGGGCTCATGGGGCTTCCACATTGCAGACCACACACACCATCCAAGGTGTTTACCCACCACATGTGTCATAATCCACCTCTGTAGGCTGTCCTCTATATCTACCAACCTGAACCACCTCCACAAATATACCTGCTATCCTTCCAGATATTCCCATTCCCTACTTCATAGACAAGGGCGATGTCATCCCAACAAGGGGTTCAGATGTGGCATAACTGTCCATGTTGCACACACTTACAGCTGAATATATCTGTGTGTATTGCTATGTGTGATGTCCCCTCACACATAGCATGCAGCACTGTGGTGGTAATATAGGGGACATGTATTTACATACATATATGTGTGTGTGTGTTTGTATATATGTAGATATGTAGACATACACATACACACACACACACACACACACACACACACACACACACACACACACACATATATATATATATATATATAGATATATAAATGTGTGTAGATATATATTTATGTTGTATATATGTGTTTATATATATATATATATATATATATATATATATATATATATATATATATATATATATATATACATACGGGTGTCTGTATATCTGTAGACATACATGTGTGTGCGTATATATATATATATATATATATATATATATATATATATATATATATATATATACATACATACCTATACATATGGAATACATTCAGACATCAGGTCCACAATCTCTAACTCTCCTTCCTGCACAGCTGCACTGTTCTACCTTGCTACAACACAGACAGGTGCCACATATGGACACAGCCTAAGATTAGGGGGTATATATAGGGCTAGATTGCAGGTAAGCCTATTACACACCTATGGCATTTTAGCATGCTACAGTATATGTTAACCTGAGTGTCCTGCAAGTGGTGGGCTCTGGAACCCACGTGTCCATCATTATGGAATTACTTCCACCACCAGCTATTGGCCACAGTAATATACATGCTTTCCATTACACAACACACACTATGTTGGCTTACATCTTATCAGTCAGTGCTGCTCTGCACAGTTGATGGGTATGGCCTACTACCCACAGGGACAGACTCTATTGTCCATATTAGTTGTTCAGCTGAACATCATTGCAACAACACCTGATGGCACATATATATCATTCTATATCATATATCCCATATTATGGGCCAAGTACTACTGTCAGTTGCATGCATATATACTTCACATACTTGTTGTGGGAATGAGGTCTGTTTTGGATGGTTTCCTTGTGGAAGTATTTTTTTTATCACCTTGGCTTTGGCTTTAGCCTGCTTTCTTGTTAGGTTTGTTTGTTTGATTGTTTTGGTTTTGGTTTCAGTTTCTTTCTTTCTCTCTCTCCCTCTCTCTCACTCCAGTAAATGGATTGAGCTGCTTGGAACAGATTGCAGCATGGCTTTTGTAGGTGATGCACATGATCAAGTGAAGGCTTCTGCACCAGTCAGTGTCCTCCACTTGCTACCTGCATGCATCATGCTGTGTAGTACTTCCAAATACCACTATTATGGCAACCCACTACTATAAATCCCTACATCATGTGGGAGTGGTCCCTTTACCTTTCCTGTATGGTGGACATCCTTCCTGTGTGTGGGAAGCAATGTTGCAGACAGCAGGTAGCAATACCTCTTACAAGAGAACTTGCACACTCAAGCCAGCTACATATCTGTATGAGGTTCCAGAACTACAGAGTGTGAGTAGTGTTGTTGTATGCATTGTATAGCGCCAGTGTTACAGGGTTTGCATGTACATACTAGTTTAACATGGAATACAGTTTGTCTGCATAGCTCTCAACTATGTGCCTATCCACTTGATGGCCCGAGGTGTGCCTGTTATGTTTTGTCTGTCCACAACACAGGTCTTGTGTCAAATATATCACTGGCAGTGTGTGTGTTGAGTGCTATCAGTATATGGCTACATCCATTTGTGTTCCTGACTTCATATTCTTAAGGGTATGTTGCAGACTATTCTGTAACACCAGCAACTTGCTTAGTGTATGACAACACTATTTCACATATGTCCCTGTGATCCGGCCTCTATCCTCCACCTACATAGCAGGCTTTGTCCATATGACATGCAGTCAGGGGTCGTTATGTAGTGGCCTGTATGTCATGCTGCCCTTCCTGCCATCATTCCACTGTTGTTGTGGCCCCCACACATATTGTGGGGTTGGGTCCATATATGTGTGGGCTTTATCTGCACAATACATGTGTGCCCTTCTGCAGTCCATAGGTCAGTGTATGTAACAGTGGTATATGCCCCTGTATGTCAGTCTATGGGAGGATGCACCATAAATAACCTAGGCTGTTGCAACATGTGAGGGATATCAGGAGTAAGCTGGCTTAAGGTATCTGGATGTACATTACCATACAATTCACCTTGGGAAAATGTTGGCCTACTGCTTCGTGCCATACAGACTGTTCTGTTTGTCAGTGTGATTGTGATGGTTTCAGTTATGCCTTCTTATGTAACAGATACATCTCCTTGTGTCAACTGAAGTCTTTTCTGCCTAGGGATTGCGTACAGAATATAATTAGAGGCTGCTGGACTATACATCTGCATTACTTACTGTTGCTTGATTGTTATCCTGTGGCCCAGTCTGTCTTTACTGTTGTACTACTTGAAAGCCTTGGCCTGGACAGCAACATATGTTATGCTTTCCAAAATACTGTATTAAATGATCTGTTTGAGAGTTGCATTAATCTGTTTATATGTATTTCAAAGTCTAAACAGCTGTATGACATGGCATATACAACTGTAATAGTACACAAATAAAGCTTTCTCATGTATGCAAACCTGTGTGTGGTGTTATATCCTTTGACCTCTCTGTGGGTATATGTTTCAGGCAACAATTGCCTTTTATGTGGGTGACTCATACAGTGTCTATTTGATAAGGCGGCAACTGTAGGAAGATTGGTTGTTCCATTTGGTGTGCACCCTTTAAATATGTATCTTCCTATAGATATCTGTGTGTGTGTGTGTGTGTGTGCGTGTGTGTGTGTGTGTGTGTGTGTGTGTGTGTGTGTGTGTGTGTGTGTGTGTGTGTGTGTGTGTGTATTTGTATGTGTGTGTAGTTTTATATATATATATATATATATATATATATATATATATATATATATATATGTATGTATCTGCATATATGTCTGTGTGTTTATATGTATCTTAGGAATGTTTATTGCTTCCACATTGTACATTCCCTATGGTAGCCAGACTGTACTGCATAATATGTTATTGATACCAGCCTGACATCATGCAGGTGGGATGGATTACTGTTAACATCTTGTGCCCATGTTGTGTCGGGTCCTGGTTATGGGACTTGCAACAGTTGGTACTGTATTGCAGGCAGACCTGTTTAGCTGTTGGGGGGAGGTAATATCAATACGTACAAGACGTATGTAGCTTGGGCCCCCTCACCCTCATTAATGGTTCTTGTGGTCATAAATATATTCATTATGTTCTCTTTTATATATATATATATATATATATATATATATATATATATATATATATATATATATATATATATACTTACATATATTTATTTTATTTATTTATTTTATTTTACATTTGTTGACCAGGAAAGTCCGACTGGCTATATGCCCATTTTCAGTGGAGGCCCGGGGAGAAAAGTTCCATATATTCAGACATATGAGATTTACATAATATAAGAGTACAATCTAGCATATCAGATGAAAAAAGAAACAGTATAATTATAGTAAAGACACAGTTCAACAGGTGAAATGACCTATATGTCAGAGTATAATATCACAAGTAAGGCTTCATATATTCAGACAAGCAAAATTTCACATAATATAAGAGTATAATCTAGCATTTCAGAGGAAAAAAAAACAGCGTATTTATAGCAAAGACACAGTCTGACAGGTCATGACATATGTCAGAGTATAATAACAATATAAGGTGCAAGACATTTGCCTAGTAGTATTAAAAAGAGTAAACATCGTACTGCAGTCATTTGCTAGTTAAAGGATATGAAATAATAATGAAATACTGATAACCTGTTGACAGCTAGTAGTAGAGCTGGCAGCTAATTAGTGGTACAGGAGAAAGGGGGGGGGGGGTTAGTTGGGGTATGGATAAGGACATAGCCAGTGAGATTTTAGGTGTGCTTTAAGAGCATTTTTGAAGAGACTCCTGGAAGGGAGGGTGATTATGGCAATGGGAAGTGAGTTCAAAATTTTGGATATGGAGTAGAAGAATAGCGCTTCCCCTGCAGAGTTGTTGTTCTTGGTGACTTGGAGTAGATTTTTGTTGCAGGAGCGAAGCGGTCTGTAGGATTGATAGGGTTGGAGAAGTGTATGAAGTGAGGGAATTTTAAGAGGGTGGTTTACAAGTTTATGAGCAAAGGTAAGTTGGGTTAGGTGTAGGAGTTGAGGGAGCTCAAGCCAATCTAGGTTTCTAAGGGAGACACAGTGGTGACTACTGTAGGAGTCCTCTGATGCAAATTTTGCAATTTTATTGTAGCAGGCTTTGAGTTTCTTTAGGTCTGATTGTCGAAGATTTGTGAGTATGGGTGATGCATAGAGTAGGGTTGAGATTAGTTGGGAAATTGCGGTAGAGATTCTGGCTGGTTTGGTTCAGTATTGTTGGTTTCTATACAAGGCACCCAGTTTTTTGTGGACTTTTTTTTATTGTGAGTGATATGTGTGTCATATTTGAGTTTGTTGTCAATCTGTACACCGAGTAGCTTAGTGTGGGCTGTTGGTGAGATGGAAGTGTTGTCTTTGGCAAGTATGTTGAAATGGGGGATGTTCGGGGTAGACTTTGAGGGTTGAAAGATGAGGAGTTTGGTCTTATTTGGGTTGAGGAGGAGTTGAGCATTTAATAGCCGACTTTCAACAGAAGAGAAAGATGCTTGAGTGATCTGTTGTAGTTCTGTTAGAGTTGGAGCTGAGCAGATGAGAGCGGAGTCATCTGCATACTGTACGAGGGAAGCATGTTTGGTGGCGGTGTGCAGGTCATTGGTAAAAATGGAGAAAAGCAAGGGGCCAAGGATGGAGCCTTGGGGAACCCCAAGAGTAACAAGGAGGCGAGGGGATAGATTGTTGTGTCAGACAACTGACTGCTGGCGGCTGTGTAGATAGCTGTGGAACCAACTGATGGCAGGTATGGACAAGGAGAGGTTGGAGAGTGCAGAGAATAGAAGATCATGTGATACAATATCAAAAGCCTTCGATAGGTCAAGAAATGCAGCAGAGGAGAAAAGGCCATTGTTTTTATGTTGGAGAATGGTATTAGTGAAGGAGAACAGAGCAGTTGTGGTGCTATGGTGTGGTCTGAAACCATGCTGTGTGCAGGAGGGGAGATTATTGTCTAGGAGATAATTGGAGATCTGTGAGTTGATAAATTTTTCGAGTATCTTGGAGAGAGGCGAGAAGATGGCAATGGGGCAGTAGTTGGAGATGTCTGTTGAGGGCCGCCTTTGTGTAGGGGTATGATGTGGGATATTTTCCATAAGGTTGGCACCTAGGACTCAGATATGGAGCGGTTGATTAATATGGAGATGGGATAAGCTAAAACATCAGCTACTATTTTTAAGTATTCTGTGGGCAGGTTGTCAGCTGCTAGTCGTGTGGGTTTAAGTTTTGTCAGTAGTTTTTTTATGTTGGAGGTGGGTACTGTGGAAAGGAAGAAGGGAGGGAGGGGTGGAGTTCATTTGGGTGTGGGGGGTGTTGATGTAGGGAAGTGTTTTTTAGTTAGGGATAGAACAGTCTCTGTAAAATGTTTGTTGAAAGAGTCAGCTATGCTACAGGTGGAGAGAGTGGTGGTTGTTGGGGGGATGTTTACCTTCCCTGGGCAGAGGATAGAGTTAATTGTGGACCAGAATTGCTTTGGGTTGTTTTGGGAGGAGTTTAGGGATGTCTGATAGAAAAGGGCTTTGTCTGCTTTAACTTGCTTTTTGACTTTGTTATGTAGTTCAAGGAATAGTTGCCTCTCTGAGGGGTTTTTGGTTGTGCACCATTGTTCCCATATTTTATCCCTAGATTTCATAAGATCTTTGGTGTTTTTTTGTAGCCAGGGGGATTTTTTAGTTCGGATTTTGGTGCTTCTTTGGGAGGCATGGGAGTTAAGGATGTTGAGGAAAGTGCTGTTAAAGTAGTGGACTGCTTCATCTAGGTTGAGGTATTTTAGGGGTGACCAGTTTGTTTTTTGTAGGGAGGTGGTGAAGGAGCTGGAGTTGAATTTAGCTTTGTAGTGAATGTGTTGGTGAACAATGGATTTGCTGCTATTGATGTGGTGTTTTAGTAGGAAGATTGGGGAGTGGTCACTTAGGGAGTCAGGTAAGGAGCCTGCCAGGTAAGAGTGAGGATCTTTGTTGACTAGGGCCCAATCAAGAATGTGGTGATTATTGGGGTTTTTATTTATCCTGGTTGGGGATTGTATAAGCTGTGAGAAGCCACGGAGATTTAGGTGGAGTGCTGGGGTTTTACTATTGCAGGGTAGCCAGCTGATGTTAAAGTCACCAAGTATGATGGTTTCTTGGGGTAGGAAGAGATTGTCCCAGTTTAATAGGTTTTCAAGGGGGGTATATTTTGGCCTGGAGGGAAGTAGCAGCTATTAAGTTGATTGCTTTCTTAGAATTTAATTTTAGGGTAGCATAGAGGATTTCTTCCTTGTCAAGCTGGTGAGAATTTGAATATTGAGGTGATGTTTATACATCAGTGCTACTCCTCCTCCTTTTCTGGATATTCTGTCCTTGCGGAGGATGTTATATCCAGGTGGGAGTATTTCTTCGCTTTTGATGTGAGGTTTAAGCCAAGATTCGGTTAGTTTAAGGATGTCAGGGGAATACAGGTGTATGTATGCCTGGAGGTCTTGGATTTTGTTACAGATACTTTTGATGTTAAGAGACATAATGAGGAGGTCTGTTGGCTTTTTATTAAGTGTGATTTGAGTGATAGGGGAGCTATTTGGAGGGGGTTTGTGGAGAGGTTGGAGAAATTGGGGGCAGGGTTAGGGTGCACATCTCCCCTGAGAGTAAGTTTAGAGAAAATGCGAAGGATATGTTTCATATATGCAGCAAAATGCTTGTGGTATTTTAAGAATAATTTGCATTCAGATGAGGTGCGGACTTGGTAATTAGGTAGGTGTGGTGGAAGGAGGCATTTTGGGGTTGGAATAGTGAAATTGTGTGGTGGGAATTTGAGAGGGGTAGTTGACAGAGTGCAATGGAAGTGGTTAGGAGAATTGACTGAAATGTCTTTGTAAAATGTAGTAAATGCTAGAATAGTGCAGCAAAGGATTATAATTGTAGTAGTTAGTGACATGACTGTATTGGGATTAGGATGTATGATAAGTAGGAAGGAGGAGTAGAGGGGTGGAGATTATGGGAGGTATAAGTTGCTTGGTTGGATATTAGTGGGAGTAGTCTTTTGCTAGATTAAATTTGAGTACAGCTGGGGTGGGAGGGATTTGGGGGCAGGGAGAGGAGAGGAGTGAGCAGAGCGAACGGAGTGGGCTGAAACCTTTGGCAAGGATTGCAGGGTAATGGTAAATATAGTCTATTTGGGCTATGCTTGATTTCTGTAGCCAAATTCAAACTTTTCCACTGGGAATGACTGTAAAGGAAATTATTAGGCAGTGGGCGTAAAGGTGGGGTTGGCTAAAGAGGGTTTCAGATGGGGACAGCGTTGGTCTGATTGAGTGTGTGCTACCCTACATATAAGGAAAGTTGAATATACACTGTTCTTTGCAGGGTAATGTTAATGGAAGTAAGTCAGCAGAAACCCAAGATTACCCAAGTAGAAATAAAGATTTAAAGTCCTGCAAGGAAAATGCAGGGGGGGGGGTGCAGGTCCTAGAGTGCAAGTCTCAAAATGGTATTATACAAAGTGTCATGAATGCAAAGATAGAACAAAAAGCACCACAGTCACCTTGCACCAGCAAAATAGATCCAAGCAGTAATAAAACTGCTAAAAAGAGCCAAAGAGAGTTATATTTTCTAAACGCGAATTTATTAAGCAGCGTTTTCGCCTTGCTTACTAGCTTGGCTTCCTCAGAGAAAATTTCAAGTCAAATAACACAGTGCAACATTTATACTAAACAAAAGGAAGTGATGTCATTACAATGTCATTTAAAAATATCTTCATCTTATCAAATGATACAAACAGTGTATATAACATAATAAAATAAGATGACTGTAAGTCGTATATCAACAAATATAATAGTATAAAAACTATATATGAACACAACCATAAGAATGCCTAAAAGCATTGGGCATGATGTAAAAAGTGTATGTAGGAAAGTGTAATAAAAAACTTTTAATTTTTAATTACAACTCAGTAAAATATATAAAAACACAAATAACTAGTAAGGCAATACAAAAAAATCTGAAGGGGAATATCCTACTTGTTTTAAAACCATCTAATCATAAAAATTAAAAGGTACTAATTAGAAAAAACTAGACTATAGGACCTTAAATCCATAAAATGACAGGAAATAAGTGCTATGACCATCAAAGACAAGAAAGCACCATACCCATAAGGGACTAAAACATTAGGGACTAAAAGGTAAATATTCTAACTAAGAATGTTGTAAAAAAATATAAGCTACAAGGAATACAAAGATATTTAAATGTAAACCTACACAGGGTGCTTGTAAGACATCAGAAGATAAACTTTTAAAGTATACTGTTTAACTGAGAGGCAGCTTGCAGATAGGTCCAGAGAACAGGAATCAGCACACTGTTGCAGTAGCTGGTAGGTAGAGTAACTGCAAAAGAAAAAAAAAGAAAATAACCAAATAAAACTACAGTTTCTTAGCAAAGAGGGTCAGGATAGAACAGGTAAGGAATGAGGACACTATTTTTTATAATTAAAAACTAGTACAATGATTAGAGCAGTTGAGAGATTTTGCCTGCTATTACAATAATTGACCAACAATCCTTACATGAATATGTACTTAGCAGTAAAACAGTTGTACTTAAACAGAATTAGACATAAACCTTGCAACACAGAAGTTATACTTTTATAAACAAGGTATTTTAACAATCACATACAGTTATATGAAAATTATCTAACAGTTGCTTCACTTTCTTATTCAGCTTATCACCAGTGCTGCATGAATTCTTTACAGTGTATGTAACTATACACTAGAATTGTGTTTCCGCATTGTAATGTTCTAAGGTTCACTTATTTCAGTTTCCTACAGTAATGCTTAGGTATGCATAGCTCCAGACTTAATACAAGCTCCAATGGAATAACATTAGCATTCTGCCAACAATCCACATGGAACTTACAAACAATGCTAAAGTTTACAAACATGAGAGCCTAAATTTCCCAATGGCAGCATCCAAAACCAGTATGCATCAGTCACTAGTATTTGTAACTTATACTCCGTGCAATAGAAGCCAATGTACTTACATTTAGAGATATACACACATCTAGGACACCACAGTCGTTAAATCCAGCAGGGAAGATTTTAGATATATATCTATAGATGTATGCATGTGTGTGTGTGTGTGTGTGTGTGTGTGTGTGTGTGTGTGTGTGTGTGTGTGTGTGTGTGTGTGTGTATATATATATATATATATATATATATATATATATGTATATATATATATATATATATATGTATGTATATATATATATATATATATATATATATATATATATATATATATATATATAGAGATAGATATATCTATAAACACACGCATGTGCTATTGTAACCTGATAGTAATTTTTTTGCTGACTGTAATGGAACTTTGTTAAATTTTATTCACTGAGAAGCTTTTCTCCCTGGGTCTCTGCTGAAAATGAGCCAAAAGCTCAGTCAGACTAACACGGTTAACAAATGTAAAATAAATAAATACATAAGTAAATAAATACATCTACATGTTTAAATACATTTCCTGTACTGTTGAATGACTGTGCTGGATGATATGTTTGTGAAAACATCAGGGTTATGTATATCTGCCATGGCTTGGTGGTAAATCACTTTGGCTATGATGTGCAGGGTCCTGGGTTTGAGCCTTGCCAAGGCTTTTTATTTTGATGCTGGGCAGAACAAGGGGTGTTGGATACAGAGTGAATAAGGCACTTTTAAGCAGTTGTAAGTGGGTTTGCATGGAGGTAAGCACTGCTAACTTCCAGTTATAGTTTCTTATACTGATTTAGATTCTCAGTTGCTTAACCTGTGTAGACAGTGCTTACCCCACGTAAACAAGGTTAAACCCACTTACTGCTGCTTAAAAGTGCTTAGTCCCACTTACCCCCATGCTAATTTCTTTAAAAGAAATAAAAAAGGGTTGATAGGAAAGCAGTGAAAAAGGGGCACAAAGAGGGAATGACAGTAGGGAAAATAGCTAGGGATGTGCATGAAGGGTGTAGGGAAGGTCCATAGCTGTCCATTTCTTCTACAGCAACAGCTGTGCATATACAGTGAATTTGGAGATAAATTCGGACACTCATAACCCTGAGAGAGGGGTGAGGACCACAATAATACGTTGTTAAGCCAATTAGACCAGATTACATGTGTCCAGTGGACATGTGTGCAAAATGGACAGCTATGTATGGGGCGAGATGTTTTTTTTTTTTGGGCAGGGAGATTGCCCTTTTTTTTTCAGGTGAGAGTGGGATGTTGGGGAGGGATAGTAGGTATATTTGGGGAGGTAGGATGGGTAGGTTAACAGACAAGGCAAACAATATGCATACAGGGGTGGTATATGACACATGTGGGGGGTAAACACCTTGATGGGGAGGGTTTTTTGGAAATTGGAAGCCCATGAGTCCCCTAGTGGAAACAGTGGGACTGAGGTCCCCACCCATGGGCAGTCACCACTGCACCTTCACATTCCCAAAGGTGGCTGTGCTAGGGGCTGAGTAGGAGGGCCAGGCTGACCCTCTAATTGCAACACATGGCCCTCAAGCTGGCATAGCAGATCTCCGAACTCCCTGCGGAGCTCGCTACGCACCACAACCCGGACCTGACGATGGGTGACAGGCTCCTGTCTGCGCCCACTCGTGGGGGGACAAGCTTCATCCCCTGAGGCGGTTCCACCCAAAGGTGGTGCAGGACCAACAGATGAGGAGGTCCCAGGTTGGGCCCCAGTCATGCTGGTGCCTGGTGCCACGGCCAGCTGAGGTGGGACAGGTGGGTCCGCCTGGACTGGCCTTCCCAAACATGCTATGGTGTTTAAATTTTATCAACATATGTGGGTTAGTAATAGTCAACACATTCCAGATATGGAACCACAGTGGTCATTACAACAGCATGCAGGTACACTGATAGCAGCATGCCACCAATGTGGGAGTATTTCAACATGGCACATACATAGAAACAAATTTAAATAATTATCAAACAATAGGACATATGTCCTAACAGTATAGTTAATTCAGCACATACCGATTGAGTTGTGTATTTAGTTTATTGTTGCAGATATGGTGGGGGAGAGAAATATGTCAGTTAACAACTAGTATATTCCTGTAGTTTGCATTACTTTCCTAGTCAGTGCTGTGATCTGTACCTTACAGGTATTAGTACACTATCCTATTGCCTTAGTTTAGAGAGTGGTATGGCTGTCGACAACTATATCCATGAACTGAGTTTTACCTGCAGTATACACCTCTTACCTGGTATACCTGTGGAGGTATTGTTTGTTAACACTACCTAACTGTTTCTACACATATTCCCAGATTCCAGGTTGATGTTATGCACATACCTGTCCATCTCTTTTTGCACACACTCTGGGCATGTCTTCACCACATGCAGGTGAACCGGGCATATTTCGACTATTGCCCTCTTAAACCTTTAGTGACTTGTACAATGACAGGTTTGTTTTATTTGACATTTTCCAAATATGTACAGGTCTGATAGTCAGTTATATGACATTAAATGCTGCCTACATGTCAGAAATTAGCACAATGACATGGCAGGGGGACAGGGTAACAGCCAGGAGATATGGGCCGATTGACTGGACATTCTGGACATTTCTGTACACTTGTGGGGTATAATTCTGCATACAGCTTACTACCACTCCCAGGATTCAAACCACTGCTGTGTCTGCTAAAAATGAAACACTGTCCATCAAAGTTGAGTGTGCTATATAGATATTGCTGTGTATCTCTTGTCTGATTTCTGTCTATAATTCTCCTGTGGTTTTACATTCTGACCTTGTAATTACAACACTCTTATACAGGATTTCCTAGACAGTTGTATTATGTTGTACAGTGTGGGTGAAAGTGATGAGTAATACCTTATTATTCAGAGCAACTGCAACACTAACAATACCATACAATACTAGACTAAACAGTACCAGTACAGGATATCAATCTTTTATTTCTAGGCACAGTGTTTGTATCTGACAGACCTGTGGAAGCAATGTTTGTTAGCACTACCTGCATGTTGCCACACAAATTACCAGTTTCCACATTACTATTATACACATATGTCTCACTCTGTTACTGTACACACTCTGGTCACAGCTTGACAACATGGGTGTGGAGATGGGACATACTTGGCTAATTACTCTCATAACATTTTGGGGAGTCGCTAGAGTGCCAGGTTTATTCTTATAGATGTCTGATAATCAGTTGTATGTCTTGTTTGCTGCCTAAACATCTGGGATCATCCTACTGATTTGCCAGCGGGGCAGGGTGACAGTCAACAGATATGGGTCGATTTACTGGACATTCTGGATATATCTTTACCATTGTGGGGTATGATTCTACATACAGCCTACTAACACTCCCAGGATTTGAACCATGGCTGTGTGTGCAAAAAATACAACAGTTCACATTGCAGTTGAGTGTGCTACTTGGATTTTGTTGTTTGTCTTTTTACTGTTTTCTGTCTTAAGTCTCTCTCAGGTGTACTATATGACCTCTTGGGATTACAACAGTCATATACAGACATTCCTACACATTTTATTTATGTAGCACAGTGTGGGTAACAGTGCTTAATATAGCAGTACTATTAAGTGATTGCAACTCTACATTACCATATGATACCAGAGTAAACACATGCAGTCCAGCAGTTAGACCTTTATTGTCAGGCTATTATGCTTTTTATTTAAATACAACCTATATGAGACTCTTCCTGCCCTATTCTCTGGTGTATGCAGAACATGCCTTAAACAATACAGGTTTTATACAGGCAATCAACTTACTACTACTTTTAGATTTATCTCCTATGACAGTACATGCAAGAGTATTACTAACCTGCCTCGTGTCGCAACCGCTGCAGTCTACAGGCACGGGCTTCCTGGTTCACAGCCCACTCACCTGCCACTGTGAAAGACATAAGAGGAATATTTAGCCATACCTATCCATAATGTGCATGAGCTGGCAATTATTAAACAGGTAGTGGACTGATACTTACACACAGCTGGGACATCCCCTGTCCTCCTAGCCTCTTGGATCCACTGATCCAAGAGATCCCCCTTTCTCTGCTTCAGGTTGGCATAGTGATGCCTGACCTGCTCACCAGTTTGGTGTATGCCAGTGGCACTGGTGAGGTTACAGGAGAGATGGTCCCAGGCTTCCGCCTTGTATTGGGAACCCTGGTACTGGCTCTGCAGCAGTCTCTTCATGGTCTTTCACAAGGAGACCTGCCATGACTCTGGACTCCTGGATGCCCCAGCATTGTGCCCGAAAGTGAACACCCTCGCCCAGTCCAGACATCATGCCTACAAGGGGAAGCTACAACCAGTTATGAGATGTATTCCCACCTGCTGGGTTTAAATAGGGCCAGTTTCCTGCACTTTGCTTTGAAAATGCTAAGCTATGGGCAAACCTGCTTGCCTAAGGATGGCATTGCTTAAAGGGCTATACCAATGGGCAGACTGAGTTAGCTAGCCTACACATTGCTTACACCTACTAAGCTGGGCTGTATAATGCTTAGCATTGCTTAATATTTAATTTGCATTATATTTGCATTTTGGCATTGATTTATTATTCTTACATGTTATATATGTGTTTGGTATCCATTATTCATGTGTACGTACACTGTATGGGGTCCTTGTGCTTATTATTGGATTTCAACACTTTATTATAATGACACCTCACATCTTGGCTTAATGCAGTACTCCAGTTCACATATTTATGTTATGTAGTAGGCTATGCAATATAAAACTGTATATAGATTCCTTTCACATGTTCAGTTTGTATTTCCTATAGTGAGGCTCTGTTTGGTGATACTTCATTCTTATGTACTGTTGTGATGGCTTTGTGGTTAACTTCTGTGACTATAGGGTACATAGTCTTGGGTTCATGACCTGCAAAGGCTGTTTATTTTGTTTCTGGCCAGAACAGCGGCTGATGCATACAGAGTGATTAAGGCACTTTTAAGCAATTGTAAGCAGGTTTGCCCGGGTTTGCGTGAAGGTAAGCAATGCTAACCTCTGGTTAAATATGCTTACAGGGAGTTAGCTTCAATATTGCTTAACCTGTGTGTGCATTGCTTACCCCCATGCAAACGGGCTTAAACTCGCTTACTACTGCTTAAATATGCTTAGTCCTGCTTACTACTGCTTAAATATGCTTACTCTTTCTTACTTCTGCGTGCTCCCACTAATTTAGACAGTAATGTCTAATGGTTCTTGGGTGGGTGATGGATTTGGAAACTGTATGGATTTATCTTTCATTACACATTTTACCTTCCATTTGTATCCCTGATTCCTGTGTACATATACTGTATGGAGAACTTGTGATTATCTGTGGACTTTACAACATTATGACAATGACACCTCACATCGACATTTAATGCACTATTCCAGTTCACAAATATATGTTATGTAGTAGGTTATGCAACAAAATAAATTGATCATAAAGTGATTTGCCATGGAAAATGGAATGTATTGGAGTGGGACTCGAACTGGGAATGACTGCTCATAAGGCAAATGCTCTGCCCACTACACTGTTGCTGCACTACTTAATTTGCATATATCTTGCTTTTTATCCTCTTGTGCCATTTAAGCTGCATTAACTGTAGCTAAGCAATGGGCAAACCCATGCACCTACAGTTAAATTTAATCTGTTGTGTAAAAAAAAACACTTCTTTATATTTAATGTTTTAACTGTTGCTCTTGTAAACTTGGGGGGATGTTGTTGGGGGTATGCGAACACCTATGAGCGGTCTTGCTCATTCTTATTCATACACTGCTCTTCTTCATTGCAGGGGCGTGTATATTGTGAGAGCTCTGCTCTCAGACATGCCACCTACACTCGTACATGTTCCGTGTCTGTTTAGGAGCTCAGGCAGCTTCATTGATATGCATGGCGTGCTGCCGTCCTGATCCTAAATGGCTGCTTCCGTGCAGGACTAAGCTAGTCCTGCATGGAAGGATAGTGACTCCAGGGGCATATCTATCTGTAAATAAATATGTTAAACTACATGATGTGTGTATATCAAAGCGGTGTGTGTATGGGGGTATGATATTCCTGTGATACAGGCAGGATACATCTGTCATGTCTGGCTTAGCACAACAAAGTACTATGCCACAATTCCAATGTCCTAAATTAAAACTGTGCTAATAAACAGAGAACTTGAAGCTCAGAGACCCCTTTCCTTTTCATATCAGCTGTATATAAACATTACATTGTCACCTTATTATGTAGTTGAACTTGATGTCTTTCTATCATTTGTACACCAGTCTGATTGCCTGACTTTCTCTCTGTCTAACTATTTAACTAATCTGTCATCTATCACATGACTACAGAATGCCACAGTTATAGGTGGACCTTTGTTGGTAACATCCCTGTTAAAGTCAGACTTTTGCACTGCACTAAATTCTTCTCATCTTGTTCAGTCTGTGTGGAATGGGTGCAGTGTAAACGTAAGGAGAACAAGCACTGCAGCAGAACTGGATGAGCTGAGTGGATACTTTCAGAGATATGCTAATAGAAAATCCAGTGTGCCATAATACTATAATACCTTTTTATTGATTTAAGAGTGAAAATAAATTGTTTGCATGAATGTCAAAAGCAATAAGGTTGAATGAAACAGCACCAGTGACAAAGAGAGAGACAGAGATAAAGCCCTGACTGTGGCCCAGTTACCCCAAATTTGATCAGCAGATTTAGTGTGCATGCCAACTAGCTCCATGCCCCTGCAGAAGGCATGGGTCCCAGGCATCCCCCAAAACATCTGTATTATACCATGCTCATATCAGTGTGCACCACTGACCATATGGTGTTTGTGTTGCGCATGAAGATGGTGCACAAGCATGTCAAGTTTAATCTGGCTTACAGCCAGACTTTATCATTGATCTGGTAAGTGCCACTTGTACCTTTTCCGACAGCTTTATTAGCTTTAGCAGTGTGATGTTCATATGCCATATCATTAGTAAAGGTATGGAAAGCATGAGTAATACAAAAGGTTCCTGGTAACAGTAAAAGGCTTTTGCCTAACTGGTCCTCTGGATTATTAATTGTTGGTATTGAAGTAAACTGAAAAGCATGTTTAGTTACCTTTATTTTGGTAGAGAGCAACTAGATTCCTTTCACTGTTGCAGCAAGACTAAGTTGGCTGCTATGGAAATATGCAAAATGATTGCTTTGGTAAAAACCATCATCAATAGCCCAACAGACTTATTAGTACATTTCAGTGTCCATATTGCATAGATGGCCTTCTATATCACTGTTGCAGTATTCTTTACTATAGGGATGTCCTGTGTAAGATAGCACACAGTTCAGCCAGTATGCCAAAGCCTTATGATCTTGTATGCACTGTACATCACATGTATGCTCCCTGCACAGAATGTAGGGCATAAAGGTGACGTGGACACAGTTACCCAGAACTTCTTTGCAGCCAGTCCAAGCACCATTATCACTCATCGATCTGAATGCCTTGTTGCTGTGCTGAATACCTAGCTGTCAGATAAGCACCCTGTTGGGGTCACTTTTTTAATTTCTTTTGGTCTTGTATTTTATTTTGCTTACGTAGAGTTCATGTCATCCAAGAAGGGAAAATTTCAGTGTGGGAGGCAGATTCCCCATATGGATTGCCATGAACAGTGTCTGTTTTGTTTGGGTACATCCCATGACCATACCTATTGGAGTATTTGTAAGGCATTTCTGCCTAAGCCACTCAGTAGCCATTTGTCTTCCTTAGCCATTTATCTTGAAAACCAATGGTTTAAACAGTAAGTCCAGTGTAGCATGGCAGAATTCATTAACCCTGAGATACTCCCACTAGGTAAGAAGGTCAAGAAGTCTTGGCCAGATTCTTTAACTGCCCAGCCTCCTCCAGACGTCCCGCTAGAAGTGGGTGATTGCTCTGTAGGCCATCTGGCATCCACATCAGATTCCTCTGCCACAACCCCATCTGAGACTGGCATGGATCCATTCTTTTTGCACGTCCTCTGAAGTTTTGCAGATGTCTGTTCTAGATGTCGAGGAGGAACCATGGTTGCATATCTCGTACGGTCCTAGAGGGATTCTGCAGATATTGGTCAGGGAGGAGGTTCCAGATACTCTTACTGAATCTTACCAAAGGTTGGAACCTCCAGTATTTGTTAGGGCTGATGTCCCTTCCAAGAAAAGACAAAAGACAAAGCATGTTTCGGTCCATCTTAAAGATCCTCAGAGGGAATGGCAGGAGTTTACGCAGGGCTTGTTTTCTGCCTTGATGACCCTGAAGCCTCCTCAAGGGGTTTCAGTGCCTACTCCTCCTTGGACCTCTACCTCTTCTAAAGGCCCTAGATAACCTGATTTCTTGGGTGATGATTCAGTGTCTGATAAGGGGTCCTTGTCCTACTCTTCAAAGATGTCTTCACCTTTGGCTTATGGTTCGGACAAGGAGGAGTCTATTAGCCCTGAGTCTCCTTTTGAGGAATTTGTCCTTTGTAGATAAAATTGCTAGAATGATGTAAGACTTTAAGTGGGATTCTTCTTCAGTGCCTGATATTCAGAAGAGATATTATGAGTTGCTTCAGGTGGATACTCCTAAACACTCTGCAGTTCATCCTGTATTAGCTGCCTTGTTAGACACTTTTATTTCTGCTTCCATGTCTCCTGATTCTCAGCTTCTTCTCCAAGAAACCTGATAGGTTCTATAAGATCCCTGAGAATTAACAATTTTTATTTAAGTGTCCTTCTGCTGATCCTACTGTGGTGTCAGTCTCTTCTGAGAAACTTTCTAAGCTCTTGCCCTCTTCCAAATGTTTGCCTTCTGATAAGGATAGTAGGGCAATGAAGGGGATTGGTAAGAAGGTTTACACTGCCTCTACTTTGACCTTTATGGCTATTAATTATCATACCCATATGACCAGGTATGCTCTAGCCTTGACTGTTCAGGCTTGTCAGGTTATCTCTGACCTCCCTGATTCTGAAGGCAAATCCTCTGCCTTATCTATTTTAGGTTCTACTTCTCAAGTGGCTTGCCACTCTCTCAAGTGTAGATATAATGCTGCTGCTGATAATGATGCCTCTTTCAGGGCTGTGGCTTTAGGGTTAGTCATGAGGCATTAGATAATAAACATCTTTTTGGGACTGCTGCTGCTGACCTATTTAAGTCTCTTCAAGAGAAAGGCAAACCTTTGCAAGACCTTAAATATATTTTTGTCTCTCCTATCCCTAAGTTCCTGAGGAATTATCCTTCTAGACCTGCTTTTGTCCACAGGCAGCCCCACTAGGCTTCCAAAGGCAGGAAGGGTGGTAGACAAGCCTCATCTGCTAAGGCTTGTCAGGATTCTGTGTCCCAGAAAACTTTTTTATCTGATAAGCCTTCTTCTGTTTGACAAATTGCCCCCCCCCCCCCCCCATGCACAGACTCTTAGACCAGGTTCATTTGTCCCCTCGGCTTTCTCTTTGTCTTTCAAGTTGGTTATCATCACTTCAAACTCTTGGGTCCTTTTTATCATCTGTTAGGGTTACTTCATGGAATGGGAGTCTCTCCCTCTTTTCTCAGGGATTCCTTAACCTCCTCTAGAGTAACTTCCTCATTTCCTGGAGGTCCTAGGGTCCCTGGTGAACCAAGGAACCATTCAGCCTGTTTCCCTTTTCCAAGAGGGAAAGGGTTTTTATTCCAGGATGTTCATGGTTTCTTGAAAGGAGGACACTTGGAAACCTATTCTGGATCTCTCTCTGCTCAACACCTTTCTCAAGGTCCCATCTTTTCAGATACCTACTCTTTAAACCCTGTTTCTTCTTTTACTATCCCACACTTTTCTGGTGCTTTTGGATCTGAAGGATGTTTACCTTCATTTCCCTATTCACCCTCTTTTCAGGAAGTTTTTGCATTTCTGTTTCTTCCTCTCATTATCAGTTCTCTGCTTTGCCCTTTGGCTTCTCTACTCCCCCTAGGGTATTCAAAAAATGCATATCTTCTGTAATTGCTTTTTGCAGGCTCCAAGGCATTCAGATGTTTCTTTATCTAGATGACCTATTGCTTCTGGCACCTTTTCCAAGTCACCTGTTACAGGTTCTAGAGTTCACCATCTCTCTTCTTCAAGGTCTGTGGTTCACTATCAGTTTTCAAAAGTCAGTCCATAGTACCTTTCAGAGTCATGTGTATTTGGGATGCAGGATTCAGACAGTGCCACTGCTGGCCCCTCTTTCACCTCCAAAAACTTTGTCATTGACAGCCTTTTTTCAGTGTCTTCTTCCTGCCATTCCAGCCAGAGAGTTTCTTTGGGCCCTAGTTTTCATGGCCTTTTTTATTCTAGTACTCCTTATTGCCAGCCTGCATATGCAGAATTATCAACAATACCTCAAGTTGGTTTGGCTACAGCATTGCCATTCTCTGGATTTCATTGTACCTCTCCTTCCTTGTCTAAAAAATGAATTTGAGTGGTAGATTTAACAGTTTGCTCTTAACCCAGGCTTGCTCTTTCAGCCTTCAGTCCCTTCACAAGAACTTAAAATTCCAAAACAGACGTAAACAAAACCCAAAATTCCAACCAGCACACAGTCAGCTCAAAGGATCCACAGCTTGTCCAGGGATAAAAACAATTTATTGAATAACCAACAAAACAATGAATAAATCCAAAAGCATAGGGTTAAGCGCTTTCATCTGATAATACAGACTTCTTCAGAACTGTGTACAGATGTCTCAGACATGGGGTGGGGGTTCATGTGGTCACATACCTCTCAACCTCTTAGTACAAACAATCTGGAAAAAGGCTAAAATAATGGGGTGACAAAGACTCAAAAATAGGGAGATATTTTAAATGTTGTTCTTATAAACTTACAAAGTTGATAAAATTACACAGCTTCTGTTATCATGTATTTTCTGAAATATGTAAAGTCTGAAATTCAGATGTATTCCATTTATTATTGGCTTTAATATTTAGTGATTTGCCATAAAACCACAAGTTTTAAGAGGAACACATAAAAAATATGAGGCAAAAGTCTGGACATTCTGCAAAAATCTGCACAGTTGAGAGGTATGTGTGGTCACCTGAAATTTCAGGGTCTCTGGTCCCCCATCAGAAGTCAGACCATATCAACATCAAAGTGATGAGATCTCTGATTATGGCCCTTCAGGCTTTTCACCCCATGTTCTATCCAAGCCCCTTGAAGACGTACACAGACAGCACTACAGTGATGTGGCATGTCACTAAGCAGGGAGGCACAAAATCTTACCTCCTGTGCAGGATGGCCTAGGAGGTGGCTCTTAGTTATCAGTTAACTGTTCAGACAATATACATTCCTTCAGAGCACAATCTTGTGGCAGACTCTTTGAAAAGGTCCAAAACATAGGCTTACAGATGGATGCTTCACAGAAACATGTTTCTCGACATTGTTCATTGGTGGGTTATTCCAGTTAGATCTTTTTGCTTCCCCATTGGACAAACAGCTCCCTCTCTTCTGTTCCAGAGTGCCATATCATCTTTAATGAAAGACAGATGCCCTTTCTTTCCCTTGGAAGGAGATATTTCTTTCCCTCACCTTCCTGTACTTCCAAGAGTCTCACAGCCAATTCAGCTGGACTCCCCAAAAATCTTTCTAATGACTCTCTTTTGGCCAAAACAGCAGTGGTTCCCCCCTTAATGCATTTGGCTATGGGAAATCTTGACAATTTACCTCACTGGTTGGACCTCCTTACACAGGACAAGAGATTTCTTATCCATCTTCACTTGTTCACTCTTCAACTGACACTGTGGGGGATAGGGTTTTGATCCATTTTAGGCACATACTTTCTGAGGAATTTCTCAGGTTTTTACAGGATACATGAAACCCACAACCAGAAAATCTTATATGTCCAAATGGAAAAGATTTTCTGTCTAGTGTCATGCTCATAACCAGGACCCTTTTTCAGTAGGAGTCCATTCGGTTCTCTCATATTTGTGTGAATTGGTTCAGTCTGGCTTGAGTTATTCTTCTGTGAAGGACGATTTGTCAGCCATTTCTTCTTGTCTGTCCTTCAATTCTCCATTGGCTTCTTGTTTTGAGGTCAAACAATTTCTTACAGTCATCCTGCACCTTAGGCCTCCAAGGAAACCTATTCTTCCTCCTTGGGACCTTAATTTCATTTTGGAAAAATTGACTTGGGCTCCTTTTGAGTTTGCAGATTCTGCTCCCCAGAAGCCCAAACCAAACTATTAGGTATTATAGTGGACAACAACAACCTCAGGTTTGACAAACACATAAATCAAACCATAAAAACAGTCCATAAAAAACTCGGGTCACTATATAGGATCAAATCATTCCTCACTCCACCAGCTAGAGCCGCAATTGCCCGATCCCAACTACTATCTACCCTTCTCTATGCCTCACCTCTCTTCTCCAACCTAATCAAATCAGATCTTAATAAACTAGCAACCTGCTATAACCAGATTGCTAGATTTGCTGCCAACACACCATACCGGACCCACCACTGCATCAATCTAGACCTCTTAGGATGGATGAAACTTCCCAACTTACTACAGTTCAATCAACTCATAGTAATACATAAAGTTCTTTACTGCCCAGAAAAAACTCCAGCATTAAAAAATATAATCACCCCCTACAACAACAATAGCCCACTCCGATGTTCTTCGTGTTTCACTGTTGCAGTCATTACACTTGGGTAATCTGCTGGCAGGTTGCCCTCAGTCGGCCTGATTAACAATGTCTTGGGTCCTGCGTCAGTTGCTGTCCCTTCTTCCATGACATCAGGTCGTCAGTGGTATAAAACATGCAGCCAATGCCATTACATCAGTCTTTCTTGCTGTGCAGTGCCCGAAGCAAAAGCAGTTTGAAAGTGCCGGTCGGTCGACTCCTGAAATTTTCGTTTTTGAGTTTCAGAACCGAAGTCTTCAACTAAAAGCTAAATACCCCGTTGGGGAAACTTTTTCTTGCTCCATACCGATGTCAGTAAAAGTTAATTGCATTACTTGTGGGAAGCAAATACCTCATAAGGACTTTCATTTGTACTGTATCTCTTGCCTAGGCCCTGATCACAATGTACCTTGCTGTCGGTTTTGTGCTAAATTTAATCAACTCACTATTAAACGTCAGTATATTTTTGCTTCTAAATATTTTGGATAGCGATTTAACTATCCAGAAATGTCGGCGGTTAGCAATCCAATGACCGGAATACCTAAAAACGCAAAGAAAAAGACAGAGATGACCATCGAGGTCCAAAACTGACGATGAAACTTCTCCTAAGTCAGTCGCTGGTTCGCCGGTACCCAGTGAGGCACTTTCACAGCCCCTGATACCCGCTACTTTTGATTTGCAGGCCTCTACTGAGACCCATTCGGAGTCTGGTATGCCGCGAGATACATTAAGTATTGAACCTGCGGATGTCTCTACCTTAGATGGGTCTGGAGCCACTGAGCAGGCACTGGCTTCTGAGGGTGTCCTAAAGATCTGTATATTAAACCGACACCATCTTCAAAACTAAGGACAAAAACTACTTCTATGTCTAAAAAAACAGAAGCTTGGGCCACATGTACAGGCCCCAATGACTAAAAAGAAAATGATCAAAATGGCTGAGGATTTAATTACCTTGATCAGGGGTACCCATCCCCCTCCTGCTAAGAGGCCTAGGCAAGGCATCAACTATGAATCTTCAGATCAGGTTTCTATTTCTTCTGATTCCTCTTCTGATCAGGAATTGTCTATTCCCACTTTTGAGGACTCTGATGCAGAAGATTCCATCCCTTCTGCTTCTCCTCCTGAGGATTTTTCTTTTGGAGAAACTTTGCATACCTTAAGGGAACACTTTCATTGGGAGAGTCAGGGTTTCTCAGAATCTAAAAAGAGACTTAGGGATTTCCTTCTTCTACCTCAGTGTAGGCCTTTGGCTATACCTCCTGTTCCAGACATTGTTGATGATGTTTTCTCAGAGTCCAGTATGACTCCTGATTCCCTGCCTCCGGCTCCTAGTAAGCCAGACAGATACTACAGGGTTCCTGACTCCCACAAATTCCTCTTTAAAAACCCTTCTGCTGACCCTAAAACCATTTCTCAGGGTCCTAAGGGTGTTAAGGCTTCTACTGCTAAAAATCCTACCCCTTCTGATAGAGATTCCAGGACACTGGATAGATGGGGTAAGAAGGTTTACATGTCTGCAACCTTGGCAATCAGGGCTTTAAACTGTCAATTTCATATGCTTAAATATCAACAGCATGTCATGGGTTTACTTAAACAGAAAATGATGTTGATTTCTGACTGTGTGGAAAATAAAGAATTGCAGGAATTATTGCATTTAGCTGTACAAGTTGGAAAACATACTTTGCAATGTGGTTTTGATTCCTTGGAGGCCTCTTGCAGGGCTGCTGTAACTGGATCTGTAATAAGAAGGCATGCTTGGCTCAAGGAGAAAATTCTGCCTGACCATGTTAAAGCAAAATTGTTGCATGCTCCTTTGCAACATGACAGTCTATTTGGTAATAAAGCTGAAGAAGTTTTGAAAAAGATGGAAGATAAAGCTAAATCTATGCAAACTGTAAAAGATTTCCTACAAGTGCAGCCACCCAGGTTCAGTAGGCACTGGCCTACTAAGAACTGGCCCTTTTCAGTACCCACTAGAGCCACTCAGGTCAAACCCAGGCATTCCAAAGGCTCCAGGTTTCAGTTGCAAGGAACTTATAGAACAAAGCAATGGGGTGCCTCCGCCTCCAAATCTGGAAGCAACAAGGCACCTTCCTACAGAAAACAGTCTCAATGACTTTCTACTGCAATTACCAAGGACTTATCTTTTGGCTGCCCCTTTGGGGGAAAACTGGCACTTCATGCACAAAACTGGCAACTGATTACCCTGGACAAATGGGTTTTAAATATAGTATACCAGGGGTACAGATTTCATTTCCACATGTTACCAATCCCAAACAGATGGCCAGATCTGCCTCCAAATCAGTGGGCAGAGGCCCAGAAACAAGTTATGTCCCTCATGAATATGGGGGCTATTCAACCAGTACCAGAAAAGGAAAAGGAACAAAGTTTTTATTCAAGACTTTTCCTGGTACCCAGAAAAGACAAATCATGGTGTCCAAGTCTAGACTTATCCATTCTAAATACATTTCTGGACATTCCAAAATTCAAGATGCTGACTCTCCAACAGTTACTACCTATGCTAGGCAAGGATGCCTGGTTAGTAACTCTAGACTTAAAAGAGGCTTACCTGCATATCCCAATCAGGGAATCCTGCAGAAGATACCTCCACTTCAAAGCAGGCTATTTGCATTACCAGTTTTCTGCACTGCCCTTTGGCTTTTCTACTGTGCCCAGGGTCTTCACAAAGTGCCTGGCACCAGTAATTGCATTTTGCAGGCAAAGAAATATTCAAATGTATCCATATCTGGACGATTGTCTAATTCAGGCAGAAAACAAGGACACTCTTCTAAAACATCTGGCATTTGTAAAAAGGCTTCTAACTTGTCTAGGGTACACCATAAACAAAAAGAAATCACAACTGGTACCCTCTCAAAAAATTACATTCCTGGGTGCAAGCTTGAATACAACTGCCCAGATAGCTTACCTGATGCCAGAAAAACAAATGCAGTTAATGACTTACTTCCAACAGGTGGCCACAAAAATCCAGTTATCTGCAAGGCAAATTCTGCAGGCCTTGGGGTTCATGGCCTCCTGCATTCTTCTAATTCCATATGCAAGACTGCATATGAGGGAACTTCAATGGTATCTAAAAAGCTTATGGAGTCAACATTGTAACAGCCTGGAAACAATGATTCTTATCATATCTTGCCTACAGTTAGAGTTTCTATGGTGGGCAGAGGCCTGCCATCGCAACAAGGGACTGTCATTCATTCAACCCCATGCCGCCCAAACCCTGACTACAGACGTATTAGATTATGCTTGGGGGGCGCATCTGGCAGGGAGATGCATTCAGGGCCAATGGAGCCCAAATCAAATGCACCTGCATATCAATCATAAAGAGGTGCTAGTCATACAGAATGCTCTGACAGCCTTCAAGGACTATCTTCATCCAGGACAACTACTGATAAAGACAGACAACACCACAGTCATGTGGTGCATAAACAAGCAGGGGGGTACCCATTCCTACCCCCTTTGCAGACTAACCATGGCATTGTGGAACACGGCCTTGGCTTATCAAATACATCTACAAGCTCAATTCCTGCCAGGAAAGCAAAATACTCTGGCAGACAACCTAAGCAGAAATCTTATGGACCCACACGAATGGAAAATGGATCCACAAATCCTCAGCATGTTGACATGCAAATGGGGGAGCCCAGACATAGATCTTTTTGCCTCACCCCAAAACTATCAGTTGGACAAATTCTGCACAAGAATTCATCACAAAAAAGCTTGGAAAGTGGATTCTGTATCCTTCAGCTGGAAAAATCTATCAGTCTATGCCTTCCCCCTCTGCTTCTGCTCTCCAAGGTCTTACTAAAAGTCAGACAGAAAAAACAAAAATGATTCTGATTGCTCCAGACTGGCCTCGCCAACATTGGTACCCACTCCTACACAATATGTTGCACCTGCCTCTGTGGTACCTGCCTCAGACTCCTTACCTACTGTCTTAGCAGAACTATCAAATTCTGCACACTCAGCTCCAAACTGAATCTTGCAGCATGGCTACTCAACTAATTTCACCAGTTACATCTCTCAGCAAACCTGTGATGGATGTCATTTTGGAGGCTAGAAGGCCTAATACTAGAAAATCTTATGCTGACAAATGGAAAAGATTCTGTACCTGGAACCAAGCACAAGGAATAAACACAGAAATGCCCAATATTCCTCAGATTCTGCAATATTTAACTGAGATGCTTCACAATGGCCTATCTTTTTCTTCCATAAAAATCCATGCCTCTGCCATTTCAGCTCATTACAACACAGAGCCTCCCCTCTTTTCTCATCCTCTCCTAAAGCAGTACCTTAGAGGTGCCAAAAAATTAAGACCTCCCAGGAGAGCACCAACTCCTGCATGGGACCTCAATTTTGTTTTGGAAAAACTCACTCTACCTTCTTTTGAGCCAGCTGCTACTGCAGAACTAAAATTTCTGTCTTGGAAAACAGCTTTTCTTTTAGCAGTCACTTCAGCTAGAAGGATTTCAGAACTATAGGCTCTTACGGCAGTGGAGCCTTTCATTATCTTTTACCCGGATAGGGTGGTTCTCAGAACCAATCCATCTTTATGCCTAAAGTGCTAGTGTGGCCCTTAATCAGACCATTCATCTGCCAACTTTCTTCCCAAATCCATAGAACAAGGGTGAGCAGATTCTGCATTCATTGGATGTGCACAGACAACTAATATTCTACTTAAAACAGGACAAAATCTCTAAGAAAATCTGAGCAATTACTGGTGGTGTTTGCTGCAAGGACAGAGGGAAAGGCTATTTCAAAGCAGACTATTTCCAAATGGATAAGCCATTGTATTCATTTCTGCTATATGCACCATGGTAAACCTGTCCCTAAGGGGATCAGATCTCATTCCACCAGGGCTGCATCTACTTCTGCAGCCTTTCTCAGAGGGGTTCCTACCAGAGACATTCTAGAAGCTGCTACCTGGAGTTCAGTGCATACATTCACCAAACATTACCATTTACCTCTCTTCTCTAAATCCAGAGCAGGCTTTGCCACTGCAGTCCTGCAGGGCCTTATAGCTGCTCCAAATGCTGTGTAAATCCATCCTCCCAACCATAGCTTTGGGATTCTATCCAAGTGTAATGACTGCAACAGTGAAACACGAAGAACATAGTACAGTTGTGGACATTTCCCATAAATGTAAATGTTTGAGTGTATTCACTGTTCCAGTCCTGGTTACCATCCCCCCAGTCCCCTGTTTTTTCTCTTACCCTCTCGTTTCTGTTACCATCTTTAAAAGCCTTTTTGGTGTATTTGCTTTTGTTTGGAGGTATATGTTTTGTGTTTTTTATTCTACATATATATATATATATATATATATATTTATATATTTTGCTCTGCATTTGGGGGACACCTGACATCTGGGGCAAGAAAAACTGATGTAATGGCATTGGCTGCATGTTTTATACCCCTGATGACCTGACAACATGGAAGACGGGACAGCAACCAATGCAGGACCCAAGACTTTGTTAATCAGGCTGACTGAGGGCAACCTGCCAGCAGATTACCCAAGTGTAATGACTGCAACAGTGACTACACTTGAACATCTACATTTATGGTAAAAGTACACAGCTGTACTATCCTCCACCAGACTACTGGTTCAAACGGTCAAAGCAAACCACTCTGCTGGTGACTCACTATTTGCCAACTCTGTTGGTAAAACATGGAACTGTCTACCAACAGACCTGACATTACAACCATCCTTAGCCATATTCAAAAACAAACTAAAGAGTCACCTCAAATCACACTTGTTATGCCCATGCTCTAGACCCGACTAGGATTTCTCTCTACATCACTATTTCATGTCCCATCTTAAGTATACTAGTTTCATACCAAATAGGTCTAGTCCTTTCCCCAATCTTAGTGAGTACGGTCCTATAACAGGAAAGGAACCTCAATTATTTGCTTTAGCCAGAATGTCAAGATACAAAATATTTCTACCCAGTATTTGTAACTGATCAAGTCTGAATATGTATGTAATTTAATCTCTGCAAGCAATGTAACTAGTGTGTGTATGTATGTATCTACTGTATGTACGTTACTACTGTAACTACTGTTTTTATTGATGTGCAAATGACTGTATGCAGCTACTTTTTCTAAATTGTCTTTGTGTTTTTTACTGTTAACCTTGGAAATTTTCTCCCTGGGGCTCTGCTGAAAATGGACATATAGCCAGTCGGACTATCCCAGTCAACAAATGTAAAATAAAATAAATAATAAAATAAATAAATTGTACCTGGAAGACTGTCTTGTTGCTGGCTTTTACTTCTGCTCGGAGGGTTTCTGAGCTTCAGACCCTTATAACTATTCCTCCTTTTTTGTTTTTTTTTTATACTAATCCTTTTTTTATGGCCAAGGTTGTAAATGAGTTGTCCTTGAATCAGTCAGCACAACTCCCTTCCTTTTTCCCTTCTCCTCAGTCTGATAGTGACAGGGTCTTGCATACCTAAGCTTTGCATAGACAGCACAGGTGCCGTTTGGATAAAACTAAGGCTATTTGTAAATCTAGCCAGCTTTGTGTTTCCTTTAATCTCAGGATATTGGGTCTGGCTGTTTCTAAGCAAAGCATCTCCTCCTGGACATCTAAGGTCATTTTGTTATGTTATTCATTTCATGGCAAGACTTTGTCTACTTCTGTTAGAACTCATTCCACTAAGGCTGTTGCCTCTTCTGGTGCCTTCTTCAAGGGGTTGTACACCAGTTCCATGCTTGAAACTGCTACTTGGTCTTCAGTGCATACCTTTACTAAAAAGCATTATAAATTGGATATGGTCTCTAGGGCTAGAGCAGGTTTTGCTAGAGCCATTTTGTATGGACTTGTTGAGGGCTCTCCTCAGCCTTCCACCTCCCATTCTGTTTCTTGAAGTTTTTTACTCTCCCTATAGTAAGGAATTTGTGCAAAATCTTACCATTATAGTAGATGTCCTTCCCTTCACTGTTGCAGTACGCACTCCCTCCCTCCACCACCTTCTTGTTTGTTCTGGTTTTTGTTTTGGATTCTCTCCTTCTGGATGTGCATAGACTTCTTTGTCCTATGGCGACTGCTTTCTACTGGGGCAATTCAGTTCTGGATAGCTTCTGTCCTTTATGCCCTACATTCTGTGCAGGGAGGATACATGTGATGCATACCACATACAAGATCATAAGGCTTTGAAATACTGGCCGAATGTCAGACTATCCTATGCGGGAGGTCCCTATAGTAAAGAATACAGCAACAGTGGAGAGAAGGACATCTACTATTATGGTAAGATTTTACACAGCTGTACTTTACTGACATAGAATCACATGCATTTAGTTCCTTTACAGTTTTTTAAAGTTCTTTAAAGGGTCAGAGGATATTGGATGAATATTGAACTCTTGTGATATTGCTGTACTTGCAGACCTGGATTGTGAGTGTTTTAACTGAAAACTGCTGTTCTTAGTCATATATGACTAGTTCAAAACAGATCAATTCAGTTTTCTCTTTTCTCTCAGCTGCAGTATTCTCAGAGGACATTATATTAATTAAGGGACTCAGCAGACAGATGTCACAGCATGAGTTATTTAAGTAAATGAAAAAGTGCTCTTAAGCTCAATGACCTGTACATTTTGATGTGCTGCTTGAGTTTGAAGTCAGCCATATCATAACCTAGTCACATACTCAGGTACATATGTAGTGCATTTATTTACATCACAGTTTGTGGAGTCATCACAATTCGACACTGTCAGCAGTTTTATAGATAGCAGCTGAGGCAGAAAACTATTGCAGATGTCCTTTAGAACACATTTCTGAAAAATATTGACACATATCAAGCAAATTTGCATAGATAGCAAAAGCTGTTATATTAAATAAAAAAAGATAAAAGAAACAAATCAAGATACAGCCAAAACATAATAGGGATAAGACATTCTCCGATTTTTTTTGAGCACGAGCAGTGTGATGATGATAACAGAGAAAACAAAAGAAAACTGAAAGGCAAGAGTGTCAGGAAAGTGTAAATAGATAAAGTTTTAAAATTAGTAGTACAGTGAAAGTTACACCTTTGGGGAGTAGACAGCATGTGAGGGGCAAGTACTGGACAGTTCCCCTAAGGAATGAAATATGCACAGTAGCACTAACATCAACCTCAGAAAATGTATGGATGAGTTAAAAACTTGATGAACGGATCTTTAGTCAACTTTTGGAATGCAGTTTTTGGAATGTCTATTCACAGCAAAATTAAATATTTTGGGCTCAACTCCAAAAGACTTGTTATCAGTGTAAGTGACCACTTACACCGAAAGCAGTTTCTTTTTTAATCTGGCCCTTGGTGTAAGACTGTTTATAGATAGGGCTTACACCGAAGTAAGTCACTTACATCGAGAGCAAGTTTTTTGGAATCAGAGCAGATTTACACTGAGAGTAACTCTTTCACAATCTGGCCATTTGATATTACAGTTCTACATACAGACATTCATTTACCAGAGTTTACAATTTTGTCAGACTGAGTATTACTGTTTTCTGTGAGGGCGTGTAAACACAGAATTAACATATTTAACTTCAGGCATTTAGGTGCGTGAACTAAATCGAGGAATTATTGTGCAGAAAATTCCACTTTGTATAGTCAACCCTACAACATATTTATTTTATTTTTCATTTTGAATTTGTGAACCAGGGAAGAGCACTGATCTCATCCTAGGGGTAAATGTAATAGATACATGACATTATATACAGAGTGAGTGAAAATGTAATATATACATTCATTATATAGAGTGGATATTAGAGTGGGCATGCTGAAAGAATCTCAACAAAAAGTAGAGTCCTAGCAAGATATATAGAGAGAAGCAGGGTATAAGAGTCATGTTATATGATCAATGTAAGGAAGATATGAGCACAGTGGAGTAAGATCTAAGCATTTAAGGGAGAAGATACATGGACATATAGGTGTGTTAGCAAGTAGCTAAAGTAAGACAACAGCCTTTACAGTTTCACGGTCTGCATGGACAGTAATTGCTGTTGTACTATTCAGTGATTTTTATTTAAGTGATGGACATTTCCCTGAAAGTGGACTTCAGAAAACTAAATGATTAATCCTGGGTAAAGTGGGAAGGGTAAGGTTTCAGTGATCCCCATTCAGAGGGGCTTCATCTCCTGCACTGCCTTGCATAATGCAGCATTCTCAGATAGCATATAACCTTAGCACAAAATTGGTCCATGTGATGAACAGCCCAGTTATTAAAGGTAAATCACTAAACCAATAGACAGTAACATTAATGCACAGAGGATGAGACACCCAGAGTCAGCCTGCAGCAGGTTTTGAAGTATAAGCAGAATGTGACATTCACTCTCTTGTATACAGACTTGGAGCAGAATAATGGTTTGGTTGTTTCTGGGTTCTTCCTTTTGCTGCTCTTGCTTAAACTGTATTAGAACAAGGTTTATTTATACAGAGGTACACTTGGAGGCTGTAAGTAATTTTGGTAACAAAACTGGTGACTAAAGAAAAGTACAGAAGCGCCAATGTACCAGAGTATTAAAGGAATATGCAAGATAAAGCAGTTGTAGGACAGTGAAAAGTTCTCTGGAACCCCTGATCTGACCGTGGAACTCTTATGAAGCTGATCACTGTCTCTTAATAATGGATTGTGGTTATCATAATAAATGACAAATCAAAAGATGGTTCAAAATGGAAACAGTGCTTGTAAGACATGTTCAAGTAAAGCAATGTGGTATACCAAATCAAAGGGCTTACAACAATTCTCAAAAAGCAGTTTAATCACTTAAACCTAGTAGGTAGTAAGCTTCAGAACCAAACCTGTGAGCTCTAAGTAATAATAGAATAGTTTTGTGACATTTGTGAAAAACAGGCAGAATGTGGGATGCATGTTGCACATTTGATAGTACTGCACTTTTGAAACCATTAAAAGTGGCTGAGGTATTGATACAGGGCTTTCATTGGACATGGAGAAGTGCCAGTTTAATCAATGCTGTAACAAAACACTGTTTCAGTATTGATGCAAAAGAGACATGGGGTGGTATAAGGAAGTGTAAAGCAGGCACCGCTAAGTGCCTTAAGAGTTTTTACCATCCCAGGTCTCTGACTTTTAATGTGTCTTTAACATGATTGTGTTTAGTATAAGTGGATAAACATGGATAAAAAAGAAGCCGGTATCGTAGTAGGAAATTTATAGACATTTGGGTGGATCTGGAGAACACTGCAAGCTGATGAAAGGCAGATAAGTATGCTGTTTTTTTAGTATGTCTGATTTACATCTGATGCCAGTTATATCACTGTTTAATGCTGGGGAACAAAATAATGCAAACTGTGTGTGTGTGTGTGTGTGTGTGTGAGTGTGTGTGTGTGTGTGTGTGTGTGTGTGTGTGTGTGTGTGTGTGTGTGTGTGTGTGTGTGTGTGTGTGTGTGTGTGTGTGTGTGTGTGTTTTGGGGGGAGGTTGGCAGAACAAGAAGAGAACCAATAAAAGTATCATAGAAAGGGCAACAAAGGTCATCTGATTGGCAAATGCTACCTTTGAAAAGAAGATGGTAACAGTATTAGGGATACACAGATATATTTTTAAATACCATATGGAATGTAAGAGGAACCATCAAGGAATAACTTTAATGGAAGATGCAGGAGAAAATTTAAAAATGCTATAAATCATGCAGCATTACCAAAGAAGTTTTTCACCTCTGTATTTACACAATAACTTCAAATCAGATGTATGTTGCTAGAAGGCAGAAAAAAGTATAAATGAATAGAATAATTTACTATGGGATACAAAGGAAAGGAATTCAAGATTCTTCTAGGACATAGGATATAATATCCGCATGAGTTTCTGTCTGGAATGTTTAAAGAACTGGCAATTGAACTCAGTGAACCAATGGCAGAGTTTCAATTATTTATTTATTTTCCATTTGTTAATCAGGTGTGGGATCTAATCCAGGCATCTTTTTATCCACGAGTGGACCAGTGGCAGTTTGTAACAATACTATAATAAGTTAGATATAATAAACATTTTTCAAAGCTTGCAGTAGGTAATACATTGTGCTTTAGGTGGTTATGAGGGAGCTCATGAGTAACAATTCAGAACAGGGTTTCATGAGTTGATATATTATTACTCAGTTGAATTGTTACTATGTTATATGGCATATAAATGAATACAGCTCACAACATGACTTTGTTCAACAGTCAACACAACAAATGTGTATATCAGTTGGCAGTTGTTCACCACCTTACAAATTAGAACAATATATGCAAAAGGTGCTAAATTTGTCAGCCAGTAAGTTAAAAATTACTTGGTTCATGATCTCTCCTTGTTGTTAACAGCTGTGGTACCATGAGACCAGGAGCTGGTGGTAGTGGTTCTCTTATATGTACATGCATCTCGGAAGAATTCAGATATTTACAGGATTGTCAGTCTCACTGTCTCTGCAAGGGATGATAGTGGAATGAATTACATATGGCTGTTGCAGTTTTTTTTTCTTTTTTTATAAGAAAATTTTTATTAATCTAACATATTTACAATATATATGCAGAAGGAAGAAATTCAACATTACATAGTTTTATACAATGATAGAAATACATTGAACCATCAAGGTAATCTTATACAATTAACACATTTAAGAGTCTTGGCATTTCATTAGCAACATTTCAAAGTTATCCCAACCACTAAAAGTCTTTGTATGATTTATAGAGCTTATTATAATTCTTTTTAAGTTTTACATAGTATTGCTGTTAAATTTAAAAGCTCTTTGAAAATAGAAATTGAGTTTGATTTTTCAATTTTTTGTAATAACTTTTCTAGCAACTGCAAAGACAGCCCAAAACATTTTTTGTTATTAGGCTTTTACAGATACAAGAAGTAGATCATTCATTAGTATTATTGATCTAAAGAACAATTATCAGACCAGAACCCTTTAAAAACATACTTATCTCTTCCCAATATACATTTGATTTTTCACAATCCAAAAACTTGTGCCCAATCGGTCTTTACCTACTTACTACTTCTCCAAACCCGAATAAATAGTTTTACTAAACTTAAAGAGTTTATATGTAATAACAAACATTCTATGTATATATTTCAACATAAAAACTTTCCATTATAAACTTGAAAAAGTTTGACTAACTGATTTAAGTAGAAAGTTGTATTCTTACTATCTGTTCAATCACTCAGTGCACTACTATCTAAAAAGTTCCAGAAATTTGCATCAAAATTATTATTATTTATAAGTAATTTATTTAACTTGGACAAGCTTCCTTTGTAGGTCAGCTTACCTTTGATGATAGCATCCATATATTCATATAATGGGGGAATAGTGTTCTGTTCTTCTTCACTCATATTATCTAGAAATTCATTTAATTTCTTCCTGACGGATATTAACTGGTTAGTAGAATTGTCAAACTTATATTCTCTCATTAAATATTTTTGTGACTTAACTTTCCTTTTTCAAAGGAATCAGACCATAATACTAATGCATTCATTTTTAGTAAATTAATTTTAACATCGTTCAGAGTTTCCTTAAATCTTGAGGTATGTGCAATGGGAAAGCTCAAAAATTTCAATTTTGATAGTAATTCTTAACTGTTTTAAGAATTGATTTTATATATGCAGAGTCTAAAGTTTGAAATAAATTTCCTACTAAGGTAAGCTTTATTAACCAGATGAAAGGATTGTTACACATTTCTAATTTATCACATTTAATAAACTTATAAGAATTTAGTGTAATCTGCTCCTGAATGGTTTCCCGTTGACTAGTGTAAGTTGAGTCTATCTAGAGGATAATAGAATTAAAATGTGCAGTAAAAGAATAACATTCTACATCTGGAAAGCTAATACTACCTTACTCCTGCAATCTAATATGATTTCTATAAGCAATTCTCAGCTGTTTAGGATACCATAAGAATAAAGTCAGCATTTTTTCCATTTTCTTTAAAAGTGTTTTTGTGTACTAAAGCTATTGAGTGCAATATATATATATATATATATATATATATATATATATATATATATATATTCACTTTACAAGCTTGAGATACTGAAATATCGAATTTCAGTATCTCAAGACCATACCGTCGAAAAAAACAGAAAAGTGTAAGTATAAAACCTCAACTCTGAGAACATTGAAGCATCAAAACATCGAAAACTGCAGTTTAGGGATATGTTTAGTTATTAGATGTGCTCCATATAGTTCCCATCACCATCTGAAGTCCCCGTCACCATCCAAGTAGAACTAGTGCTCCATTCTGTAACCATGACACTTGCTAGGATTTTGCAGAGTTTGCAGACAACACTGTAGTGCACAACAACGTTAACTCCACTCACAGAGATAATAAAAGGACACCTGTCACATTTTCAGTACTTGGGATATAGCTCTCAGGAACCCCACTGTATCATATGCTCCTTTGTTCTTTAAAATATGTTCAAACTGAGTATGCCTGTGGATCACCTGTCTTATTTTAGGTGAAGGTGGGCACCCACCAGCCATCTGGACCCTAGGTTCCTCTACCCGATCCTGTTCCCTGGCTAGAGTTGACATCAGGACAGAAAAATCTATGGCTCTGGCACCCAATAAACATTTTAGGCTGTGATGCCAAGCCTCCACGGAATTCTGCATTCAGGGTAGAAAGAGGGCATTCAGCTCAAATACATTCCAGAATTGGATAGGAAAGAGTGCTGGGAATATGAAATGTGCTGTGGTTCTTGTACTGAACTTTCTGAGTTTGCCGAGGACATACCAGTCTAAAAAATACTTTATTATCTCCCTTCCCTGTGGAGGGAAGGACTCCCATAGCAGTGTAAATGCCTGTAACACCTCCTAGTCAGGTAGGAAAGCTAAATCCACTAGACATTTAACTGACAGCTGAAACTTATAGTTAGTGTGGTAAAGGGAAGCCAAGCCCAGCTGTTGTACTTTCTGTCAGATATTCTGGCCAAAGTGGAACATGCGACCTTTTGCTGTGACACCACTAATATTGAATTTAATACTTTTGATGGCTGCTATTTTGAAATCAGGAAGCACATACCATAAACACATTTCAAAGCCATGTTCTACAAGTAGCTGAATCACACAGTGCCTCAGATAATTGTATGCCTTCAAGAATTTCTTGCTCATCAAACAAAATAGTAATGGTACAGATTTGCTATAGTCATCATATTTCACAAGGTTACAGCTGATGGCATATGATACCTTTATAGAAGAACATGCCATCCACCAGCCAAATAGTAGCCCTGATGAGGTCATACAGGTTATTTACAGTGGTAAGAACTATGACTATATTGTCTGTACTGGCATCAGCATTCCTCTTTTTAATAAAGACCCCCATTTTATGGGGAACTGGTGCACATCTATATCCTGCAGCTGCATTGCAAGGTTACTGGCATGTCTAGTGTCCTTTCTCTGAACCCTCCCAATTTGCTGTAACAGGGCTTTTCAGGAAGGTAGACTAAGGATTATATCCATGACCAATGACGCTAGGGCATCATCGTCTAGCAGACATGGAGTATCCCTTGAAACTTCTGCTCTGTGTCTTAGTTCAGAGCACAGGTTATACCTAGCAACCTCGGTTGGATGACCTCATGATTGTGCTACACTGTTTTTATTAACTCCTCCCCGGTTTTACAAGTTAGAAAAAGCTGAATGGAGTAAATAACCAAGAGCACTGCACCAAAAATAAAGATCCAACCGTTTTATTCCACCACGATAAGAGTTTAGCGCTTTCGTCAAAAGTACATAAAATTGACTTCTTCAGAACTACATGACACATATAATGCTGATTTAAATAGCCTGCCCTACTCAACAATTAGTCAAACAAGAAAGATGTCATTTACTGTTAAAAAATGTCATTTCCTGCTAAAAAAGTATGTCATTTCCTGTTAGAAAAATATATCATTCCATGCTAAAAAAGTACCTTATCATGGTGGAATAAAACTGTTGGACCTTTATTTTTGGTGCAGTGCTCTTGGTTATTTACTCCATTCAGCTTTTTCTGGGTTTAGATATTTTTGTTTTTCTTAGTTTGTGTTTGCCATGGATGGAGGTGAGGACCCTACCAGTACTGGCAACATCGATTTTAATGCTTTATTGCAATCTGTGACATCGCTTACTTCTTCTGTTGCCCTATTGTCCACCAAGGCTGATTCACTTATGAATCAGAGAAGATTAGTTCACTCTCCGGGCCTTAATCATTTGCAACCAGAAAGCCCTGACAATTCTTTAATTACACCTGCACAAAGGATTATGTGTTCTAATGTTTGTCTCAACGACAAAGGCTGTGGAGATGCTAACAACGTTAACAGTAACACTACTGGATCAGGTTCATCGCTGGGTGTGCATGACGATGTCACACCTTCATTTTCTGTTGATGACTGGCTTAGAAATGATACTGGGCTTCATGGCTGTAGTGTCAACATTAATAACAGTTGTGGGAACCTGGATGACAGGTTTCGTTGCTTTAAGAAACTTTTATGGAAGTACAAAAAGTTACAGTTGGAAAATGAATACTTTAACAAGTGTTTAAGAAGGGAGCAGATCCCTAAGGGTTTAAGGACATGGACATACCCGACTGGTTTGGTGAAAGACTCACAACTGCATAAGGATCTCAAAATGTTTTTCAACAGGCAAGGGTGTGAGTTACTTAATATTTTCATTAGTGACAACAACAGGAAAATGTCTGGTATACTCAAAGACATTAACAGATTTGGTCATGAAATTAAAAGGGACTTGCTTTTTGAGTATAGAATGATTGCATTTAATAATTTATTTAAAAATGTGGAAATTGATTTGGTACAGTTTAAAAACAAGAAACAGAAAAAATTGACAAGAGATAAAACTGATTATGAAGCAGGCAGGGCTTATCCAGATCCACCTGAAGGGCAACAAGCTAGGTGGTCTGATAGGCAGGATGATTGTGATGTTATTAATGATGATGATGATGATGGGGTTAATTCTGAGCATAACATCCCTTTAGAACCACCCCCCTGAGGAGATCTCAGTGGTTAATGAACCGAAGGGGGGACAAGGCAGTGTGAACTATGGACAACTGAACTACCAGAATCAGTGGAGGGGGGACCACAACAACAGCAACATTGGAGATGAGTGATGCCAATGTTTGCAACATTATTTCCAACTTTGGTAATGATTTTAAGGAGTACAATTACAGTAAAACCATTGTAACTGATGAATGGGCAGAATTGTTTTCGAAAATGCTTAATTTTCGTGCCAACATGTAAAACTGACATTGTCAATACTATTTTACAGTTCAAAATCTACATTAGGAAGCTTAACTTGGCCCTTTTCTTTTCACAGGGGTGGGGGTGACGCTATTACTAATCTCTTGGTCAATGCTAGCCCCTTTACCAGACCAAGTACATTCATTCCACCTATGCACCCGTTAGTGGAAGTGTTTTAATCTTTTTGTGAGAGACAATTTAGAAAAACAATCTCTCACAGGAATCATTATGTGGAACAGGATGGGACTGGCAATTTGACTAAAAAGGAAAAAAAAAAGGCTATTAAATGATATATTAGAGAACAGTGACATCCAGATTATGAAGCCTGATAAGGGGGGAGGACTAGTTATTATGGACGCTAGAGACTACAATAGCAGGATGATTGACTTGCTGTAGAGTGATACCTATACTGAGGTCTCCATTAATGAGCATAACATAGCTTGTAGACATATTGATTTAGATCTAGAACAACTGTTATTAAATGAACAAATCACATTGGAGACCTTTAGATTCCTAGCGACAGAATATCCTAGGATTCTGACCATTTTCGGAATCTCAAAAATCCACGAGTATCCTTAATCCCCCCCTCCAGCCAATTGTGGATGCAAAAGCATCAAAAACTTTTAGCTTGGCCAAGTTCATTGACTGTTCAGTTAAACATGTGTTGGATGATAGGGACCTAATTATTAAAGACTCATGAGATTTCCTGTCCAAGATTAAACATGAAATGTATAACAAATTTCATACCATACCCTATATTGGTCACCATTGATGCGAGGGACCGCTTTTCTGTAATACCCCATGATGTAGGTATTGAATGGTTCTAAGATTATTTATGTAAGCAGAACTAATTGAATCATGATACCATTCTTACCATCAGATCCTGTATGGAGATGGTTCTGGACAATAACTTCATTTCTTCGAGGGGCAAATATTCAAACAAGTGCAAGGGTTGGCTATGGGCGCCTGTTGTGCACCGTCATTTGCCAACATAGTACTTGCCCAGTGGGAGGACCTGTATATTGTGAACTCCGAGTTCAAGGACATGTGGGTATTGTATGGGCGGTACCTTGACGATTTGGTCTTATTTTGGCATGGTAGTGAAGATGAGTTGGATAGATTTTTTACTTATATCAACACCACCACTTTTCTGAAGTTCACCATGACCAAGGACCATGATATTTTGAACTACCTTGACATGACCATCAGGAAGGATTATTCCAAGGGGAGATTCACCTCACATCTTTATAGGAAACCCACATACTCCAACTCTCTTTTGCACTTTGAGAGTCGGCACCCCTTGCACCAGAAGAAATCCCTTGTGAAGGGACAATGTGTTAGATTGGCCAGAATGGTATCTGAGGATATTGATTTTCTTAGTGAGTGCGACCTCCTACTGGGTATGTTACAGAAAAGAGGTTACCCCCCCCCCTCAATTTGTTAAGGACATAATAGGTGAGGTCCAACAAAAAAGAACTAATGGGGTTTATAGAACATTACTGGACAACCCTCTGGGTCTAACCAGGCCCCTAGCAACTGAGAGAATGAACAACTATAGCAGGTCATTAGTGTTACCTTTCATTACTGATATTTTTGACATCAAAAGCATCATTTGTGATTGTTGGAATATGTTTTGTATTCATGAGAATATCATTAATAAACTAGGTGAAAAACCCCTGGTGGTGTACAAAAAGTGTACATCTTTCAAAGGTTTAGTTGAAAGAAAAAAGGTGGCATCTTGACTAAGTGGTACTTTCAAATGTGGAAGATGCACACAATGTTCTTTTGTGATTGATGCTGAATTTATTAAAGTTAGGAATTTTGGTAAAATCACTACACATAAAAAGTACTATTGTTACACCAAGGGGGTAGTATATGTTGCATCCTGTACAGGTTGCGACTGTTATTATGTGGGTAAGACTGTCCGAGCTTTAAGACAATGAATCTAACAACACAGTTATGATATTAACAAACATAGGGAGACCAACGCCTTATTTAAGCATATTAAATTATATCCCACACACTGTTTCAAGTTTTTTTATTAGAGCAGGTTGACTTGGGTACAAGGGGTGGATCTGTCGATGATTTTCTTGAATTTTTAGAGCTCAAGTGGCAAATAAGGTTAAATGCATGTGTGCCACTTGGGCTCAATGATAACATTTCTATAAGTTCTATGTTAAAACTAAAAGCTGTTTTTTTATGTAATGTTTTTAACATATGCTCTATTTTTGGGAGAGTGGATCAATAATTCAGTTGTATTATTTTAGTGGAGTGGTACTTTTTTTAGCATGGAATGATATCTTTTTCTAACAGGAAATGACATACTTTTTTAGCAGGAAATGCCATTTTTTAGCAGGAAATGACATCTTTCTTGTTTGACTAATTGTTGAGTAGGGCAGGCTATTTAAATCAGCATTATGTGTGTCATGTAGTTCTGAAGAAGTCAATTTTATGTACTTTTAACGAAAGCACTAAACTCTTATCGTGGTGGAATAAAACTGTTGGATCTTTATATTTGGTGCAGTGCTCTTGGTTATTTACTCCATTCAGCTTTTTCTGGGTTTAGATATTTTCATTTTTCTCAGTTTCACAAGTTACCATGACATCCCTACCTTTACATTGCTGGGTAGATTTCCTCTTGCAATACCAGTAATTCTTGTTTCTTAAAGCTCGTTCCAAGTTCATGACATACCCTTCTAGTAAAAGCACTGGTTTTCCTTTTTGAGAAAAAGTTGTTTCATATATCGTGCCTAATATTTCTGGCACAGGATATTGCATGTCAGTCATTCTGCTTGCTCTACTTCGTAGGCTGTGCTGATTCAAATACATACTTCTTATAAAAGGAACATTCGAGAGGTATGTTATTCAATCATTTGGTGTGCGATTAACTGAATTTTCACTTTTCTGTTTTTTCGACATTATGGTCTCGAGAATAATCATAATCACATCTTGATAGATTTTTATTCCTAAATATTTTAGTTCTTTTCCTTCCCAGTTCTAGACATGCATCTGGAGCATTTCTCCCCGGGCCTCCGCTGAAAACAGGATCTGTGGAACCTAGTCGGACATTCCCGGTCAACAAATGTAAAATAAATAAAATAAATAAATAAATAAATATTTATCTTTAAACGTATTAACTAGTAATTGATTTAACACTAAAGTTTCAGTTTTGTTACTATTAAATTTCAGCAGAGATACTTCCCAAAATTTTTCAATTTGCTCATCTATTTCTTCAACTGAATAAGTTAAATCTCTTATAGTTAATAAAATATCATCTGCAAAAACCTGTATTTTAGATTGACAATATCTGTTAATTGAGAATCCATCAATTTCTTCATTGCTTCTTATACTACTACCTAAGGGTTCAATAACTAATGCAAATAGTAGAGAGAAAAAGGGACACCCTTGCTTTGTACCTTTGTTTAAAGTGAATCCTTGAAAAATATAAAAATCAGTTTTAACATACACTTTGGAGTCTCTATACAGGTTTCTTTAAATATTCCAGCAATCTGTTCTGGAAATGCAAATGCTTCTACAGTTTTAAACAAGTAGTTCCAATATACAGAATCAAACGCTATCTCAATATCTAAGCTAATTAGGGCCAATTTCATGTTCATTGAATTTGCTAAATCTAAGATAGTTATTACCCTTTTTATATTATCATACATTAATGTAGTGGCTATAAATCATGTTTATCTCAATTTATCTACTACATTTCTTAATCTTGTACCAAAAATGGAAGCAAATATTTTATACTCTGCATGTAATAATGAAATAGATCTATATGAGGAAACCAACTTATTATTTTTCCTTGTTTAAGTATAGGTGAGATTACATAAAATTTTCATGGGGGGATTATTTTGTCACTCTGAATTATCTTGAAAACATCACTCACTAATACTGAAGTATTTAATGGAAGCAGACTATATAATTCCATACTTAAACAGTCTAACCCTGGAGCTTTACCATTTTCACACTTTTTTAAGCTTCATTAACTTCTATCAGGGTAATAGACTTATTCAGCAGAGATATTTGTTGGCCATTAAGTTTATTAGTAGTATTTTTCTTTAAATACTTGCCAATATTGTAATCATCAGACTTATTATTGTTGTCTTTATTAAGATCCTCATGGAAATTTTTAAAAATATTAAGCATTTCCTCTATGCCTGAAGTAAATTTATTAGTCTGACCATTTTGTATATTATTGATTTCTGCCTTTTTGCTTAACATCTTACTTCTATTAGCTAATCTATGTAGATTTTTTCAAGTCATTGTATAAATGTGCAGTTTTATTTTTTCTAAAGCTACCTCCTCTTTATACGTTAAAACCGTTTGATATTTTGTCATTAATTTTTAATGACTTCTGTATTATCTAATTTCTTTGTTTATTGCTCAAACCTCACTTTGTGTATTTCATTGTATTTTTTTAACAACTCTTTATTCCATGCTGTCATTTTATTACTAGCCCATCTTCCCATTCTATATTTAATATGCATTTTATGGAGTCCCATAATATGACTTTTCTAACCTGACCATTATCATTCAAAGATTAAAACTTCTCAATTTGTTCTTTAAGGTAACTCTTAAATTCTTTTAATTTGATCATATATACTAGGGTTCAATAAATAATCTGACATTCCCTTATATCCATTAATATATTAATACTTAGTGCATTATGATCAGATAAAGGACAAGGAATAGTTTTTAAAAAGTTCATTTTATTAAGTAAGTCTATAGAGGCATAAATCCTATCAATTCTAGTTTGTGTCCCATGTACATAAGAATAATGGATGAAGATCAATGACTTATTGTCTGTTTTTACTAGTATGTCAAGCAAATTATTATTATTACTAATCCAGCTGTTTAATGCTTTAGCTGATGCCAGTATTTTAGCTTTCTTCTGTTCACTTGTATCTTCTGTACTAGATATGCAGTTAAAATCTCCTGCTAAAAATGAAACTACTCTTCCAATGACTTTGTAATAAGTTTACGTGATCTTTAGCCACTCTTGCACCTATTCCATGGATCCAGTAAAAATTGGCTAGTGCATAGAGTTTCCTATTATATTTAATTATTACAAATGTGTACATTCCTTTTGGATCACTGATGGATTCCATAACCTTAGGAATTACGTTAGATTTTCTCCATAGTATAGTAGTTCTTCTCCTCTTTTTATTAAAAGAAGTAGATGATAACATTTCGTAACCTAAGTTATTTAAATATTATATATCTTTATTTATCAAGTGAATCGCTTCCAAGAATATAATGTCTCCTCTCTTTAATTTTAGATATCTCATTAATTATTTCCTTTTGATGCTATTATTTAGTCCATTTACATTAATAAATAATAGATTAAAACTATCCATAGTGTGTATTTAAAAAAGATTTCTTTTAAAAGATAATACAGCACATTTATCCACCATATTAATTTAATTATATATAAGACTCTAATACATTCCTCCGACACTACCTTTACATTCCACATTTTCTGAATTCTTCTTTTCTCCAAACTAAATTACTAAAGCTTGTAAATAAAAACAAAGACAAGTTTACAACTATAACTGTATATATTGCTAATAAAACACAACCTACCATGGATACCACAGTTCCTAGTTTGCCCATTCAATAGACAAACTACTAAACATCTCTCTCTCCCCACCAATACCTAATAATTTATAAAAAAATAGCCAAAAGCTACCGTGACTTACAAATAATTAATATAATATTATATAGACAAGTTAAAAATAATAATAGACTATGAATTTAGTTATATATTTTGCCATTTAAAACTGTTCCTCATTACTACATAAAAGTTTAATTATCCTTTTCTATTAATCGCAAACATTAAATAATCCAATGTATAGTATACTATATACCTATTTATGTAATAATAGTATACATTATCTGTTAAATATTCTGGAATTATTCACTAATTCAACATTATTTTAATTAAATCTCAAAATAAATAAGTAGAACATAGTGGGACATGAAGAGATAAAAACATCTATCTGTAGGATGGGTATCATTTATTTGTGGGGGAATAAATTTCTAGAATTTCAGACCTGTTACAGAGAAGCAGTGATTAGTATAATGGAGTTCAATTCTTGCTGGGTTTCAGAGTGGGGAAGGAATGGTTGTGGTTTCCTAAGCTGTAAGGTAATTTAATTAGTTTAGCTGCTAGGGGAGAGAAGGTCTGGTTGACTAGGACACTGAGTAACTGTGACCCTAAGATAAGATCAGCTCCTTTTTGAATAGGGAGCCAATTTGCGTTTTTGCTAGTTTTACAATGGTGTTCAATTTTAGGTGTGCAGTCATTTGATCTACAGACTTTACTAGTTATTGATTGAATGTGTGTGTTGTGGTTATTTCTGATGCTGAGGTTTTGAGGGGGAGCCACTGTTCAAGTTGGGAAAGTAGAATGTCTTTGACTATGGCTGTTCTTGAGGTTTTAATAAGAAAGGGTAAAATTCTATTGGCCCAAAATAGGAGAGAGTTAACATTTTTCCTTGTGTAGTCTAGGTAGGAGGAGACGTTAAGGGAGAAGTCAGTGAAATTCCAAGATATTTAAAAGAGGTAGTGTTATCTATGAGGGTATTATTGTGATCATAGATATTCAAACTGTTTTGTTTATTATAGGTTTGTTTTTATTGCCAAAAATCATAGCTTTGGCATTGATAGAATTGAGAAGGGGACTTTTGTCAGAGATCCCATGGATTAGGGCTAGAAAATCTGCTTTCAGGTCTGTCTGGTGGTTGGGTGTGGAGTTGTTTTGTGGAATAGTACCATGTTATCTAAGGAAGGAGAGAGAGAGATGATGTATGTCAAGGGAAGGTTTATTTATAAATATGGAAAATGGAGGACTGAGTATGGAACCTTGTGGAACTCATTTTTGAAGGCTGACTGGGAAATTAAGGTATACGTTTTTTGATGGAGAAATGGCAAGTGGTGAGGTCATTTTGAAACTAAAGTGGGGAACTGGGGCTTACACTTATTTGTATTTGGTGGTGGAGGAGGATCCTGTCATCATTGAGGCTGAATGTCTTTTGTAAGGTCAATAAAAATGGCACCAGTGAACTGGCATCTGTTCATAGTAGTATTTCACTGCTCAGGGTCTATAGAGCTGTGAGTCTGCTATGAATGGACCAGAACCCATTTTGTTTTCAGTGATGCATTGGGTAAGAATAGCATTAATAATGTTTTTCAAGCAGCTTGTCTACAAAGAGAAAGGTAGAGACTGGCTTGTATTGGGAAGGTTTGGTGGGGTTAAATTAAGATTGCTTAGTGATTGGGCTGATAATGGTTATTTTTCATATATTTGGTTTAATATTTTGTTTTAGGCAAAGACTGTAGATGTGTTATGGAGGATTTGTGAGGAAGTATCTGCAGTGCAATACAAACCAGGGATAGAGTCCACCAGCACCTGGCAGACTGTCAGCATTTATTTGTTGCAGAAAAGAGTCTAATTCTCTTGTTTTAACTTGTTTAAAATAAAACTGGGGAATGTAGAGAGGTGGTTTTGTGGAGATGGTGGGTAGTGTGAGTGTCTGAAAAGGTGGATAGACTGGACAATGGAAGTCAGAGGGCCAGAATGCAGGAGTCTCTGTTGGTAGGTTATTTTGAATATTCATCCTTCTGAGTTGGTTCACTTTTTTATCCAGAACTCTTTTGCTGATTTATGTAAGAATTTTTGAAATGCTTTCATATCTGACTTTTGTGTAATATTGCTTGTTTTGATAAGTTTCTGAGTTTGATATATTGTTGCTTATTGCTATAGGATATGCTGTTTTTCCATGCCTGCCATGTGTCATCTTAAGTTTTAAAAATGATTTCAATTCAGGAATTAGCCATTCGTGTATTTTTTGTTTGTAGAGCTGAGAAATTATAGAGAAGAATGTGACCAGGAGGGATCTAAGTGTACTGCTGAGAGCTTCTGCAGGAAAGTTAGGCCATATATGAAAGCCCAGTAGATGGAGAGGGCTTCCTTAAGTGTTTTGATGTCTGAGTCTGTCTTAGGTCTGAATGAGATTAATTTATGCAGAATTTTTATTGTGGGGTAATGTGTTGTGGAGCTTATTATGCAATGATCACTATAAGGAGAGGGGAAGATAATGACTGAAATTAGACTGAGGTTTTCAGTGATGATTATATCTAGAAGGGAATGATTGTTAATGACAAGTTTAGGTCATGTTAGGCTGTTACAGTAGTTGCTTAGGCTTGAAGATGAGCATAATTTCATTTAAGTCATTCTGGCTGGACTGAAACATATTAAAGTTGAAGTCATCTTAGAGCATGTGGTTGCTTTTGTTTCCTACTTGGGATGTAATTTCTTGAATTAGTGTTTTGAATTTACCAGGTGTGGAAGGAGTAAGAAGGTAGGCAACTGAGATGTGCATTGTGCTTGTCAACGTGAAAAGGAAGTGATGAAGGTTAAGATGATGCTAGAACGTGTAGCACAGAAAGTGGATGAAAAAGCTTTTAAAGCCAGTGCTAAGCAGCATCACTTGTAGTGTTCTGGTGGACAGTAGATAAGGGAAAATCAGGCTGGTCAGAGCATGTAACTCAAAGAGTCACCAAATGTGCTTGTCAATGTGAAAAGAAAGTGATGAAGGTTAAGATGATGCTAGAACGTGTAGCACAGAAAGTGGATAGCAAAGCTTCTAAAGCCAGTGCTACGCAGCATCACTTGTAGTGTTCTGGAGGACAGTGGACAAGGGAAAAATCAGGCTGGTCAGGGCATGTAACTCAAAGAGTTACCAAAATGGTAAAAGGTAAGGAAAAGGCATAGTGGAGCAGTGACTTAGACATCTAAGTAAAAGACAGAGATAAGAAAGAGCAGCAATGATTAAGATCCATAATGCAGACTAAAACAACTCTCTTGTCATACTTACTGTCAGTCTCTTTGGTTCTACTGATATGCTGGTTCTCGTTCCATTGGTATGCTTAGAAACTGCAGGCACTGGTACAAAAATAACAGCTGTGAAGGACAGAAGCACTGTGTAGAAATCACCTGATGTACTTTACTTAGGAATGAGTCTAATCTTCCTTGTCCTGGTGTCACAGCTTTCTGTCCAACATAAAAACAAGCCATGAAATGGCACCAGGAACTTTGGCTATCTCTCTCAGTCACAGCTGGTGTCCCACAAGGATCAATACTAGATCCAATCTTATTCAATGGTGTCACTAAAAGTCTTCATACTGCAAACAAACTTGCCACTACTGTACAATAAGCAGATGATTTGACATGCATTTGCTCTGCCTAATGCTCCCAAAACTTTAAGAAATCACCCAACAACACTAAAATTGCAGCTTTTACTCAAATGAAGTTCCTCAGAGTCCTAATCAATGACCAGGTAAAATCTGACCAGCACCACCAATAAGCCATCAAAAATACATGAAACTGGGTATTTTGACTGGGTTATGCAATATCTCACACATGACGCCAGAAAATCCATTGCCAGATCATACATACTCCCATCTCTTCTGTACGCATCTCATATTGTTACTAATCTTTAAAAAATCGAACAAATGAAATTATGCTAGAATAAAGTACCTAAATGTGCTACAAACTCCCCATACAAAGCCCATCATTGTACCACCTTAATAGAGCTAAACTGGCTAAAATTACCCAACTACGTATCCTATTCTCAAATAGTCATGGTACTGGTACAAACTTATCTATATGCCAGAAAAATGTTCTGCACTCCAAACCATACTGCAGTACAACTGCTAAACCAGAGACCTGTGTTCTAGCAATAAACCCTTCCTGCTTACCACTAGGTCCATCATCAAGGCAAGAGACTCCTTGTACTCCAACTGCATTGCAGAACTATGGAATTCTATCCCTATTTGACTCAAACTGACAGACAAATGAATACATTTCAAAGCCCAGCTAACAGCACCTGACTTTATACATGTTTCATACCTGGATAAACTAACCTAGAAAATTATTACGATTGCATGGCTATTTCTTCCAGAACATCCTTGAAGGACATTTTATGCAGAGAATATTTCTATCCCTTCTTACCATCTACTTTCAGTACCGCTCCTTCCCCATCTAATTCTTTCTTTTGCCTTGCTTCTCTTTCCACATCTACCTTTGGAGTTTGACTCTCTAACCTCCATGGGGATTACTCTTCCAATATATTACAATTGACACCTTATTCTTCAGCTATTTCTTTTTTTGATAAATACTTTTAATTCATAAGAATAGATTGCTCTTCCACTCTCATGTGTGTACAAATAACATTCATACCTATCAGTTACCATATCTATATGTGTTAAACTGAATTAATATTATGTGAAATAATCCTACATTATATGCTAGCTGTACTTTCATGCAGTTTTAGAATCTGTTTTAATTATGTCTTAAAGAGCTCTGTATCTAAACTACAATTTTTGTAAATATTCATTTAATATGAAACATTTCTATATTTTATGCTACAAATTTATGTAAAGATATTGATTTTGTGGAGGTTTTCTTCCTGGGCTTCCTTTGAATATGGGATTTTCCTGTCTAATCAGACTTTCACGGTCAACAAAAACAGACAAACAAACAAATAAATAAATCTTAGCAAATTGCATTGATGAAAGGGTTCCATACACACATTTATGCCTGGAAAAGAATTTGAACTGCACTGTGAAACACTGATCAAGCTGCAGAGACAATGGCATGGAGGGATAAATTAATGTCACTGATCAGCACTGGATGAGAAGTGAATAAATCTCCAACAGGCATCATAAATCATTTGTTTTCTGTGTTGACTGTAATGAACTCACAGAATAACTATCTGGGAAGTGTACAGGTGCATCTGCTATACAAGGTACAGTGGTAATAAAACATCTTGCTTCTGTGTGTATATCTGTGCACGTGTGTGCACACATCCATATGCATGCGTACATGTGTGTGCTTGGGTGTACTAGTGTATATGCATATATGATTATGTATTTGCATACAGTATCACTATAGTGTGGTTTCAGTGTGCATGAGTCTGGGGAATTTTTCTCAGTTATGGATTAGTCATTAACATGGTCCTTGTAGTTTAGAAGTATATTCATCGGTTCACCTGGAGCACATTCAACTTAGGTAGAAAGGTTCCGACATTTATGATAGCAGCAGCAAGAATTTCTATGTAGTATAACCATGTGGCAATGGAGCAGAATTTCAGCATGTATTGCCAGATAATAAAATCAGAAACTATGCATAAGCTCTTTTTTGCATTCTGTTACTATCGCCTTGTGAAGGAGTGTTGATTGTTTTAGGCTTAGAGACAGAGACAGATACAGAGTTACAAAAGTAGAAGGGTCAGTGTCAGAGCTGTAGAAGGGATAGTGAGAAGTGACTGACCAGAAGGATATTACAGGATGCCGAATGCAGACACGTAGCACAGACTCAGGGATATAAAGCTGGTCCCAACTTTAAAATCCAAGTAACTAATTGTCTCATTGTATATCAAATGACACAGTTAAAGCAAGTAGGGAAACACTGCAGAGATGTCTGTCTGGATGATACTGGTTTGTAATGAAGAACCATTAGTGACTAGTGGGAGACAAAGAATCAATTTTGCCTCATTAAGCAGCCAAACTGGAAAGAAGTTTACTGCCATCAGTATTTAGCAGCTTAGTAAATGCAAAACAAATGTGTGCTATTGATCTGCAGATGTTGCCTTACAGATGCCACAGCTGGGAAAAACCTCACCGCATTATTTAATGTAGTATTCATGTCTTTATGTTTGCAATATGGAAATTATGCTCAAACCGGTGCAATTTTCTTCTAGCTTTCTGCCAGAAGTTGTAACAAACATTGCAGAAGCAGGATGTATTTGTTTTCTTTTTTCTATTGTTTCATGCAGCTAAAAGTGCCTTAGTGATATGTCATTTTGTCAGAGATAGATTAAAGCTGACTATAAAAACAATGAAAGGATGATGGAGGTCTCATTACTTACTCTGCACAGTGAAACTGAAAATTGAGAGTTTGTAAGTTCACACCTATTGTGTATTGTTATTCTCAAAAAATAAATCTTTGGTAAACTAAATAGTGTGTCTAACTGTTTAAGAATAAGTATAATAAATGTATGTCATTAGGAAGCTAAATTAAAAACCTGAAACTAGTTATGATGGTAGCAGTATGGTTGTTACTGACCTATTTACTTTAATTACATTGAGAGCAATATGATGCAGGCATGTACCACATCATATCTTCGGTGTGTGAATGACTGTGGCATGAAAAGATATATATATTTTTTTCATAATGAATGTTACATGTGGACAAAAACACTTATAAGCAGATCAGTCAGACACACACCAGAAATGAAGCAATGCTACAACCAGCAATGGAGCCTAATGAGCCATTTAAGAGAGAAAAACTTAAGTAATAATTATATGCCTTTCAACTTTTCTGATTTTAGGAATGTCCCTGGTTTTATCTCATAAGTTTGCTCTACCCTCCGGCACCATAATTAACTGGATCTTAACTTCCCATCCCAAACTCATCATTAAGGCTGGTATCTTCCCAGACCCCTTCAGTGACCATCTCCCAGCCTTCACCGACCGTCTCCCCTCTCCCTCTCAAAAGCAACACCCCTACATCCAAACCCACAACCTCTCCTTATTCAGTCCTCAAACATTCTCTGAATGTCGAAAATACACTGACTGGTCCCCTCTAAAAACCCTTCCCCTTGACAATGCCATAACTTGCTTTAATGACTCATTTCTAAATCTGCTAAATCATCAAGCCCCTCTTAGAACCAAGTCCATAAAGTTCAATTTCTCCCCCTGGCTCTCAAAAGAAACTAAACATAAAATGCAGTTAAGAGACAAAAAATGGAAACAATACAATAGAAACAAACAACCCAACATCTTACTTGATTTTAAACAAATCTGAAACTCCTTAAAAAAACTTATAACTAAAGATCGCAAAGACTACTTCTCCAAGCTCCAATCTGAGCACTCATCCACCCCAAAAAAATTCTGGAACTCCATCTCCTCCATCCTACACCCTGGAAATAAAGATAACCCCTGCCCCAACCCCAACCTCACAGATCTTGAGACTGTCAATAAGTTCAATACCTTCTTCGTGGAATGCATAGATAACCTCTCCTCCTCTTTCCCTCACCCCCCCATCCTCCCCCAACTCTCCCTACCCCCCTCTTACCCTCAGCAACAGTCATCCCTTCCCCACTTTTCACCTAAAACACATCCCCACAATTAAGATAAAACAGCTGCTCCTCAAAATAAAACCCTGCTGCAATGCTCCTGATAACCTACCTTCAACCTTCCTCAAACTAGCTGCAGACAGCATAGCCTTTCTCATTTCTATCTTAATAAATAGATCCATCCAGGAATCTTACATCCCATCTATCTGGCACCAAACTTATATCATCCCACTCCATAAGGGTGGCAAAAACACCAACATTACATACAAATTTCATGCATACTGCTATCCTCTCCCATCTTTCCAAAATATTAGAAAAAGTTATCCACTCTCAACTAATGCCATACCTTATGCAAAACAGCCTCCTTACCCACACTCAACACAGCTTCTGCCCTAATCACAGCACCATGACTGCCCTCCTTTCCTTTCTTGAAGCCATTAACCTAGCACGCGACTCCGGCAAATTTGTCTAAACCCTATTCCTTGACCTATCTAAAGCTTTTGACACCGTCTCCCACCCCTACTCCTATCACAATTCTCCACTCTACACCTCTCTCCCTCCACCATTGCCTGGTTTTCCAGCTACCTCTCTGATCATCAATAAGCTCTACAATGGAAAATTTCCACCTCCCCTTCCTACCAACTCCCACTGGAGTACCCCAACGTAATGTGCTTGGTCCCCTCCTCTTCAACATATTTATCAACAACTTCCACAGCAGTATCCCTGAATTCTCTCTCATACAGTATGCTGATGACTCTACAATCATCTGCTCAGCTCACTCCCCATCTGAACTTATATTCAAAACTCAGTCTGCCTTCACTAAAACTGAATCCTGGATGCAAAACCATCACTTGGCTCTAAATGCAACAAAAACAAAACTGATGATCTTCACACCTTCTGTGAACAATACTATTGACAAAAACTCTTTTCCCATACTCAGCCACACCAACTCCTCTCTCGAAATTGTATCCAGTACCACTAGACATTACCATTGACAAAAACCTAAAATTCGATATCCATATCCACTCCACCATAAAAAACACACATCAAAAACTAGGACTCCTCTACAAACACAACCGCTATCTCAGTCCCTCTACCAGAAAAACTTTAGCCTTCTCCTACCTTCTCCCCTCTCTTTTATATGGTGCACCTCTGTTAACCAACCTCCAGCTCAGCCTACAATCCAAACTTGAGTCCTGCTACCGTATAATTAGTAAATTCACAACCAATGCTGATTACTCTACCCACCACTGCCTATCTCTCTTCTCCCTGCAATGGCTCGAACTCCCCAACCACTTGAAATTCATTCAGCTCACCAATGCCCACAAACTCATCTTGAATCCTTCCAACTGCCTATCTCTCACTACCGCCTTTACCCCCTGTATTCCTAACTGCCATCTCCAATCAGAAAACCAAAATCTCCTACACATCTACAAACCCTCTCGTTCCCTGGTCATCAGACCTCCCAACCATTCCGAATTACTCGGTTTTTACCGAGTTTTGGGGTCCAAATGAAGGGGTGCCACGATTCCCGAGTGGCACCCCTTCATTTCCGATTTTTCTTTTCTTTTTTTAAAATTTTTGCGCTGTCGGGGCTGACATCATCACGTGCGCGATGACGTCAGCACCGTCAGGCTACCAGCCAGTCGGAATTGAGCTCAAGGAGCTCGCATCATCATTGCCGGCTGGCTGGCGGTTAAGTTAACAGCGGGAATGCAACATGTGGCACAGAAGAGGCTGACTCAGCGAGTCCTGAAACGGATTAATGGCAGCAGCAAAGGGGCCAGGGATATAGCGAGCTCATGGAGCTGGGATTAATGGTGGTAGCAGGCTGGGGGATACAGCGAGCCCTGAAACGGAGCCGGGCCCAGGATTAATGGCAGCAGCAGCAACATGAGGATGGAACAGAAGAGGCCGAGCACTACTCAGGGTAAGAGGGAGAGTGTGTGTGTGTGTGTGTGTGTGTGTGTGTGTGTGTGTGTGTGTGTGTGTGTGTGTGTGTGTGTGTGTGTGTGTGTGTGTGAATTGCCAGTCACATAATTATGGTAAGGGACTTTTTCATGAAGTCTCAAACTCAAAGAAAGCTCCATTCTCATTCCATATGTACCCACAGTTGAAATTTAATTGGCAAATTATGCCACTCTAAAACCAAGTTGAAATATCCCTTCCACACTGAAAAAAGCCTTTCCATTCAATGAAGGAAAATAAAGAGCAGTGAGAAACACAAGATATGTTTAGAATGGAATGAAATCTGAACTAGAGAATGGCTTAGCATACAAAGGAAAGTTGGTTCAACCAAATGTTGATTCTTTTACATATGTTTTAGTTGATGTTAATAAATAATGAGAAAAAGAGTCTTTATAATTCCTAAGGCAGCAAAACTGCTTCACAGGCTTTGTGATATTATTTTATCTAACAGAAAAGTGTCACACTGGAGACTTCGCCTGCAGTGTGATTTTTGAAAACTACACAAATAGGTCTCAAACTACTAATGAACACACAGAGGTAAAAAGAAGTATACAGAAGAAAGCCTCTGAAATTTCCTACTCAACTACCCCTTTCATGGTGTGTGTTAAGGCTCCCTATTATCATTGCAAGTCCCATTGTTACAAAAATAAATAAAATGAATGACAAAATGCACAAATAAAGAGAAACTAATAGATATACAAGCAAAATGGCAAAAGTAAACACATACATTAGTGCTTTTAAAGCAAATTTGCAAGAAGGCATTGCTTCTTGCAGATCTACTTACCCTTGTTTTGATGGTATACTATGAAATAACTGTCCCTAGGAGTAAAGGGAACACACTTTAAGGTACTGCAATCTCAGACTCATACTTAGTATAAGTAATTCATATTTTCATTCAATGCATCACACTGTTCTTGGGATCACATTTGTGGTTCCTTCACTTTCAAAAGAAAACTGCCTCCTAGAAATTCAAATAAAGGTGACTACAAATAGCTATTCTGCTGTAAATTACTCTGAAAATTATAGCAGTATAAAGCAGATGCAAGTATAACATTACTACATGCCCAGAAACAAACCCGAAAAGTGGTATGAAGCTACAAATATTCCTCATATAAGAAATAAAGTCATTCTAGGTCCACTAGTGCAGCTAGCCTCCTTGTAATTTTCTCACCCTCCTCTTTTTTTTTTTCTTGCATCCTCCACCCATTGCAGCCTTCCATGAATCACCCAATCTCTTGCACACGACATATTTTCTCCAAGACTGGAAAAAAATGTTTCCTATAGCTTTCAGATGTCAGACACTCCAGCTCCATCCAGTATAATTATACACAAACTAAAAGCAAAACTGTTCTGATCATAGGGAATCATCCAATACCAAAAAGTGAAGTAGAAGCAAGAAAACCATATATAGAAGTCAAAGAAAAATTGACAAACGTTAACCATTGAGACAGCTACACCTTGCATTTGCAATGTCCTGCATACAGAGAGAGACAAAGTCATAAAACAGTAGGATATGTGAGAAGAAACTAGAGCAACATGGGATAAAGACATGCAGGTAGTTCTAACAATGACAAGAAAAGTACATTTCAAACATACTTAACTCAATCAAGCCTAAAACGCCTTTCTTGTATACTTGCAGTTCAAACGCCCCCATATAATACACTTGGTGGCTAGAGGTATTGAGGCTCAAACCCTGTACCTTTTAGTACAGGGTAAAAAGAGCCTACTATCCCTAGCCACCACCATTTCTGACTGAAATGAGACTTGAGAGCTATGATGAGAAGAACACTTTTTTTTTGTGCTAAAAGTTTAGAGCTATGATAAAAAGTGAACACACAATTTGAATTCCCCTATTATTGTTTTTGTGCTAACAGTTCAGAGATATGGTGAGTGAGAAGTGAGAACTGAATTTGTATTCCCCTATTATTGGCTTTGTTTGTCCATGTTTTTTGTGTTGAGGTTAAGAGCTATGTTGAGAAGTGAGAAATGAATTCACTAAATGATGACTATTAAGTTTCAGTCTTCCTATTTTTCAAGCAGCTGCTGATGTGGGATAGTGGTATGTTGTTCTGAATGTAGCGCATAGAGTCATAGGTTCAAAACCTGCCAGTGAAATGCATGATGGTAGCACAACATTTTATTCTAGCAACTTTACAAAATTATACAAGCAATGTTTACAATGTGTCCCTGGTTTTTGACCTTTTGTCCCCCTCCCCCCCAAAAAAATGAAATTAAAAATAAGTGCGAAATGCTGTGCAAGATGCCTATGGCTTACACTACTGTCATTCAATTTATAGTGTGGGTGTGGAAGCAGACTTTTATGATGGAAAAGTTCTGAATTGGGCAGTTTTATCATTACTGGTTCATGTGTTTTGTTTCATTGCCTACAGTACTGATTACTGGTAAAATGTTCAAACAATAAATTTAAAATGCACTCTAACATATGTGTTGTATTATACAAAGAATATAATTTAATAAAGTCAGGAAGGTGTATAAAGAAAAGAACACATGTATCATGTTATCTTTTTTTGTGTGCAAGGGGCCAATGATTTGAAAACAGCCCAAAGGTAATCTTTATCCACCACTGGCCAGATGCATTTTCTTTGGATGTGGTGTGGATTTCAATGCTGTTTCAGTGAATGTGAGTTTCAAGGGCAAAGTTTGATGTCAAGCCTATTTTCATTGTGAGATAGTATTGTTTTGTTTACCAGATGATGTATTTTAGTGTTTCTGCATTGTTGTGCTGTAAAATGTAAAAATAAAATTCAAATCATTGTAGAAGTAAAGCAGTATGCATACATTAGTGTTTATGGTAAATGGGGCAAAATAGCCAGGTAACAGGACACTGGAATGGCTGCAGGGGGACTCTGGTCTGGTGCCATGTTTTGGTTGTCTGTTCTTCAATTTGCGTTCGAAAGTTGGTATCCCATAATTCCATTTGGAGTGGGTGGGGTTACATAATTATGTATGCAAATTAGATGTTAATCAGCGTACAGATTTGTACCTATTTTTCATGGGCCTTGTCCAGATTTTTGATGTTTCCAGGTTGAGAGGTATGCTGGTCATCTTCTACTGTCCTAGTCCATAGCTAAATTATGGAACTCTCTCCCTCCCCCCTTCGCAATATTTCTAATCATACCAGCTTTAAATCTCACTTGTTCTTGCATCTATCCTCTAAATGGGCATGTCCATGTCACTCTCCTACTTAACTCCCCCTTACCCTCTCATTACTACCAATTCACCCCACATGTCACTACTGGACAATTCTCCTACTGCACCTTGATGATCTTATTTGATGTCATCATTTCTGGAGATCCAATATTTATTTATTTTATATCTACACTCCATTACTTGTATTAGTGCTCTCAATGACTGCTTTTATTACTTACTCTGTACTATACAGGTTGCCCACCGCAAGAAGTATGTTATACTGCTCTGTATATTTTTATGATGCATTATATTAATCTTTATATGTATGCATGTTTATGTGAAAATTCTTGTTGTATATTTCTTGCATATCATTGATTCATTTTGTAATTTGTAAGTTTAATTGTCTGTAACATGTTGTTTGGAGCTTATCTCCCCGGGTCTCTACTGAAAACAGGCTCTTTTTGGCCCAGTAGACTTCCCCGGTCATCAAACTGAAATAAATAAATAAATAAATAAATAAATAATAAATTACCATCAACTTTGAGAATAAAGGTGGTGGATTACAAACAGCAAATAATACCATTCATTACAATTACAGACTTCTTTTACTTCATAAAATGCTTGTTAATTCATGTACTTGAATTTTGTTAACTTTCTAAATCAGTGATAGAAATATTTAAAAGGTTGCCCTTGATTTAGGTCCTTTGTCTCTAAATATTTTTGTCTTTGTCCCTAATTTTGGTGCTTAGAGCTAGAGAGGTAAACATGTAGATCATTCAGATGTGTAAGGATTCAAACTGTGGATGTCAGGGAGACTAGTCTGCAGTGTATCAAATGGAGGACCGTGATTCTGTCTATAGTCTGTTTAAGGGTGCATAGCAATAGCTACTCACTGACATTTAAGACAAACTTAATAGAATGTTCCCATTTATGAAAGATCCAATCCAAACATAGTGAGAGAGAGTGAAGCCCAAATTATACCATACACAGCTATAAAAAGCAAGAAACATAATCAGTGTAGGTCCAGTAGAACACAATTAAGAATATGAGACTAAGATGCAGATAACTGCAGCAGCAAACAATATTCTGTGTCTACATGTAATTAAAAGGATTAGAGGTACACAATTTCAAACTATGTATAACTCTCCAAGTCAGGAGGCAAATAGCCTCTTCCAAAAAGTGCCTAGCTTTAACACTAAGCGAAATTAGATTAGAGGTTTAAAGAAAACAGAACTCTGTATTATGATAATTTTAAGATTTAATAAAAGGTGCTGCAAAGATAAAACAACCTTTATTTATATTATTTTCAGTTATATGTTTGTTAACCAGACAGGCAGGCTTATCTAGTGAACTTTGACCATCCATGCCGTAGGTCTGTGTGTACATTACTTTATGCAGAAGATGAATGTAGAGAATAATGGTGATAATACACTTCTACAGGTCAGTGCAAAACATAATACAAGCACAGTACAGAATAATGGTGATAATACACTTCTACAGGTCAGTGCTAAACATAATACAAGCACAGTACAGAATAATGGTGATAATATACTTCTACAGGTCAGTGCAAAACATAATACAAGCACAGTACAGAATAATGGTGATAATACACTTCTACAGGTCAGTGCAAAACATAATACAAGCACAGTACAGAATAATGGTGATAATACAGTTCTACAGGTCAGTGCTAAACATAATACAAACAAAGTACAGAATAATGGTGATAATACAGTTCTACAGGTCAGTGCAAAACATAATACAAGCACAGTACAGAATAATGGTGATAATACACTTCTACAGGTCAGTGCTAAACATAATACAAGCACAGTACAGAATAATGGTGATAATACACTTCTACAGGTAAGTGCAAAACATAATACAAGCACAGTACAGAATAATGGTGATAATACACTTCTACAGGTCAGTGCAAAACATAATACAAGTACAGTACAGAATAATGGTGATAATGCACTTCTACAGGTCAGTGCAAAACATAATACAAGCACAGTACAGAATAATGGTGATAATACAGTTCTACAGGTCAGTGCTAAACATAATACAAACAAAGTACAGAATAATGGTGATAATACAGTTCTACGGGTGAGTGCTAAACATATTACAAACAAAGTACAGAATAATGGTGATAATACACTTCTACAGGTCAGTGCTAAACATAATACAAGCACAGTACAGAATAATGGTGATAATACACTTCTACAGGTCAGTGCTAAACATAATACAAACAAAGCACAGAATAATGGTGATAATACACTTCTACAGGTCAGTGCTAAACATAATACAAGCACAGTACAGAATAATGGTGATAATACACTTCTACAGGTCAGTGCTAAACATAATACAAACAAAGTACAGAATAATGTTGATAATACAGTTCTACGGGTCAGTGCTAAACATAATACAAACAAAGTACAAAATAATGATGATAATACACTTCTACAGGTCAGTGCTAAACATAATACAAGCACAGTACAGAATAATGGTGATAATACACTTCTACAGGTCAGTGCTAAACATAATACAAGCACAGTACAGAATAATGGTGATAATACACTTCTACAGGTCAGTGCAAAACATAATACAAGCACAGTACAGAATAATGGTGATAATACACTTCTACGGGTCAGTGCTAAACATAATACAAAGTACAGAATAATGGTGATAATACACTTCTACAGGTCAGTGCTAAACATAATACAAACAAAGTACAGAATAATGGTGATAATACACTTCTACAGGTCAGTGCTAAACATAATACAAGCACAGTACAGAATAATGGTGATAATACACTTCTACAGGTCAGTGCTAAACATAATACAAGCACAGTACAGAATAATGGTGATAATACACTTCTACAGGTCAGTGCTAAACATAATACAAGCACAGTACAGAATAATGGTGATAATACACTTCTACAGGTCAGTGCAAAACATAATACAAGCACAGTACAGAATAATGGTGATAATACACTTCTACAGGTCAGTGCTAAACATAATACAAACAAAGTACAGAATAATGGTGATAATACAGTTCTACAGGTCAGTGCTAAACATAATACAAACAAAGTACAGAATAATGGTGATAATACACTTCTACAGGTCAGTGCTAAACATAATACAAGCACAGTACAGAATAATGGTGATAATACACTTCTACAGGTCAGTGCTAAACATAATACAAACAAAGTACAGAATAATGGTGATAATACACTTCTACAGGTCAGTGCTAAACATAATACAAGCACAGTACAGAATAATGGTGATAATACACTTCTACAGGTCAGTGCTAAACATAATACAAGCACAGTACAGAATAATGGTGATAATACACTTCTACAGGTCAGTGCTAAACATAATACAAGCACAGTACAGAATAATGGTGATAATACACTTCTACAGGTCAGTGCTAAACATAATACAAACAAAGTACAGAATAATGGTGATAATACACTTCTACAGGTCAGTGCTAAACATAATACAAACACAGTACAGAATAATGGTGATAATACACTTCTACAGGTCAGTGCTAAACATAATACAAGCACAGTACAGAATAATGGTGATAATACACTTCTACAGGTCAGTGCTAAACATAATACAAGCAAAGTACAGAATAATGGTGATAATACACTTCTACAGGTCAGTGCTAAACATAATACAAGCACAGTACAGAATAATGGTGATAATACACTTCTACAGGTCAGTGCTAAACATAATACAAGCACAGTACAGAATAATGGTGATAATACACTTCTACAGGTCAGTGCTAAACATAATACAAGCACAGTACAGAATAATGGTGATAATACACTTCTACAGGTCAGTGCTAAACATAATACAAACAAAGTACAGAATAATGGTGATAATACAGTTCTACAGGTCAGTGCTAAACATAATACAAACAAAGTACAGAATAATGGTGATAATACACTTCTACAGGTCAGTGCTAAACATAATACAAACAAAGTACAGAATAATGGTGATAATACACTTCTACAGGTCAGTGCTAAACATAATACAAGCACAGTACAGAATAATGGTGATAATACACTTCTACAGGTCAGTGCTAAACATAATACAAACAAAGTACAGAATAATGGTGATAATACACTTCTACAGGTCAGTGCTAAACATAATACAAGCACAGTACAGAATAATGGTGATAATACACTTCTACAGGTCAGTGCTAAACATAATACAAACAAAGTACAGAATAATGGTGATAATACAGTTCTACAGGTCAGTGCTAAACATAATACAAAGTACAGAATAATGGTGATAATACAGTTCTACAGGTCAGTGCTAAACATAATACAAGCAAAATACAGAATAATGGTGATAATACACTTCTACAGGTCAGTGCTAAACATAATACAAACAAAGTACAGAATAATGGTGATAATACACTTCTACAGGTCAGTGCTAAACATAATACAAGCACAGTACAGAATAATGGTGATAATACACTTCTACAGGTCAGTGCTAAACATAATACAAGCAAAGTACAGAATAATGGTGATAATACACTTCTACAGGTCAGTGCTAAACATAATACAAGCACAGTACAGAATAATGGTGATAATACACTTCTACAGGTCAGTGCTAAACATAATACAAGCACAGTACAGAATAATGGTGATAATACACTTCTACAGGTCAGTGCTAAACATAATACAAGCACAGTACAGAATAATGGTGATAATACACTTCTACAGGTCAGTGCTAAACATAATACAAGCACAGTACAGAATAATGGTGATAATACACTTCTACAGGTCAGTGCTAAACATAATACAAGCACAGTACAGAATAATGGTGATAATACACTTCTACAGGTCAGTGCTAAACATAATACAAGCACAGTACAGAATAATGGTGATAATACACTTCTACAGGTCAGTGCTAAACATAATACAAGCACAGTACAGAATAATGGTGATAATACA
>NC_056732.1:345316965-345379465 GCF_019279795.1 Protopterus annectens
TAATACACTTCTACAGGTCAGTGCTAAACATAATACAGGCAAAGTACAGAATAATGGTGATAATACACTTCTACAGGTCAGTGTTAAACATAATACAAGCAAAGTACAGAATAATGGTGATAATACACTTCTACAGGTCAGTGCTAAACATAATACAAGCACAGTACAGAATAATGGTGATAATACACTTCTACAGGTCAGTGCTAAACATAATACAAGCACAGTACAGAATAATGGTGATAATACACTTCTACAGGTCAGTGCTAAACATAATACAGGCACAGTACAGAATAATGGTGATAATACACTTCTACAGGTCAGTGCTAAACATAATACAAGCACAGTACAGAATAATGGTGATAATACACTTCTACAGGTCAGTGCTAAACATAATACAAGCACAGTACAGAATAATGGTGATAATACACTTCTACAGGTCAGTGCTAAACATAATACAAGCACAGTACAGAATAATGGTGATAATACACTTCTACAGGTCAGTGCTAAACATAATACAAGCACAGTACAGAATAATGGTGATAATACACTTCTACAGGTCAGTGCTAAACATAATACAAGCACAGTACAGAATAATGGTGATAATACACTTCTACAGGTCAGTGCTAAACATAATACAAGCACAGTACAGAATAATGGTGATAATACACTTCTACAGGTCAGTGCTAAACATAATACAAGCACAGTACAGAATAATGGTGATAATACACTTCTACAGGTCAGTGCTAAACATAATACAAGCACAGTACAGAATAATGGTGATAATACACTTCTACAGGTCAGTGCTAAACATAATACAAGCACAGTACAGAATAATGGTGATAATACACTTCTACAGGTCAGTGCTAAACATAATACAAGCACAGTACAGAATAATGGTGATAATACACTTCTACAGGTCAGTGCTAAACATAATACAAGCACAGTACAGAATAATGGTGATAATACACTTCTACAGGTCAGTGCTAAACATAATACAAGCACAGTACAGAATAATGGTGATAATACACTTCTACAGGTCAGTGCTAAACATAATACAAGCACAGTACAGAATAATGGTGATAATACACTTCTACAGGTCAGTGCTAAACATAATACAAGCACAGTACAGAATAATGGTGATAATACACTTCTACAGGTCAGTGCTAAACATAATACAAGCACAGTACAGAATAATGGTGATAATACACTTCTACAGGTCAGTGCTAAACATAATACAAGCACAGTACAGAATAATGGTGATAATACACTTCTACAGGTCAGTGCTAAACATAATACAAGCACAGTACAGAATAATGGTGATAATACACTTCTACAGGTCAGTGCTAAACATAATACAAGCAAAGTACAGAATAATGGTGATAATACACTTCTACAGGTCAGTGCTAAACATAATACAAGCACAGTACAGAATAATGGTGATAATACACTTCTACAGGTCAGTGCTAAACATAATACAAGCACAGTACAGAATAATGGTGATAATACACTTCTACAGGTCAGTGCTAAACATAATACAAGCACAGTACAGAATAATGGTGATAATACACTTCTACAGGTCAGTGCTAAACATAATACAAGCACAGTACAGAATAATGGTGATAATACACTTCTACAGGTCAGTGCTAAACATAATACAAGCACAGTACAGAATAATGGTGATAATACACTTCTACAGGTCAGTGCTAAACATAATACAAGCACAGTACAGAATAATGGTGATAATACACTTCTACAGGTCAGTGCTAAACATAATACAAGCACAGTACAGAATAATGGTGATAATACACTTCTACAGGTCAGTGCTAAACATAATACAAGCACAGTACAGAATAATGGTGATAATACACTTCTACAGGTCAGTGCTAAACATAATACAGGCACAGTACAGAATAATGGTGATAATACACTTCTACAGGTCAGTGCTAAACATAATACAGGCACAGTACAGAATAATGGTGATAATACACTTCTACAGGTCAGTGCTAAACATAATACAAGCACAGTACAGAATAATGGTGATAATACACTTCTACAAGTCAGTGCTAAACATAATACAAGCACAGTACAGAATAATGGTGATAATACAGTTCTACGGGTCAGTGCTAAACATAATACAAGCACAGTACAGAATAATGGTGATAATACACTTCTACAGGTCAGTGCTAAACATAATACAAGCACAGTACAGAATAATGGTGATAATACACTTCTACAGGTCAGTGCTAAACATAATACAAGCACAGTACAGAATAATGGTGATAATACACTTCTACAGGTCAGTGCTAAACATAATACAAGCACAGTACAGAATAATGGTGATAATACAGTTCTACGGGTCAGTGCTAAACATAATACAAGCACAGTACAGAATAATGGTGATAATACACTTCTACAGGTCAGTGCTAAACATAATACAAACAAAGTACAGAATAATGGTGATAATACACTTCTACAGGTCAGTGCTAAACATAATACAAGCACAGTACAGAATAATGGTGATAATACACTTCTACAGGTCAGTGCTAAACATAATACAAGCAAAGTACAGAATAATGGTGATAATACACTTCTACAGGTCAGTGCTAAACATAATACAAGCAAAGTACAGAATAATGGTGATAATACACTTCTACAGGTCAGTGCTAAACATAATACAAGCAAAGTACAGAATAATGGTGATAATACACTTCTACAGGTCAGTGCTAAACATAATACAAGCAAAGTACAGAATAATGGTGATAATACACTTCTACAGGTCAGTGCTAAACATAATACAGGCAAAGTACAGAATAATGGTGATAATACACTTCTACAGGTCAGTGCTAAACATAATACAGGCAAAGTACAGAATAATGGTGATAATACACTTCTACAGGTCAGTGCTAAACATAATACAAGCACAGTACAGAATAATGGTGATAATACACTTCTACAGGTCAGTGCTAAACATAATACAAGCACAGTACAGAATAATGGTGATAATACACTTCTACAGGTCAGTGCTAAACATAATACAAGCACAGTACAGAATAATGGTGATAATACACTTCTACAGGTCAGTGCTAAACATAATACAAGCACAGTACAGAATAATGGTGATAATACAGTTCTATGGGTCAGTGCTAAACATAATACAAGCACAGTACAGAATAATGGTGATAATACACTTCTACAGGTCAGTGCTAAACATAATACAAGCACAGTACAGAATAATGGTGATAATACACTTCTACAGGTCAGTGCTAAACATAATACAAGCACAGTACAGAATAATGGTGATAATACACTTCTACAGGTCAGTGCTAAACATAATACAAGCACAGTACAGAATAATGGTGATAATACAGTTCTACAGGTCAGTGCTAAACATAATACAAAGTACAGAATAATGGTGATAATACAGTTCTACAGGTCAGTGCTAAACATAATACAAGCAAAATACAGAATAATGGTGATAATACACTTCTACAGGTCAGTGCTAAACATAATACAAACAAAGTACAGAATAATGGTGATAGTACAGTTCTACAGGTCAGTGCTAAACATAATACAAGCACAGTACAGAATAATGGTGATAATACACTCCTATAGGTCAGTGCTAAACATAATACAAAGTACAGAATAATGGTGATAATACACTTCTACAGGTCAGTGCTAAACATAATACAAGCACAGTACAGAATAATGGTGATAATACACTTCTACAGGTCAGTGCTAAACATAATACAAGCAAAGTACATAATAATGGTGATAATACACTTCTACAAGTCAGTGCTAAGCATAATACAAGCAAAGTACAGAATAATGGTGATAATACAATTCTACAGGTCAGTGCTAAACATAATACAGGCAAAGTACAGAATAATGGTGATAATACACTTCTACAGGTCAGTGCTAAACATAATACAGGCAAAGTACAGAATAATGGTGATAATACACTTCTACAGGTCAGTGTTAAACATAATACAAGCACAGTACAGAATAATGGTGATAATACACTTCTACAGGTCAGTGCTAAACATAATACAAGCACAGTACAGAATAATGGTGATAATACACTTCTACAGGTCAGTGCTAAACATAATACAAGCACAGTACAGAATAATGGTGATAATACAGTTCTACGGGTCAGTGCTAAACATAATACAAGCACAGTACAGAATAATGTTGATAATACAGTTCTATGGGTCAGTGCTAAACATAATACAAGCACAGTACAGAATAATGGTGATAATACACTTCTACGGGTCAGTGCTAAACATAATACAAGCACAGTACAGAATAATGGTGATAATACACTTCTACAGGTCAGTGCTAAACATAATACAAGCACAGTACAGAATAATGGTGATAATACACTTCTACAGGTCAGTGCTAAACATAATACAAGCACAGTACAGAATAATGGTGATAATACACTTCTACAGGTCAGTGCTAAACATAATACAAGCACAGTACAGAATAATGGTGATAATACAGTTCTATGGGTCAGTGCTAAACATAATACAAGCACAGTACAGAATAATGGTGATAATACACTTCTACGGGTCAGTGCTAAACATAATACAAGCACAGTACAGAATAATGGTGATAATACACTTCTACAGGTCAGTGCTAAACATAATACAAGCACAGTACAGAATAATGGTGATAATACACTTCTACAGGTCAGTGCTAAACATAATACAAGCACAGTACAGAATAATGGTGATAATACACTTCTACAGGTCAGTGCTAAACATAATACAAGCACAGTACAGAATAATGGTGATAATACACTTCTACAGGTCAGTGCTAAACATAATACAAGCACAGTACAGAATAATGGTGATAATACAGTTCTACAGGTCAGTGCTAAACATAATACAAAGTACAGAATAATGGTGATAATACAGTTCTACAGGTCAGTGCTAAACATAATACAAGCAAAATAAAGAATAATGGTGATAATACACTTCTACAGGTCAGTGCTAAACATAATACAAACAAAGTACAGAATAATGGTGATAGTACAGTTCTACAGGTCAGTGCTAAACATGATACAAGCACAGTACAGAATAATGGTGATAATACACTTCTACAGGTCAGTGCTAAACATAATACAAAGTACAGAATAATGGTGATAATACAGTTCTACAGGTCAGTGCTAAACATAATACAAGCACAGTACAGAATAATGGTGATAATACACTCCTACAGGTCAGTGCTAAACATAATACAAACAAAGTACAGAATAATGGTGATAATACACTTCTACAGGTAAGTGCTAAACATAATACAAGCACAGTACAGAATAATGGTGATAATACACTTCTACAGGTCAGTGCTAAACATAATACAAGCAAAGTACAGAATAATGGTGATAATACAGTTCTACGGGTCAGTGCTAAACATAATACAAGCAAAGTACAGAATAATGGTGATAATACACTTCTACAGGTCAGTGCTAAACATAATACAAGCAAAGTACATAATAATGGTGATAATACACTTCTACAAGTCAGTGCTAAGCATAATACAAGCAAAGTACAGAATAATGGTGATAATACAATTCTACAGGTCAGTGCTAAACATAATACAGGCAAAGTACAGAATAATGGTGATAATACACTTCTACAGGTCAGTGCTAAACATAATACAGGCAAAGTACAGAATAATGGTGATAATACACTTCTACAGGTCAGTGTTAAACATAATACAAGCACAGTACAGAATAATGGTGATAATACACTTCTACAGGTCAGTGCTAAACATAATACAAGCACAGTACAGAATAATGGTGATAATACACTTCTACAGGTCAGTGCTAAACATAATCCAAGCACAGTACAGAATAATGTTGATAATACAGTTCTACGGGTCAGTGCTAAACATAATACAAGCACAGTACAGAATAATGTTGATAATACAGTTCTATGGGTCAGTGCTAAACATAATACAAGCACAGTACAGAATAATGGTGATAATACACTTCTACGGGTCAGTGCTAAACATAATACAAGCACAGTACAGAATAATGGTGATAATACACTTCTACAGGTCAGTGCTAAACATAATACAAGCACAGTACAGAATAATGGTGATAATACACTTCTACAGGTCAGTGCTAAACATAATACAAGCACAGTACAGAATAATGGTGATAATACACTTCTACAGGTCAGTGCTAAACATAATACAAGCACAGTACAGAATAATGGTGATAATACAGTTCTATGGGTCAGTGCTAAACATAATACAAGCACAGTACAGAATAATGGTGATAATACACTTCTACAGGTCAGTGCTAAACATAATACAAGCACAGTACAGAATAATGGTGATAATACACTTCTACAGGTCAGTGCTAAACATAATACAAGCACAGTACAGAATAATGGTGATAATACACTTCTACAGGTCAGTGCTAAACATAATACAAGCACAGTACAGAATAATGGTGATAATACACTTCTACAGGTCAGTGCTAAACATAATACAAGCACAGTACAGAATAATGGTGATAATACACTTCTACAGGTCAGTGCTAAACATAATACAAGCACAGTACAGAATAATGGTGATAATACAGTTCTATGGGTCAGTGCTAAACATAATACAAGCACAGTACAGAATAATGGTGATAATACACTTCTACAGGTCAGTGCTAAACATAATACAAGCACAGTACAGAATAATGGTGATAATACACTTCTACAGGTCAGTGCTAAACATAATACAAGCACAGTACAGAATAATGGTGATAATACACTTCTACAGGTCAGTGCTAAACATAATACAAGCACAGTACAGAATAATGGTGATAATACACTTCTACAGGTCAGTGCTAAACATAATACAAGCACAGTACAGAATAATGGTGATAATACAGTTCTATGGGTCAGTGCTAAACATAATACAAGCACAGTACAGAATAATGGTGATAATACACTTCTACAGGTCAGTGCTAAACATAATACAAGCACAGTACAGAATAATGGTGATAATACACTTCTACAGGTCAGTGCTAAACATAATACAAGCACAGTACAGAATAATGGTGATAATACACTTCTACAGGTCAGTGCTAAACATAATACAAGCACAGTACAGAATAATGGTGATAATACACTTCTACAGGTCAGTGCTAAACATAATACAAGCACAGTACAGAATAATGGTGATAATACAGTTCTACGGGTCAGTGCTAAACATAATACAAGCACAGTACAGAATAATGGTGATAATACACTTCTACAGGTCAGTGCTAAACATAATACAAGCAAAGTACAGAATAATGGTGATAATACACTTCTACAGGTCAGTGCTAAACATAATACAAGCACAGTACAGAATAATGGTGATAATACACTTCTACAGGTCAGTGCTAAACATAATACAAGCAAAGTACAGCATAATGGTGATAATACAGTTCTACGAGTCAGTGCTAAACATAATACAAGCAAAGTACAGAATAATGGTGATAATACAGGTTTACGGGTCAGTGCTAAACATAATACAAGCACAGTACAGAATAATGGTGATAATACAGTTCTACGGGTCAGTGCTAAACATAATACAAGCATAGTGCACCATAAATAAACCGAATGGTAAAAAATAATCATGCAACAGGCAGGATTAAATAGGTTAGTGTGAGCAACACACTTAAATAGAATAAACTCTATTGTGAGCAACGAAGAAAATAATTACATTGCTTCACACAAAGAAGTACAACAACTGGGATTAATTTTAAATGTACAGTTCAGATGCAACTAAACTGGTAATAATATTAAGTGTTATGAAGTACATTTACATTCTTCTTTGAATACATCTGAAAAACTTGTAGTGACATTGTCCCTAAGGGGTGTAAATTCCCAATTGGTAAATAAGTTAGCTTAGAACTCCTTAGGAATAAGAAAAATTAGGTAGATAGAAATATAAAGTGAAGAGAGTTTATTATTTATTAAAAGTCACATACAGATCTTCTCCGTTGAATCAAGAGCTGAGAAGCTTGTCACTGTCTTATGTTCTATCCTCAGAGTGAACACACAGCAATGACCTTCAAACTTCAATCACTAGGCCATCTCCATGGACATTTTTACCACATTTGTTAAAGTTTTGCTGTGTTTACATTCTATAAAATGACAATCCAAGTACATATTTTTTCTAGACGCTAATAAGTCCTAACCATGGGACATCAGCGCTCTGATGGGTCACAGATTGGTGGAGATAAGGCAGTTTGGCACTGTCCAGGCTCAAATTTTCTAGTGGACAAAAAGAATGATAAGCTTTACTGGTCTTTTAGGGACAGACTGGATTTGGGCTACCACCCTAAGATCAAGTCATTTCCAATAGAACATCATTTGCAGTATCAGTTGTACTTTAGGGCTTCTTCTATTACAAGGTACACATAGCCATGAGCATCAGTATTCATTACTCATGTATGTATCAGTGTTCATTACCCATGTGTGCACTTAGCTAAGCATCAGTGTTCATTACGCATGTGTGCTCTTAGCTAAGCATCAGTGTTCATTACTCATGTGTGCTCTTAGCTAAGCATTAGTGTTCATTATTCATGTACAAAATTTAAAAGGTTCACAGAAATTTTTCTGACTCACATGATACCCAAGTGATGAAGAACTGCAAGCTACTGATGAAAACAGACATCTCTGTTATTTCTTTTTTCCTTGCTCTCCCATCTTTTGAGTGCCTCATCATGCCTAGTAATACCCATTGTAAGAAGTTAGATCACAATGTCAGGCTATTCCGCTTCCAAACTGTGCTGTTGAAAGACATTTTTATTTACTTTGTTTCTCACAGGTTACCAAGGCACAGTGGCCAGTGATGTCACTATGAGGTGTCCATCCATGATGGCATACACATGGCTCAGTGCAGACAACTGCTGGTAGGTTTAAAATATCTTCTCATTGCAGATCAACCAGATACCAAAACGGGATTTCATGAGCAGTAATAAAACCTCAGCTCCTTCTCTTGAGGAAGAAATCCTAGCCTCTGTTGACTTCACCTTCTGCCTAGCACCTAGGCTACTAACCTAACATAAGTCACTGGCATTGCAGATATGACTTCTGTTCCAATATACTGGATATTGAAATCCTACTTTCATATTATTCGTTGCACAAATGATGGCAGAGATTGGATCTGGAACAAATTACTGTTAGTGAGAACTTTGTGGATGTTTTTACTAATGTAACCAAACTGAATTGGAGACTATTAAGGTCAATTCTTCACAGCTCCAGTGTTTGGGTTTGATCCTGATCTCTCATCACTGTCTATGGAAAGATTGCATGCTTCCCTTCCCCAAAAATTTAAATGAATTAATTAAACTAAACAAAACTTCTTGCAATGTATATTCATGAGTGGTATAACAGGAAAGGGCAGGACTAATAGATCCACTTTTTCAGACTTTGAAACACTACTACCCAGATACCAGCATTTATCATAAGAAAGGCTGTGACAGTGGAAAAATGTGAAAAGAAAAGGCTCCCAGGTTAAGATAATTTAAGATTAGGAATTGTTTGATGTATGATATGGCACGTGCCTGTTAGAATCTGTATTCTCATTCTTTGGATGTCTGTGTAACATTTACACATTCTGCTTATCAACAAATTCTTCCCAGATCCTGGCACAGCATCTAAGCATAACTGAAGTTCAGTTCTGGTGACTGTCTGGAACGGTAAGATAAAATCTGTAAAGCCTTTATATTTAATGCCAAATACATTTTGGATGGTTTACATGATGTGATCTCAGAGAATCTTCAAGAAACAATGCAAACTTGTGCTTTTGTCAGAAATTATGTATGCCAATATAATACCTAGTCTGTGGTAAGTTATTGCAAGGTATCTGAAATACAGACCGGGGTGGATTGTGTCTGAAAGGAAATGATTCAGAAGGACAAAGTTACTTATTTAATTGTGAGGGCACAATGACATTGTTAAGGCCCTAAAACATAAACTCCTAAAAAGCTTTTCTTCATGTGATGCTGGAAAGCACACTCCTTAACATTTTACAGATAATGCTGATCACCTGTGACCAGTCATAAGGGATGCCAGCAACAATCTGCTCATTAATCCAGGCACACACACACAGACACACACACACACAAGCATGCACGCATGCACGCACGCACACACGCGCACACACACACACACACACACACACACACACACACACACACACGCACGCACACATGCGCACACACACACACACACACACACACGCATGCACGCACGCACACACGCACACACATGTGCGCACACACGCACATGCACACACGCGAGCACACACGCATGCATGCACATGCATGCACATGCACACACACACACGCACACATGCGGGCACATATGTGCACACACACACACACACACACACACACACACAAATGCTGCAATACCATGTGTGCAGTCTACACTTAAAAATGAAGGAGAACCCATCCTAAAAGATGTATAAAGTGGACCAGGGAATATGAAGTCAGGAAAAGTGCCAGGCTCCGATGGCATCACTGTATATATGACTAAGATGTCAGGGGCTTTAATATGCAATTCACAAGGAAACAATGGGAGGACATATACATGGCTCCCAACTATGAAACAAAGTCTAGAAGGTTTAAGATCTTTGCTTGGCAGTGTTTGCATAGGTATTTTATACCTCAAGCAGACACCAAAGAATTTTTCCTCAGGTAGATAGCAAATGTTGGAAGTGGGATAGGGAAGGAAGAGGTAACTGGAAACATATGTTCTGGAAGGGTAATGAGTTGACAGACTTTACAAATTTCTTAGAGAGTATTCTATCAGAAATATTAGGTGAGTAAATGACTGTAACTAAGGAAATTATTTTTTTTGAACTGGGATACAGGATCTGAATTATCTAGACATAGTAAGGCCTTGTTAAGTTTAATTCTGGTGGCTGCCAAAAAAAAGGGAACAGTCCATACAGAATAATGTTTTGGAGGAGGAGTGAGGTTTAAGGGAATGTAGGAATTGTTCAATTTATGTAGTTCTATTGATGATAATTGTGCAGTAGAATATATGTGATGTATAATGTTTGTAACTGTGAACATGTTAATATGGTTTGTTTTCTTTTATATAAATGTATGTTTGCCTATGTCTTAAGTGATAGTTCAATAAAGGTGTTAAAAACAGATTTTAAGGGCTTTAGGTGAGAAATGGCTCACGAGGATACACATCTCAGTAACAAGAGAGAAAGACAGAGGCGCATCCGAGATGATTTGAAAATAAACATTTTAATGCCAGTTTAATAAGGGGATAGTCACAACTGTGGTCAGTATAGAAGTGTCAAAATCCTGTCATAATGCATGAAAGTATTGGAGAGTTTAATTTATAAACAAGTAAGCAGAACAGTATAAACTATGATGGGAGATGTGCAGTTTGGATACTGTTCAGGATGCAGCACAACTGACCCACTATTTACAGTGGGACATAGTGGAGAGGAAACTGGAGATTATGAAAGAGGCCAACTAGGCATTTGTATACATAGAGAAAGCATATTAGAGGGTCTCCTGAAAGCTGATTTAGGCAGTCGTGGCATGGTTTAAAATCCCAGAAATATTGTTAGAATTCATTCAGGCTATGTACAGGGATCAAATGACACAAGTATGAACAATATTCAGATTCAAAAAGGGTTTCCCGCATACCTCTCAAATGTCCAGATTTTTGTCAAATATTTTTGTCTTGTTCCTCATAGAATTTGTGGTTTTCTGGCAAATCATTTAGGAAGGAATTCACTAAATAATGACAGACATTTGAATTTCAGAATTCATATGTTTTAGAAAATGCATGCTAATCTAAATTCTTTTATTATGTCATATTTCTAAGTTTATAAGAGCAGTATTTAACAATATGTCACTGTTTTTGAGGCTTTGTCCTCTTATTATTTTTGGCTTGGTTCAGATTTCTTGAACTAAGAGGTTCAGAGGTATGGCTCCCAGTGGGAGTGGGTATGCTTCAGGGCTGAGCTCTGTGCCCACTCTTATTCATTCTAGTGATAGGCTATATCAGTAAACAGGCTGGGGGAACAAATCAACAATGCAGCTGTGAGCAGTTGATGGCACTACAGACAGACTCTGATTAGGAGCTCCAGCAAAAGATAGAGGACTGGAATTTAAAACTGAAGGTGCAGTGGGGTGAAACTCAGTATAGGTAAAGATGCCCAGCCAAGGGATGGATGGACTGCATGCGAGAAGACCTGAAACAGGCAGTCATGACTGTCAAAGAAGGTAGGAGAGTGAATCTGAATAGAGAGAATTGGCAACAGGTGACATGACACCTCAACCTCATGCAAAAATAAGGATAAGGGATTGAGGATGATTATTTGAGAAACTGTCAGAATCTGAGAAAAGATCAAGATTTCTGCCTGTTGTAAAAGCTCCAGGTAATTCTGCTTAGAAACCTTTGATGTAACATGGAAAGGTTTTAAAGAATAATTAACATGCCCAACTATCAATTATTGTCAATCTGCACAAGTCTGATCTGAGGGAGTGGGAAGAAACTATTTATGCAATGCATTTCTCTGAATTACAGAAATAACTAGCTGTACTCCTCAAACTAACTAGTGACACTAATTTTGTTGCATACTTCAAAGTCATTTAAAGACTCCTTTAAAAACCTCATCAGGCAACATCTCAAGCAAAGTTGACAGTGCCATGATTGCTCCCCAGGCTAGTGAAAGCTGATAAGGTACACATACTAAACCTAGAGTACTTGATAATAGTTTTCAATCTTACTCACAAACACTGGCTAATCTACAATATATGTACTGTACCTGTGTACTATGTACATATTCTACCTATGTTTCAAATTTCAGTTGTACACCACAAATCTATTAATTACCTTTATTTTTAAATTAATATTTTTTGTTTGTTCTCTCCACTGTAACTGTTGATGTGCTGCATACCACTGTAAAAACATGTCTTTTGTAATTTGTGTGTATACTGATCATGTCTAAATAACTAAATGTATCTGTAATTTTTCTATGTGGAGCTTTTCTCCCCGGGCCTTTGCTGAAAAGGGGCCTTTTCAGCTCAGTCAGACACCCCCCGGTTAACAAATGTAAAAATAAAAAAAAAATAAAAAAAATAGTAAGGCTGTATTGAGCCTACAGTTTCCTGTGGTTTTCAGATACATATTTTCTGAAGTTATTTCATTATACTTAAGATTTCTTTACTGCTGCAGTTTTGTTGCTGGTGTTTGGAGAATGGGACTTTTAGTTTGTGTAGCAGCAACACCATTGTCTTATTATTATTAGGAGCTTCCTAGATGATACACTCACTAAAATATATTAATTGTTAGGTAAATAGGAAGAACATTACAAGTAAGGTGGATTACCTGCTCACCTTGTAGACAATGTTTAAAAGATCTTTGTCTAGCTTTTTTTTTATTTTTTTAAATGTTTTTATTGATTTTTTTCAATTGAGAGTGCACAAGCAATAAGTATATAAATGGTCCCCCGGATTTACGAAAGCTTGCACGGAGTGCAAGAAGAGTGTAGGAGTTCACGCCGGCAATATGTCTGCCGTGCGATCCAGGAACAGCCGTCAGGGGCGTGCATGAGAACTGCTAAAGCTTCTCTTGCACGGACAGTGGCATGGTATGCAAATTACCTCATTTGCTGGTGAAAGCCATGCAAATGAGGTAAATTTGCAATCCAGGAAACACTAATCTGTCCGTGGAAGATTAGTGTTAGCTGCAGAAATGTACTCCGTTGGTAACGGAGTACATTTATGCAAATAGCTAAATGGAGCTATGACAGCTCCAAATAAAGGATGCATACAGTTGAGGAAGCATGCCAATAGCCAGATATAAGGCCATTGGCATCTTAAAATGTTTAAAAATGTAAAAATGTACCTTTTTTTCCCCCGATCTCCACTGTTTAAGCATAGCGCAGCACCACGCAAATGTGCAGCACTTATAAAAACAAGAAAATAATTTAAAAAAAGCCAAAAATAGGCATTTTCACTAAAAAGCTTATTCTGCCATGCAGGTGAATGGGAGGCTGAAGACAACATGGCCACTGACTAGTGGTTGCTAAGGGGGGGGAGCTCAGTGTGAGAGATGTAACCATGCATTACTAGGCAATCCTACGCAAATGAGGATAAGGATAGTGAATCTCAATTTTCCCCAGCATGTGAGGCATGTCCCAAGAGTGTAAGAGTAGGAGTAGGTGAGTAGAAGAGTATAATATAGGTGACATCATGAGGGGCTGTGTCAGACAGGCTGTAAGCTAATTGGAGCACAGTGGCCTTGTGTTTGCTTTGAGTTGCTCAGGATTGCAAGAGGCATGCCTACAGTTGTCCTATTTGAAAACCTCAAACCAAAGGTGCACACTGTTAAAAGAAAGGAAACTCCTTGCAAACATGCACACAGCGTGTGCACACGTGTGTGCACGTTTGCGCAGCACTGCCCCGGGCGGAAACAGAAAGGCAAAAGGAAGGAAAAGAAGTAGTAGGAAGTTAACCAAGGAGAACTAGCAGAGCTGCCAGGTGAAATATATCAGAATCAGCCAATTGCACAAGCAGCAGACTAGCCCAGCCCAGCACTTTAAACTCTGCAAACACCACCCCCCCCCCTGTTTTTTCTCAACAACTCTGCAACATTGCAGTATACAAAGAGGGAAAGCTTAAAAAGCTTAAGTCAGACAAAATGTTAGGGCCTGCTCTTGCTATCATAAACCAACGTGTGCAAGGTGCTGAGGGTGGTGATGTTGTGAATGCTGCTGAGCAACCCACAGTGAGGAGATGGAGAAGAGTGTACAGACCCAGGGTAACCTACCAGGGGCTACATGAGCTGGAGATAGTGGAGTGCTATAGGATGGACAGAGACCTCCTACAGCAAATTGTTCAGCTTTGCCGGCCACGCCTCACACACAGAACCAAAAGAGGGGAACCCATCCCAGTGGATATCAAGGTATGTGTAGGCCTAAGAATACTAGCTACAGGTACCTTCAAAAGACCAACTGGTGATATGATGGGGATTTTTATAGGCATCAGCATCCAGGGTACTCCACCAGTTCCTGGATGCCATGTCAGCACATGTCGGTGACCACATATATTTCCCCAATTCCTGTGAGGCATTGGCCAGCAATATGCATCTTTTCCACCAAATAGCAGAATACCCTGAGGTAGTGGGTGCAATAGACTACATGTACATATGCATTAAAGCACCACCCGGTGAGCGGGGTAAGGTCTACGTCAACCGCAAGGGCTTCCCCTCCATCAACTGCCAGTTCATGTGCGATGCCCAGGGCATAATAATGAATGTGTGTGCTGGATGCCCTGGAAGCTATCACGATTCCCACATTTGGCATCTGACCTAACTGTACCAGAGATTTGCCAATGGGGACATCCCTGATAGTCACCTAGTGGGGGATGCTGGATATGCACTGGAGCTGTGGCTGATGACACCCATAAGAAATGCACACACACACCTGAACAAGAACTCCATAATGAGGCGCACGCACAAACAAGAAACATAATTGAGTGTGTGTTTGGGATGCTTAAGTCATGGTTCCTGTGCCTGGATACATCTGGTGGAGCCTTGCAGTACTCACCAACTACATGTACCCAAATTGTTATGTTATGTGCCATGCTACACAATATGATCCTGCGGAAACAGCTGCAGCAGGAACAGCATGGGGCAGGGCCAAACAGCCCCCCACCATTGCCAAGGCCTGCACAGGCACAGCGTGACTCAGAGAAGGAACAACCTGAGTCTGCCCCAGTAGGCAGAAGGAGGTGTGCCCACTATGCCCTGGCCTTGGCAAAGAGGCAACGCATAGCACATACACTGACTCAGTAGGAACCCTGGAAATGACACCTCTCTCTGACTCACACATACAGTAAAAGGGATGCCTAACTTGAAACTACCTATTTTCAAACATGTATAGGGAGTGTACTATGTGCATCCAACATAGGCAGCCCTGCAGCACCACCTGAGGCATGAGTACCCTATTTTAAGCAATATAAAGCACTGCTAAGCACATTTTACCAGTATTGAGCATATTTAAATATATTTACGTGTAGCTGCACAGCACGCTAACCAGCGCAACGTCGGGCAAAGTTGGGCAATGTTGGGCAGCGTTGGGCAAAGTTGGGCAAAGTAGGGCAAAGTCGAGCAAAGTCGGGTAAACATGCTCATACCTGCTTTACTGTTCCTTAACCAGTCAGGTCTGCCCAGCAGGAAAATAAAAAGCAGTGACAGGGCTCACTGTGCACTATAATCACAGTACATAACCACTAAGCCATAACAGCATTTCACTGGCACAGACACAACTTAAGTCACTCACACATACCAGTTGGGGGGGGGGGTCACATACCTAACAGTCACAGCCAGCAGGACAATTGTAGACAAATGCAAACACAAACAAATGCTGTATCATGCCCTCTGAAGAGGCATATGGGTAACCTCCCCCCCAGGCCTATGCAGACAGATAGCAGGCCAGGCAGTGTGATGTGGGTTGGGTAGGCTATGAAGTCACAAACTAATATGCGTGTAATTGGAAGCTAAGGTCCGTAGTACAGAGGTATGCCTCAAGCCAGCACGATAGGCAACAGCACAGACTGAAATAGAGTGCAGGCCTAGCAAATGTGTATAAGTGTCAGGTGTACCCTTCATCCTATGTACACCCACAGTAACAATCAGGTGTGCCCCCCCAGGGTAGAAATGTACAAATAATACCTGTCCCCCCTGTATGTAGAAATGTTGATAAGTCTGTGCAAATTGACTCATGGAAGCCCTGCAGGCACAGCATGCTTCCTGTATAACACAAAGGTGAGCCCTGAAGTAAAAAACAACTTGAATTTTCACACACATATATAGTATATATGCCCATAGTGGGCATGCTCACACACTCAAACAAACAAAGCAAATGTCAGTCAACAACATACTGAAAGGTCATACTGGGTATGCTCACACACTTAGGCCATGTCTGAGTACAGCAGTGGGCCACACATATCGAGCAGTTGCAGTTCTTACTCCAGACACATGTCACTATTCACCAATCCTGCCTTGCAAACACAGTGATATGAAAACAGACCCATATAATATATTAGACCCCTGTCATAATCAAACTATGTAATACAAGTACTTAAGTTATTCAAATAAAGTGAAAATCCAAAGATCAATAAATCTCCAATCAGTATCATCAAGAAACAATGAGCACTCCTAACATTATCCAAGCCAAGCTCTGCCAAATATATTGCCAAAGAGTCCCTAGAGAACCATGAAGCTTTCTTTAGCTATGTCATAAATATCAAAGTAAACTCATATATATACTGAGTCAGTGCAAAGTATAAATGAATACATGTACATGACTGACATTGCCAACATCTTGTCAGACAGGTTCATACATATTTACCCCCCTCTCACTGACAAAAGGGCCCATTACCATACCTGGAGATTGGGAAAACCCATAAATCACATATACAATGGTTAAACAGCTCTATCCAAACCTAAAAACACAGCATCTATGGGATGACATGGTGTCCGTGGCTGTGTCATATATGAACTCCAAAACAGACCCTGCACCTGAACAGTCTGTTGAGACTCACCCTCTGTACAGGATATGAAACTGTTGAATGGGTTACAACAACGTTTGGCACACTCCACAAGTGTTGGTGCACAACAGACCATGGGAACTATTGTCTTATAAGCCTAAGAAGCCTGATCTGCAAGGCCATGGAGTACATCATTATGGAACTCATAAAAAGAGCTATTGGGAGCCTACAAACACCCAACCCTACCCATTTTGGTTTGGTCAGGGGCAGATCATGGTCCCTAAACCTGCTAGACAGTTTTCAAGGCAGATACCCAGGACATACATCAATGAAATGAGTTCCACATGGTCTACATAGACCTTGAAAAGCGCTTTTCCAACATTCCACACACATGTCGCATCCACAAAATCAACAACCTGTGCATAAACACGTATGTCATCTGATGGATTGCCAACTGGGGCACAGATAGATCCCACAAGGTAAGAATTGTGGTCTCCCTGTTCGACTGTAAGTTGGTAACAACTGCTGTCCCCCATGGCTCAGTCCTGGGACCCCTCCTGTCTGGTGTATACTTTTCAGAAGTACAGGCAAACACATGAGGGCTATGGTTAGCAAAGTTTATGGACGACTGCAAAAAGGTTGTCATAGTTGATGTTTGGGACAACAGAAAAATCCTTAAAAAGGGTCTCAGTCAGATAGATGTGGTGTCAAAATTATAGCCTCGGACTACAGTCATATAAATACCACATAGGTGCCAACACCCTAAATATGGAGGTAATAATAAGGGATCTATGGACACATGTGGATAGTCATCTCTACTTTCAGAAACACATTCACAAAATGGTTAGAAAATCATGCTATGTGTTCCCACAAATTGCCAAAGTCTTTGCATGTAGGTCAAAGGAGGTTCCCTCTACTCATCACTCATCAGACCCATCACAGAGTACCACTACACACTTGCGATGAATCTGACTAGGCACCTTCAGCAGCTGGAAAAACCACTGAAGTACCTCAACAAGAGGATTACTGGCCTCAAAGAGTTGCCCCATGCAACAAGACTGAAGTAACTCAATCTGTACTCTGTTGCATACTGTCTCCTCAGGCAATCTCTGCCCAACAGACAGGTCCATGTCCATTGCAGAACTGATGTACATGCTCTATCTGAAGTAAACCCAAGCTCACTGTGCCACATGCTCTAGGGATATAATCATCACAACAATAAATAGAACATGTTGGAGGGATACATTACTAACTCACAGACTTCCCTTGCTTTGGAACAGACTCCCAACCTACATTAAGCTGAGTCCCTCACTGACACTCTTCCAGAGGAGCCTTGATGAGTACATGTGAAACTGAACTGTCACACCATGAATCACTTCATCAGCTCTACTACACAGAGGCATACGGAACTAACCCCAGGTGTGGTGATAGCTGCACACTCTGGCCATACTAATATATGCCTTCAGGCAGATAGCCTATTACCTACCTATGTATCTATATATGTAGGGGGAACACAGTATAATAAGTCAATGATGGATGGGCAGAGATGTGTGTAAGAAGGTGACCATGACACGGAGCCATCCAGGACTGTCCCACCCAGCACACATCCCAATGGCACAAAAGACATGAGGTGCACATCTCACCCACTGTACATAATAACCACCAGTATCTGTAAGCATTACAGCATATGTGGTGCATGTGTCTGCTGTACAACATGACTGTACAATGAAGTACACATCTACTATCTGTAGACATATACCCGTCACATAGGTTCATAGGTATGTAGTAGACTATCTTCACAAAAGCATATATTAGCCTAGGCAAGTTGTGCAGCTTTCACCACCCCATTGGTTAGTCTCCTAAGCCCTAATTCTAATAATTAGTACCCTAAGTCCCTTTCTAGTGAGGCTACTGATGTGATGCCTGGCGTAAATTGTCAGTTTCCCATCCACTAATCAAGGTTCCTATTGAAGAGCGTCAGTGAGGGGCTCTGTCTGATGTACATTGGGACTCTGTTCCACAGTAAGGCAAGTCTCTGGGATGGTACTCTATCCCACCAGCATATTGTATTCATTGTTTTGATGAAGTTCATATCCCTGGAGCGTGTAGTGCGACTGCATTTTGTTATCCTTAGATGGAGCATGTTCAACAGTTATGTGTTGGACATGACTCAGTATGTTAGGCAGAGTGTGCCTCTGAGTAGGTGGTACGCAACAGAGAACAGATTTAATTTTACCAGTTGTGTTGCATAACACAACTGTTTAAGGCCATTAATCCTCTTGGTGAGGTACCTCTGTGGTCTCTCCAGCTGCTGGATATGCTTAGACGAGTACATCCAAAATGGTGCATTGTACTCAATGATGGGTCTGATGACTTAAGAGTAGAGGGCCACCACTACCTCTTTTGAACCTGATGCAAACCCTTTGTTGATTAGGTGGGCCACATAAGATTTCCTAATCACTTTGGCAACATGGTTGTCAAAGGAAAGATGACTATCTACTTGTGTCCCCAGATCCCTTATTACCTTGTCAGTTTTTAGGGGGTAACACTTATGTGGTAGTTTGTGGGTACTTTGTTTTCCCCAAAGGGGATTACTATGCATTCTTTCACATTGAGCTTGAGGCCATGATTCTGACACCACACATCTGTCTCATAGAGTCCCTTCTGGAGAATATTTGTGTCAACCGGGGAATCTATTATGGCAAACACTTTACAGTTCCCAGCAAATTTAATCAACCACAACCCTCCTGTGTTGGCATGTACTTCTGAGAAGTATATACCAAACAGGAGGGGCCCTAGGACTGAACCCTGGGGGACACCAGTTGTTACTGGTTTAGAGTCTGACATGTAGCCAGCAACTCTTAATTTGTGGGATCTATCTGTGAGCCAGTTTGCAATCCATCCTGTGATGTATGGATTTTTGCCCAGGTTGGTGAGTTTATCTGTGATACCTGACTGGGGAATGGTGTCAAAGGCCTTAGCGAGGTATATGTAGGCTGTGTAGAGCTCCTTTCAATCATCTGTAGCCTGGGTAACTGTCTCAAAGAAATCAACCCAGTTCAGGAGGCATGATCTGCATTTGACAAAGCCAAACTGGGTGTGCTCAACTGTGTGTAGGTTCCCAATGTCTTTATTGTTGACTTCCATTATGATTGGCTCCATTGCCTTGCAGATCAGACTCGTCAGGCTCATAGAGTGGGAATGCCAAGGGGCTTTTGTGGCCCCACCCCTGTGGAGTGGGAAGAACATTGCTGTGCAACAGTCTATGGGTACATATCCTGTAGAGAGGATGTAGAGAGAGGTGTAGGTATCCTTGATGAATATGGATACATCCCCACCCTATGTGCTATGATCCAGTTTCAGATGCTGGAAGGTATGGAATGAGTAGTATCCTGGTAGTGCTGGTGTGCTCTCTGGAGCATTGAACTAGGTTTCTGTTACTGCACAGATATCAATATTCTCCATACTGAGAAGTGCCTCGAGTGTGTGCATTTGGAGGCTGAGACTTCTGGCAATGAGTAGCATTTATCTCACTTTGTGGTTATTTGTGTTGGTTACGGGGTTTGGTTTGTCCTGAGTGACCAGTGTTCCACACCTGAAGTCAATGCCTCATTGGTCCATTCTGATCATAAGCTAATTACCCTACATATCCACATTCTGCCCCCACCCTCCATTAAGGAAACAATGTTAAAAAATTTCTCCAAGGCCAACTTCATGCTTCTTAAGACAGAAGTGGTGAACTTTATGACACCCATGCAGATGGACAATACAGTTACAACTACAGAATCCTACACAATTGCACTTTATAAGCACTTACATGAGTGCATAGATTGTGCTATCCCAAACAGAACAAAGACACTATCCTCCAAAAAAAGGAAGCCAATCTGGTGGTCCCCTGCCATAAACAAACTGTACAACAGAAGGAAGAAATTGTTGCAAAAGAGAGTAAAATCCCATGAGGGGAGGAGCTCCCTGGTCAGCCTCAGTAAGAAGCTGCGATCCCTGATAAAATCCTCCAAAGCTAGTTACGAAAACAAAATCGCCACTGATTCTAAAGACAACCACAAAGCATTCTATAGCTATGTCAAGAATCTCAATGGCAACACTCAGATCTGCTCTGAGTTACAGCACAGTGACACTAAATATACAGACCCAACTGATATTGCCAACATCCTGGCAGATAGGTTCAGTGCTAACTTTACCCCCCTGTCACCCAATAAAGAGCCCATCTCTATACCGGAAGAATGCAAAGTTCCTGTAACCACAGCTGCAAAGGTAAAAAACACACTCTCCAAAGCCAGGAACATAGCATCCATGAGACCAGACAACATCCCAGGCTGTGTTCTACATGAACTACAGAACGAACTGGTACCACACCTAAGTACCATGTTCAATCATAGCCTCACCTCAGGCTTTGTGCCTGTTGAATGGCGCACAGTGACGGTTATCCCACTCCATAAGGGGGGAGCCACTATGGACCCTGGAAACTAGCGCCCCATTAGCCTGATGAGCCTGGTCTGCAAGGCCATTGAATGTATCATCATAGAACTTATAAACAAAGACATTGGTAATCTCCAAACTCTGGACCCCAACCAATTCAGGTTTGTAAAAGGCAGATCATGTCTCCTAAACCTGATAGACTTCTTTGAAGCAGTCACCAAAGCCATAGACAAGGGTAAGGTGATTCACACAGCCCATCTAGATGTTGCCAAGGCTTTTGACACCATCCCCCACTCTGGAATTATAGATAAACTCACTAAACTAGGTATAAATCCCTATGTCACAAGATGGGTTGCCAACTGGCTCACTGACAGAACCCACACTGTGAAAGTAGCAGACTCCAAATCCGACTTCAGACCAGTGACAAGTGGAGTACCACAGGGTTCAGTCCTGGGTCCTCTCCTGTTTGATATCTACTTCTCTGAAGTACAGGCTAGCACAGAAGGACTTTGGCTAATGAAGTTCGCAGATGACTGCAAACTAGGAGCCATAATCGAAACTCCTAATGATGTGAGCATCCTACAAAAGGGCCTCACTGAGACAGATGCCTGGTGTCAAAGCCATGGCCTCGAGCTCAATGCCAAAAAGTGCATTATCATCCCCTTTGGTAAAAACTCTGTACCCATGAACTACAACATAGGCGGTAGTATACTTAACATTGAAAGTGTGATAAGAGACCTTGGGACACAGGTGGACAGTAGTCTCTCCTTTGATAATCACATCACCACAGTAGTCAGGAAATCCTTCTACATGGCACACCTCATCACAAAAGGTTTCTCATCCAGAAAAAAAGAGGTCATTGTTCCCCTCTACTCATCACTCATTAGATCAATTATAGAGTACAACACCCCTTTTGGTATGTACCTCACAAGACATCTACAACAACTGGAAAGGCCACAGAAATACCCCACAAAGAGGATTACCAGCCTCAAACACATGCCCTACACAGACTGTCTCAAAAAACTCCAGCTTTACTCCGTCACATATCACCTACTCAGAGGTGATCTCTGCCTAACATACAAAGCTATGTCAAACCCAGAGCTGTTGGACATGCTCCACTTAAAGAAATCCCAATCCCTCCGATCTACATGCTCTAGGGACCTAAATCTTTTCACCACAATAAACAGAACATGCCGGAGGGATAGATTCCTGTCCCAGAGACTTCCCATATTCCGGAATAAACTATCTATCTATCTATATCAAACAAAGCTACTCATTAGCACTCTTCAAGAAAAATCTTGATGATTGGATGGGAAATAGGAAATTCACCCCAGGGATCACCTCTGTATCTCTGCTCGACAGTGGCACAGGAAAATAATTTTTTTGGGGTGGCAAAAGCCAGGGTACCTTTTTGGCTGGGCTTGTATAGGCCCCAGGGCTGATAGCCTAGTACTTACCTATGAACCTATGAACCTTTGCGCCTTGCCTAAAAAAGGTAATATGGGGACAGCAAGAGCCTTGGCCAGTATTCAGAAGCATAGGGGTGACAGGTGCAAACCATCTCTAGCGAAGCAACGAGGCTTGTCTATCATGTCATCACAGTCAGCTAGAGACTGGATCCCCTTTGAATGACACCAGAAGCTCAGCCAATTATTGAAGTTTATCATCTTTCTGTTATATTGCAGTATCATGTAGGTGAAGGTAAGATGCGACTCAAGGTCATGGTCATACCAGCTTGGGATACATGATCATAGAGCTACTATATATCTCTTGTCATGTTGTCCTGGGAGGTATGTCTCAGATCATTCACATTGACATATACAAAGAACACGTCATATATGTACCTGTTCTGGAGTGATGTAAGTGCTTGTGTTATGTGGTGGATCATAGCACCTGACAGACAACTGACAGTAACCTTCCCCTTGTCCAGCCTAGTGAGTGGAACATCTGTGTGCCTGGCTATGGAGTCACCTATTACTAGTGTGTTGGGTATGTTGTTTTGCTTTAGGGCCTGTTGTGAGGCACACTGCTTTGGTGTATTATGTGTTTTCTGGTGTGTGCTTGGAGGTGCATGTTGCTTGCTTGTCTGCTTAGGAGGACACTCTCTCTTTTTCAGATTAATATTTGTATTCTCCGAGTATGGTAATGTGTATTTATGTGTGTGTTTTGCTGGTGCTTATATTATAGGTCTATGTAAGCCTGTTGGTGTTGTGGTTGTATGACCCTACTCCTCTTGACTGTATTGTCCAGTATTGGGTTGACAGAGCTTAGCCACTGGTTTGACCCTGTGTGTGCCAGCATGTGGTGCATCAACCCATACATGATATGGTCATGGCCTATGCATACAATACACTCACAATACACCTAGTATGATAAGCCTGCTGAGGTTAGCAAATGTGAAAAACACCTTTGGGCAAACTGTCAGCGAGTAATGTCTGTATTGCACCCTGTAACTTCATATTGCTTGCTGAAGTATAAAGACGTACTTAGTTTGGATTAAGAAACCCACACTTGCCAACTGTGCGTGAGTGTGTGTGTCTCCCTGGGGAGGGAGCAACCTTTTTGTAGACTACTCACACCCCTTAAAAGTGGTATACTCATCTTTGTCGTCTGATGATGTCACCATTCTACAAATACACCTGTGGAAAGTGAAACCCCAGTACTGTGTATAGCACGTCATGTAAATGTGTACTGCTGTAGTATCATAATGTAGTTAGGTAGGGGTTTGAATTCTACACTTGCCAACTGTGTGAGTGTGTGTATCTCCCTGGGGAGGGAGCAACATTTTTGGAGACTACTCACACCCCTTAAAAGTGATATACTCATCTTTGTTAAGTCTGATGATGTCACCATCCTACAAATACACCTGTGGGAATGTGAAGTCTCAGTAATGTGTATAACATGTTGTGTAAATTCGTACTGCTGTAGTATCATAATGTAGTTAGGTAGGAGTTTGAATCTTGCACTTGCCAACTGTGTGAGTATATGTCTCCCCCTGAGGAGGGAGCAACCTTTTTGGAGATTACTCACACCCCTTAAAAGTGGTATACTCATCTTTGTCTAGTCTGATTATGTCACCACCCTACAAATATACCTGTGGGAAGGTAAAATCTCAGTGATGTGTATAGCGTGTCATGTAAATTCATACTGCTGTAATATCATAATGTAGTTAGGTAGGAGATTGAATCCTGCACTTGCTGAGTGTGTGTGTCTCCCTGGGGAGAGAGCAACCTCTTTGCAGACTACTCACACCCCTTAAAAGTGATATACTCATCTTTGTCAAGTCTGATGATGTCACCATCCTACAAATATACCTATGGGAAGATGAAATTCCAGTAATGTGTATAGCGCGTAGTGTAAATGCGTACTGCTGTAGTATTATAATGTATTTAGGTAGGAGCTTGAATCCTGCACTTGCTAACTGTGCGTGTGCTCCAGGTGTGTGAGAGTGTGTAACACTGTTGATCAATGTGGAGTGGCTTTTGATTTTTCTAGTGTATGACATATCACAATGACAACTGTATGTGCATAACACATGTAAGGTAGCTGTGGGGCAAAGCCATATACATAGATGTGGCCTCAATTATTTCATAGGTGGGTACTCTGCTTTCTCTATGAAAGCATCTGTTATCTTTGCCAGAGAGTGCTGGCGCTTTCCAGACCTTAGGTCACTTCTGTATGCTTGTGACAAGGTTAGCCACTGCAGTGATCCCTGGGCTATGTCTTCTGTTTCACATCCACTCATCACAGTTTCTATTGAAGAGTGTGAGTGAGAGTTTATGCTTGAGGTATATTTCAATCCTGTTCCAAAGCAAGCAGAGTCTGGCAAAGATGACTAATCATTATAGGTGTGCAACAACCTCTGTGGATCTGCATGCAAACCATTTATTGCTTATGTGCTCCACAGAGGGATTTCCAAAACCCTTTGGTAATGTGATTATGAAAGGAGAGATGACTAAACACATGGCTCTATGTATACATTAGTACCTGTTCTACATTTTGGGGGCTATTACCTATGTTGTACTCTGGGGATACTTTGTTTTCTAAAAGTGGATAACTATGCTTTTTTGGCTTATAGCTTTACAGCATGATTTTGACACCAGGTATATGTCTCTATGATACTCTTTTGGAGGATGTCTGTGTCATCTGGAGAATAAAGTATAGCCCACAGTATGCATTTTCATCAGACGTGGGCAGACATATCCCTACTGTGTTTGCTTGTACCTAAGAAAGCTATATGCCAAACAGGAGTAGTCCCAGGACTGAGTGCAGGTGAATACCACTTGTTACTGACATAGAATTGTACATGGAGGCTGCAAATGTTACTGTGTATCCTACATCTGTGTGTCAGTTGTCAATCCATCATCTAACAATCATTTATGGTCAGTCTGTTGAGGTTATGTATAATACCAGAATGTGGGATGGGTATGAATTGCTGGTGAGCTATAGCTTGGCTGTGTGGACCTCCCCTCCCTCACCTATAGCCTTGTTAACTGGCTTGAAGTCTACTAGGTATAGGAGCCTTGATCTGGCCTTTAGAGAACCTAAGTGGGTATGGTGCAGTGTTTGCAGGTTCATAATGTCTCTGTTAATGAGTTCCATAATGCTGTGCTCCATAGCCTTCCAGATAACATTTGTCTGGCTTATAGGGCGAGAGTTTCCAGGATCTGTTGTAGCTCTGCCCATAATCAATTTATGTTAACATTTGCACTGGGTGCGACGAGGGTGGACAGGATTAGGAATAAGTATGTTAGAGGGTCATCCCAGGTTTGAAGGTTAGTAGACCAAGCCAGATAGGCATGATTACTTTGGTTTGTACATGTGCTGAGGAGGGATGCAGAGTATATTGTGAAATAAGAATGAAGCCACCAGGTAACAGGAAAAGAGGAATGCCTAAGATGAGGTTTATGGCTGTGGTGAGAGAGGACATGCAAGTGGATGGTGTGACAGTGCAAGAAGCACAGGGCAGGAAGAAATGGAAACAGATGATCTACTGTGGCGACCCCTAATGGGAGCATCCGAAAGGAGAAGAAGAAGTTGTAGCTCAACCCTTGTGAACTGTGAACACCATTACCGTGCATCATTCCACAAGTATGTAACCTGTATAGAGGCTGCATCTGAACAGAGTGTTTAGGTGAGTGGTGACTTCATATGTCAGCTTGTGTATGACACAGCCAGGGACACTGTCCAGTACCATTGCCACTGTGGTTTGGACTTTGGTAAAGAGATGTTTTCGCTAGAGTGTCTGTGAATCATCAGGTTTTACATTCTTCAGGTCTGGAAATGTGACCCTTGTGTAATGACAGGGTGGTGAAATCCGCATTCAAACTGTCTGACAAGAAATTGGCAATGTCAGTCACATAAGTGTACTTTGTGACCATTTACATTAACTGTGACCCGATCTGAGATTTCCCCTGTAGATTATAAACAACACTAAAGAAAGCTTTAGTGTTGTCTTTGGAATCCTTGCCAATTTGTGTTTTGAAGCTTGCCTTGTATGATTAATGAGGGCTTGTATTTTCCCAATGATACTGACCAGAGAGGTCATCCCTTCTTGGTATGTAACTCTTTTTTGGTACAACTTCACACCTTCTATTATATATTTAGTTTATGGCAGGGGTCCATGAGACTAATACACTTTTACTGTATAAGTGAGAATTTCTTGTGTTTATGATAGCACGGTCCATGCAACCCTGTAGGTGAACAGTGTGCATTGCTAAAGGATTATGCAGCTGGGACAGTGTTAACCTTAGTAATGCAAACCAATGACAGATAGCAACAACAGCATCACCCACAGCAAAGTGCCAACCCATGTCATACACACACATCCGTACTCAAGTTCCAAAATGTGTGTAGTACAATGCATACTGGCCACCAATAGAAACTATGGAGTGTTAGCACTGGCCAATACAGGGCATGTCACTCTGCCCATGTGTCCAATATGCATGTACATGCAGACAGTGCACCTCCACCATGTTCACAAATGGACACCTGCAAACCTGTGTTGCACACACCCCACACTTACTGTCCACTGTATAACGCATGCTGACGCAACTACGCACATCACAAATGACACATGGGCAAACAAAACACAATTGGAATAAACACCAGTGAAAACAATACAACATTGCTAATTACAGCATTAATGCATCATGCCTGCTCAGCTACACCTTCAAGGATATCATTACACTTTACTGCTGACAACATGCTACACATCCAACCATTGCTATACTTTATTAAAGTCACCCTATGCATCAGCACCATGTTAGCCTGTTCCTGCATCAGTGTTACAGATGACAGGAGGTGGCACAGGTTTCATCATATGCACAAGGTGTGTGGTTGGTTTGTCAGAGGCCTACACTGAGCCATACAATCGACATGTGTGTGTGAGTGTTTGTGTGAGGGCCATGAGTACTGTTATGGGCCAATGTTGATGTCATGTGTGCGGGTATGTGTTTGCCATAGGTTTCTGGTATATGTGTGCGTGTCTGCATGCACACAGTTCCACCATGTGGCTGCCATATATTGGGATTTGTGTGACAACTACAGACTGTACCTGGCAGGCTTTACAGATCACTGTCTCTGGCCATGGATATGGAACCTGTGCCTAGCAGCGGTGCTACAGACAGTTTCAGGTACTAATCCAGATTGGGTACTATCCGAAGAGGTTGACAAATGTCCACTGGATCCAGGTCCCTGCTGGGACTAGCCAGAGCCACATGCATGTGGTCTGCTAGGACGGTCTATGGACAGCCCCCCAACATTGCTGGGGCTGGTACTGGCACTATGGGAGTGGCTATGGCTTGCTGGACGTCCAGGGTGACCCCCAGCTGGTGATGTTGCTGGCATACATCCACGTCGATGTCTCAACCATCCTGCACTGTCCTAGACACATGGACATAACATTGTGGAGGACATCCAATGTCTCACCCCAACGTCTATCAATGACCTCAGTGTAGTTGCATATGGCACCTGCTAGCTCACGGATACTGTCATTTACAGAGGTGTAATGAGCCCTCTGTGCCCTTAGCCCCTGTCTGGTGTACCGCTCCATTCATGTATGTGCCTACACGGCAGCCTGGAACATGCATGTAGTAGAAAGAGGTGTGGCATGTCTGCCAGGGGCATGATGACCAGCAGTGCTCTGATGAGAACCCCTGAGCATCTGCCTATGTGGTACCATTCCAGACATCTGGCTATGGCTGCTGTGTCCTGATACATGTGCCACAGATGCCACACTGTCCTGGCCAGTGCCAACCATACACTGTCTCTCAGCTAAGGGCAATGGTGATGTTGTATGTACAGGCAGTATGAATGTGTGCATGGATGGGGTGGAGACTTGTGTACTGTCAATTGGTGGCCCAGCAACAGACCCTGACAAACCTGCCTGTGCCTCAACACACCTATCCTCATGATCACTGTCTGTCTCAGTGACATCAGGTTCCCTGCTGTACTGAACCAGTCCCACCTCGTCACCTGTAAGAGGAAAATAGGAAACACACTTTAAGACCTGAATATGACTTCAGACCACATGCACACATGCAGACATGCACACATGCACACACACAAAACTGCACTCCTCCCGAAAGCAGACACACACAACACCAGCAATCACAGAACATACACAATAGCAGGTGATGGTGGAGTACAGTATCACAAGCAAAACAGTCATATCACACATGTCAGCATGCAGGACATGTGCTGCTCAACAGCATGCAGTGCAAGTGTAGTCAGTCCTTGTTACTAACAGTATACATGGCTTTGATGCATGTGTTTTGTTATTAGGTGATGGCCCTCCCCCTAGAACACAATGCATACATGGACACAACATTGCTGTGCAGGTATTCATAACCCTGTGATGTACTGTGCACCATAACTCACAGGTGTAAATACCATTGCTGGATTTGTACCTGTGTGTCAGATAGGTATCCAATGCTGATTACAGCCTCTGTGTCTTTAGCAAATAATTGTGGACACATTTTTAGCACATGCATGATGAGTATTCACACAACATCAGTGGTGCATGGATAATTGATGGAATACCATTCGGCCACATACCCAATGTACGGTACTTATGGTGAGTGTAGATCATATTGTGGACATGCCAGTCTCATCCATGACATGGCATGCTAAAACACAACTGCATATTTAAACACTACACATACCCAATATGTGTCATATGACCTAGCCACTCAATAGCATCACAAGACATATATGTGTCAGTTGTGCAAATGGTGATTGGTATGCATACTGCTTAGAGGTACATATGTGTACACACACGCATCATTATGGTGTGTAGCGATGACAGCTATGTGTAGTACTGTGGTTACAATAACTGGATGGGGTATAGTAACATAGACCATCATCATAAAGCATCAGGTGGTCACTCAAGGCTACAAATGTTTCACAAACCAGCACAAATCATGCTGTGCCGGAACTGTACTACCTTGGCTAAATTCACCATTTCACAACCAGTTGTTACGTGAGTTTGTAAGGAGGCCAGTAAGGAGCATTCCCTGACATGAATGTGTAGTGTGCTGCAGAGTGTTTAAATGTCCCAGGATAGGCCTCTACCCCTCAGGTATGTTATGTGTAATGTCTGCGTATTGCATGTGTTTGAGGCAGCTAATCACATTAGTGAGATGTGCGTGCTCTTACACCAAACATGCACAGCATGCATTATGGGTAGATGTGTTACATGTGTACATGGCCTACACCTTAACTATGACATGCACTTTTTATTTACAATAATAAATGTAGAACACACTCACCAGCATCTGTCCGCTGCCTTGACATCACCCCAGCGGTACCTACATAGAGATGAGACAGTTTGTCAGTGGCCACAACTGTAGCATTGCTACTGTGTGTTTGCAATCTTACAGTACAACAGTTTACATTCACAGGGCTACAGATTATGTTCCAAATGATCAGTATTGCACAACAACAGGCTCTACATCTTTGAATGATACACTCCAGATCTCACATTTGCATGATCTACCAATACAGATGACAGTAGTCTACAGATATGCCATGTTACCTGCATGCTCCATGTGTGCTTGCTGGGTAGCTCCAACCTCCATCATGGTGAATGTCTGCTGCTTTTGTTGTTGGGCAGGTGCCACCAGGCTCATGAGCAGCTCCTCCACTCTGGTGAGGGGGGGATGGATGTTAACACCACCCCCTGTTGCAAGCTGTTCTCTATGCACATCAGCGGCATGGTGACGGACATGTCAGAGAAGATCACTGCAGTGGTGGTGTACCTGCTCATATGTGTGGTTATGCAGGCCTACTTCATTGACCCTGCAGACAAGATCTTGCCACATTGCAGTATGCTCCTGCTGGTCCTGGCTGGTTTGTGAAAACATGACATGGTAGTGCTGAATCATACTGCTAGTGATGATTTCATCTTCAGCCCTACTGTAGCTTGGGTTCCTGTAGTGGGCTATGATCCCTGGAAGACATAAATACAAAAATATGTCTGAGCAAGTCATATGGCGCATTTAACATTATACAGTACAGATATCACTGAACTGCCATATATAGCAACCTATAAGCTAACCGAGAGTGAAAGACTGTAACTGCCACTTATCACTGCTCACCCCACAACTGCTTGAAAGTGCCTTGCTCACTCTCTATCCAATGAACCATATTCTGCACAGCAACAAAATAAAATCACTATATAAGACTATACAAGAGTACCTGGTACACTGTATGCAACACGATGCACCACCTAGCCAAAGCAGATATACATCAAGCTGATTTATAAAGAAATATATCATCCATCATAATCAGTGTAAGGTCCAGTAAGTATATTACTATTATACCACACAACTTGTTAATGCCAAACCCGTGGACAAAATATGTGCACAATTGGGAATATAGGTCACATACTGCTGTAGTACACTATGAATGTTGTTAGATACGCAGTCATATGTATTAACACACATATGTCAAAGGACATGTTACAGACATGCCCACACACACGTCAGACATAATTACAGGACACAAAGGTATGACAACCCAGATAAGCTTTCAGTGTGTACTATACAGTACTGTGTGTCAGTACTTACACAACCTTAATCTTGAGAAATGTAATCTGTGATGAACACAGGGCCACACAAAACAGTGGATGCAAGCAATGTGGACATACACCATACTTTGCTGTACAGGCTCAGAGCTTTAATTAGTACTACAGTACACACAGGATTTGTATTCAACATCGGTACCAATCAATAATCATAGATGTAGTGCTTTAGCCTCCAATGACACACCCTAGTTAAAACCAAGGGACTTAATCACACTGTATGCAATAGCACTTGTTCCGCCTAGCAACAGAATACACAGCTTTTGCTAGGATCAAAGCAAGGACCCATAATACCATAACATAAGCAGTTTCCTACTAAGCTACCCACAGATACATATCTTTGACGTATTCACAAACATATTGACCATCACAGTCAGTCAACAGTACAGAGAATCTATTGCAACAAGATGTAGGTGTGTATGAGTATATATATATATATATATATATATATATATATATATATATATTATTGCAACAATATGTAGGTGTGTATGAGTATATATATATATATATATATATATATATATATATATATATATATACACATATCAATTTGTCTATATATATATATATATATATATATAGAGAGAGAGAGAGAGAGAGAGAGGCACATATACATTTCACCTTTCATAGTGAGAATATCAATTATACAAAGGATGTAAGGTGTACAGTAATGTAATAAAACTGCACAGTCTTGGGATAAATGCATTGAAGGTGTTCACAGCCCAGGTAGCTTTAGCAGGCCTTACTGGCTTCAACATTGCAAACTGAACAAACCACCCACAGTGTTAACCACCACATGTCATATACCAGCACTGTATGCTGTCTTTTTTGTCACACACTAAAACCTACATACAAATATGCACATACTAACCTTCACCAACATATATATCTCCCCCTTCGCAAACAGTTGCAATATGTCCCCTGCTCTATGCACATACACAGATGTGAATATATATGACACATATATATTTCTCCACATGTGTGTGGCATACACACACATGGTCCACACTGTTGTAAGTCCCTGGACCTCACAGCTGAACTGTTGGGCCTTGCTGCAACACAAACAGGTGTCACATATGAACACAGACTAACATTAGGGGGTATATATGGCAACAGATGCTAGATAAGCATACTAGACTGCTACAGCAGTTGCCAATGCTAAGCTACACTTTAATATGACTATCATGCATGTGTTGTTCTGTCACATCCATGTTTATATAATGTCAGAGCTAATCCCCCCAACAGCCATTGGCCACACTACTGTACAGAACACAGATACCATGGATCAGATCTTTGACATTTAATGCTGAGCTACACATTTCACAGGTATGTCCCACTGCCCACCGGTACACACAGTATTGTCCATAGCAGTAGTTAAGCAGAACATCTGTGCAGAAACAAGTACTGCTGCCACATATGAATGTTTCACATTATGTAGACTATTCTTCAATAACATCTACTACATGCCAATAAATACATATGTGTCACATACCTTTCCTTTGTATAATTTGGTAATATTTATTTTTCCTTTTCTCTCTCTCTCTCTCTCTCTCTCTCTGTCAGTCTCTGCAATAGAGTGATTGAGTTTGTTGGAAGAGATTGCAGCCTGCTTTTGTAGGAATTGCACATGAGCATGTGATGGCCTCTGCACCAATTAGTGCCCACCATTTGCTAATTGCATGCAGCCTGCTGTGTAGTAATTGCAGTAATCACTGTCATAGCAACCCAGTACTATAAATTGCTGACTCATGTAGACGTGACCCTTTCAGATTTCCAAGATGGAGATCATCCATGTTTGGTGTGGACATCATTGTTTAAGACAGAAGGTTGGTATAGTTCTTATATCAGAAGCCAAGGGTGTAGACAGATATTTATATTTTGTACTCAGACCTAATGTTGCTTCTTCCAGTACCCACTTGTCAGTGTAGAAATGTACTCACCCCTCAAAATGCTACCCCAAGATACATGGAAAGATGTATTTTCTTTTCAACTGTTACAATTAACTGCCATACAAAGCTAGTTATAGAGATGTATTCCTTTGGCACAAGAATTGTTTGTGAACTGCTATACTGTGAATATTCATTTACTCAGTTCTAAACAGTTTGTGCTTTTTTAGTGTTGACATTAGCATGAGCTGCTCAGAAAAACTGGAAACATTTCAGTACAGTGAGTATGCTTACGTACTTCTTTGGTAGACCCTGCACATACAGGTATATTCTACATTTGGGTAGAGCTGCAGAAGTACAGAGAGCATAAGTAGTATTGTGTGGATTTTATCTTGCTAGACCTACAGGGTTGCTGTGTACATGTTAGTTTATCAAGGCATGTAGTCTGTCTGCATAACTCCCAACTGTGGACCTATCCACATGATAGCCAGAAAATAGCCTGTTATTTTTTGTCTGTGCACCACACAGGTCTTTTCAGCAGTAGAGCAATGGCATTCTTATAGTTGGTTGCTACCAGTACATGGCTACATCCATTTGTATTTCAGTGTTTTATTCCTACATAAGGGTGTGCTTCCAAAGCTCCTTCCAAAGCTATTTGCACTGTGTGTAACAGCAGAAAGGCTAATATGCCTCTGTGTTTCTGTCTCTGCCAGACCTCTCAACCAATCAGGTACATATTTGAACAGAATCAGGGAAAAGTCAAGAAAAACTCAGGGACAATCAGGGACACCTTTAAAATATTAGTGCCATTAAGTTGAAACATTGAGAGAATCAGAGCATATGAATTAATACACCTTTTCTGAAGTAAAAGAAGTGTCTAACTCTTAATTATTGTCATTATTCATTAAGTGTAATTCACCACCTTTCTGCCCAAAGTCAGTAGTTTTAGGAGGGATTCAGAGGGACAGAGCTAAAATTTGGTCAAAATCAGGAACGTCCCTGAAAAGTAGGGACAGTTGAGAGGTATGGCCTCTGCCCTAAACAGATATGCCAGTGTTTGTCCTGCTGTGATACTGTGTAGGGTTGTAAAGTGATGGTGTAACATTATTTCCTGCTAGAATGGCTGCTTCTCTTATCACAGTCATGTAATGTAATCCCACAACTGCTGGTCAACATCCACAGAACAAGATGTGTGGTATGATATTCCTAATTTTCCTTTACATTAATTTATTCTGATGCATGATATAATTATTTAAGCACCAACTTGATGTATATCTACCGTGGCTTAGTGGTGCTTCATGTTGTGTAGTGTGTGCAAGGTCCAAGGTTCGAGACTTACAGAGGTGTTTTATTTTGTTCCTGAGCAGAACAAGGGCCCTCACATACAGAGTGACTAAGGCACTTTTAAGCAGTTATAAGTGGGTTTGTGTGGGTTTGCGCAAAGCTTAGCATTGCTTAGCCAAGTGCAAACATACTTAGCCAAGCACTAACAAGCGCAAACCCACACAAACCCGCTCACTACTGCTTAATAATGCTTACTCCCGCTCACCTCCACACTAATTTCTTTGAAAGAAAAGAAAAATGGGGAGATAGGAAAGTGGTGAAAAAGGGGCATAAAGAGGGAAAGACAGTATGGAAAATAACTCGGGATGTGCAGGACGGGTGTAGGGAAGGTCCATAGCTGCCCATTTCCTCAACAGCAACAGCTGTGCATATGCAATAAATTTGGAGGTAGATATGAACCCTTCATCCTCTGAGACGGGGGTGAGGACAACAAAGTATGTTGTAATGCCAATTAAATAACATTTCATGTGTCCAGTAGACATGTGTGCAAAATGGGCAGCTATGTGTGTGGCGTAATTCTTTTTTGGGAGCAGATTGTCCTTTTCTTTTCAGGTCAGAGTTGAATGTAGGGTAGGGGAAGTAGATATATTTGGGGAGGTAGGTTGGGGAGGTAAACAGACAAGATAAACAAGATGCATACAGGGGTGGTATATGACACATGGTGGGTGAGCACCTTTGATGTGGAGGGATGTTTGGAAATCGCAAGCCCATGAGTCCCCAGATGGAAACAGTGGGACTGAGGTCCCCACCCATGGGCAGTCACCACTGCACCTTCATGGTCCAGAGGGTGGCTGTGCTGGGGGCTGTGAAGGAGGGGTAGGCTGACCCAGGAGTTGCACCACTCGGGCCTCAAGCTGGCATAGAGGTTCTGCAACAGAATGTTCAATCTCTCTACACACCACAGCCCGGACCGTTCGAAGGGTGATAGGTGCCCCTCCGCCCATGCTTACATGGGGGGGCTGAGCCCCATCCCCTGCAGCACTTCCACCAGAAGGTGGCACAGGGCCAATGGAGGAGGAGGTCCCAGGCTGGGCACCAGATCTGCTGGTGCCAGGTGCCATGACCAGCTGAGGTGGGACAGGTGGGTCCACTGGGACCGGACTTCCCATAGGAACTATGTTTTGGAGAGTTTAATAAAGATATGGGTTAGTAACAGTCAACAGCATTCCCAATTAGTTATAACAGCATGCAGAAGTATTCCCATTAAACCAACACACCAGATTTTCAACAGTTGAAAAGCAAGCATAACACATGCATATATAGAACAATAGTGGACATTACAACAGCATGCAGGTTTAATTGATGGCAACAGGCCACCAATATTGTGGTATTTTAACAGGGCACATGCATAGAAATAAATGCAAATATTTATAAACCAATAGGACGTATGTCCCAACAAATGATTTGAGATTAGACATACCGATTGAGGTGTGGAATTGCATTTTCTATGCACATACAGTAGGGTGGGAAAAGATAGCTCAATTAACAACTTATATATCCTTCTGGTTTTCACTACATTCCTATTAACTGCAGTTATATGTCCCTTACATGTATTATTACACTACCCAACATCCTTATATTATTACACTACCCAACATCCTTATATTGTGCAATTGGATTTTGCTAGATCATTATATACATGAGCTGTAGCTTACACGTTTACTGTCCAAGATGCAGATGTTACTGCAACATATTTTGAGAACTGCTCACACACACTACTGCTAAGATGGTACACTGACATATCTACTTTCATATAATTACCTAGATATATTCAGGTGAAAGTATCAGTTATATGTTAACAGCTCCCTACATTTCTGGCAGCACACTGACATTTCTGGGGAACACAATACCAAGCTACTCATGTGCCAGATTAACCTGTACATGCTGGGCATGAACCAACAGTGGAAGGATGTAAATATGCATAAAGCTACTGGCACTCCCTTCATCCACATTATATGGGCCTACCCAAGTGTGGGTTGACACTGCTTAATACAATAGTACTATTTGTAGAATGCAACAGTACAACAACATATCAAAGAAAATGACACAGACGCACTCCAGGAATTATACATTTATTAAAGGAGTATTACACCTTTATTTATTGGTTAAATGACTTTTTGAAGGCTCTATCATTTATTTTATATAACAGTACATGCAGAATAATTACTAACCTGCCTCATGACACAGCCTTTGTAGCCTATTTTCATGGGCTTACAGGTTCATAGCCTGGTCACCTGCAGCTGTGAAGTAAATGCAGTGATATTGAGAAATACCTATCCATAGTATAGACAAGCATGGCAATTCTTAACTACTTAATTCAATGGCTACTTACTCAGTACTGTGGCATTAGGCATCATACAGGATTCCTGGATCCATTGGTCCAGTTCATCACCCCGACGCCGCTTCAAGTCAGAATGATGGTGCTTGACCTGCTCACCAGTCCGAGGAACACCAGTGGCACTGGTGAGATCACAGGCAAGACAGTTCCTGGCCTCCATTTTATATTCGGTACCCTGGTACTGGCCCTGCAGGAGTCTTTCCTCGTGTTTGTGGACAAGGAGCCAAACCATAATTTTGGACTCGTGGATGCCCCAGCGTTGCACTCTAAATTGAGAGCCTTCACCCACACCACCCATGCTGACTGCAGAAGGAAGCTACAACCAGTTATAGCACATATTCCCACCTGTGGAGATTAAATATGCCTCATTTCCCACACTTATTTGTGACTGGCCAGTTTTGAAAAAGCTCAGCTGTGGGTACGCCTGCTTAGCTGATGTTGGCAATGTTTAAAATCCCTTTGATAGATATGTCTCTGTTGAAAGTGCATATTTGTGAAATGCTGTCATGGCTTAGTGGTTAAGTACTGTGACTATAGTGCACAGTATCCTGAGTTCAAGCCCTGTCACTGATTTTTATTTTCCTGCTGGGCAGACCTGACTGGTTAAGGAACAGCAAAGCAGGTGTGAGCATGTTTAACTGACTTTGCTCAACTTTGCCTGATTTTGCTCGACTTTGTTTAACGTTGTCCAACGTTGCTCAACGTTGCCTAACATTACCCGACATTGCCCTACGTTGCCCTATGTTGCCCAATGTTGTGCTTGTTAGCGCGGTGTGCAGCTATGCGCAATTGTATTTAAATATGCTGAATACTGGTAAAATGTGCTTAGCAGTGCTTCAAATTGCTTAAAATAGGGTACTCATGCCTCAGAATGCATAAACATTTCACCTCCATATATATAATTCATGCACTACTACATTTAACATCGCAATGCTTTTTACAAAACTTATACACAAAAAATGTCAGGAAATATTTTTGTATACAGATTTCCCACAGAAAATTGAACGTGCAGTAGTGGGACCCGAACTGGGAATGCCTCTTCTTTGTGCGAAGGCTCTAACCACTACGCTATCGCTATGTTGCTTAATTTGCATATATTTTTCTTATTATCCTCTTCTGGTGTCTAAGCTGCTAACTGTAGCTAAGCAATAGGCAAACCCACGCAAACCCGTGCAACTACGAGCAGCTATATCAGAAGAAAAAAAAATGTTTTTATTTTTTATTTTGTAAGTTAACATATGGAGGAGTGTAGTGTTACATTGTACACATGTAAGTGGACTTGCTCATGTAACTGGAAGTTGCGGCATTTCTTCATTGCACGGGCGTGTATTTTTGGGCTGCTCGGCAGTCCGACACGCCCCCTACACTCGTCCACGCTCCGTGTAAGCTTTAGAGTTGAGCCAGCGTGCCCTCATTAATATGCATGACGCGCTGCCATCATACTCTTACACTGGCGCTTCCGTGTAAGACTAATCTAGTCATACACGGAAGATTAGCATATCCAGGGGGAAATCAATATATCCACATTAATGTAACTAATTTAAAATAGTGCTTTCAAACCTTAAAAACTGAGCAATACAAATTGCATTTTATCTTGACTAATAATGAAACTATGCAAACCCTAACACACATGAAGTAAATATATACTCTATTTACAACGCATGCTTACTTCTTAGAAGTACTGCACAGCAGTGTAAATAAATAAAAAGTCATGTTCTTCTACTCAGGTGTTATATCGATATTCAAATGTATCAGTTTGTTAAGAATATCTATTATATTTCAATAGAGTCAATGCCTGTTTTGGCCAAATCTATAGTTAATATTAAAATATTTCCTCCTTAATTGTAGAATACAAATTTGTTTCTTATAAACTATAGAGGCTACATTAAAGGAGAACCGCACCCACAGACTCAAAAAAACATCTTTATTTCATCATGGCTTGGTGTTTCGTACATTTTAACACAACCCTGGGACTATTTACATGTTTTTAAATATTTTTATATGTAATTTATGAGTCTGACCACATGGGGTCTGGCATCTTGAAGTAATTCTGATTGTTTAGTCTGCCTTTAGGTATCTCATAATGCAGTGCTTGTCTGTAAAAAAATTACATCATGCAGGCCTCTTTCTTCCTAAAGCTCCTGTCACTGCACTGATTTTACATGCATGCACTGCTCTCTTTCAGTCAGTTAGTTTTAAGTAAGTTTTCATGCCGTTCAATGGCTACTTAAAGCACAAACAGTGCAAATGCCACAGAACAGACTTTCAAAGTGCTTTTTATTGCTGCTTCTTTTTAGAATGGCTAAACTGCAGTCTTTTGTGAAGCCTAAATTTGTATTACTTTGACTCATCTCCCATCCTCCTTCACACCTAACTTCCCTAGCTGTCACAGTGCTTAGGATAATTTGAGCTGTTACCTACTGTGATTGGCAGCTCACAGCAGGAGACTTGGACTCATGTACTGTTTCGTAGTTCTAGCCTTTACTTTCTGTATGGGTAGGGGAAGGAGGAGGAAGCTGTGACATCACAGCATGGGTGGGTTATTAGTATGGTAGTGGTGATGTCAGTTTGGGGAGGAAAATTGCCAGAAAACTACCTGTATCCAGTGGTCTTGATGACATCAGTGAATTAGAGACTTTCCCAGGGCAGGACAAAAGTTTTTTGAAAGTGAAACCAACACAGTATAGTAAGGTAATGTTCTATTGGAGAGAAACAGTCAATTTAACATATTTTAAATGCTGTGTTGTTGTTTATTCATAGCAGGGACATTAAATAGGGAGAAAAAAGACAGAGAAGTTGAGCATTTAATAATAGAATCCCATTGCTGTCATTTAATAAATTCTGAAAATTGGAAGAAAGAGATTTTATCCATTTTCCATATTATTGTCCTTCTAGCAGTTGCCAATAAACACAGAATGAGTGGTATTTGGTTTCTTCCTATACAAAATGGAAAAGTAACATTGAAAAGTACCAAACATTTCATTATCATAAAAACGTCTTTCTATAGATAATGGACAAACTCTTGACTGTTCCGAAGTCATACATTAAGTCACAGTCATAAAACATTTTGTAGCCACTTAGCTTCATTCAGCTTTATATTTTACAGACAAAAAGTTTTGTATTTTCTTTTTTTAAAACAAGTTTATTGTTTTTAACATACAAAATAAATATCATAACAATTTTATACAAGTAATTAAAATAGAAATGGTTATAACATTCAGTAAAATAACCGAAGTATTTACAAAGACATCCACTACAATCAAATCAATTAATTAAACTAAAATGCCATGCTATTGAAGCTAAGATTTTTTTAACAGATTTTGTAAAGTATCCCATATAATATAGTAAGATGTTTTTCTAGTAGTTCTTGATTGTATTGTCATCAATTCCATATGGCACACTACAGTCAAAACATTTTTAAATTCATTAAACGAAGGAGGAGTATCTGAAATCCAATTTCTGGTTATTATTTTTCTAGCCACTGCTAGAATAGACCATAACAAGGGAAGCTTAACCTTTTTAACACTTTGAGGAACAGGAGTGTTGAATAATATAAGAGATTTAGAAATAATGAAATTATCTGTAAAAAGAGCCAGCAAAAAATCATTGATTGACTTCCAATATTCTTTCAATGTTATACAGTCATAAAACATATGTGCCCAATCAGCATTAATTTCTACATTACATCTTTTACATAGATTGTCTTTATTATTTATTTTATTCATCGTCAAAGGTGTATAAAAGGATCTATGTAAAAATTTCCAAGTAAAAAGTCTCCAAATAATGGAAGAAGTAGTTTTATAGGCAGATTCCAATATATATTGTTTATCTTGTTGATTTGGTGATTCACCATTAATGGAAGTGAAATAATTCCAATAGGTATCTACACTGTAATAAGTTTCTTCTCTGATAATTTTATATTTGTATGAAAGCTTACCTTTATCAGAAACTTTATGTTGTAAATTTAATATCAAGTAATCAATCAGTGTTGGAATAGATTCTTTAACTGTTATAGACATTAAATCAATTTTATTAATAAGATGTTGTCTAAAGGTCTGAACTTCTAACCAACAAGTTTCTCTCAGATCAAATTCTTGTTTTAAGAAGTCTAAATTTTTAACTTTATTATCAGATAGCAACTGATACCAGTACTTTAGATCATTTTCTGTGACTAAATGAGTTCTTTCAGAAGTGGATGACAAAAGCATACCTTGTGTATACATTATAGGGAATATAATAAAATTCCATTCCTTATACTTAGGATGCATGAATATAAAATTACGATAACTAATAATAATGTTTAATGGATAACTAACTATATATTTTGGTGTAATAGGTGAAGTACAAAATTCTTTTAGTAACCATAACATGGAGTTATTTACAATCATATTTTTATGTGTTAAAGAGATTTTCATGAAGTGAATACTAATTAGTTCCCAGTAATCTTTCCATTTTGCAACATATGACTGATCTATTAACAAAGTAATAACTTTTATAATAGAAGAGATAGTATATAAGTTAAAGTCTGGAAAAGAAATACCCCCTTGAGACCAGCTATTAGTATGTTTCTTTAATGCAATGCTAGGTCTATTAGGTGCCCATAAGAAATTTAACATTAGTGTATTCAATTTCTTGATAATTATTTTTGTAGGTGGGAGTATTATTGATTGTATTAAGTATAATATCTTAGGGAATATTATCATTTTAATAAGTGTAAGTCTCTCTTCCATAGTAAAAAACATATTATTCCAGGTATTGAAAAGATTTTGTATATTAAGAAGACAGGTATTATAATTATTATGTATAATAGATTTGATATCCTTAGTTAATATTATACCTAAGTAAGTTATCTGACCTGAATTGGGTATATATTTACTAAAATCACTAATGAGAACATTTTTTCATGTATATATAGGTAGTATTTTAGTTTTTTCTTCATTAAATATTAAACCAGAAATATTTTTAAAATTCATCATTTTATCAAATAGGGACTGCATAGAAGAATTAGATCCTGCTGATGTAATTAGAACATCATCTGCAAAAAGTTGAATTTTAGATGTTGTATTTTCATCTATATCAAATCCTTCTATATCAGTACTGTTTCTGATCAGATTAGCCCAAGGCTCCATTATTAAAGTAAATAATAATGGAGAGAGTGGACACCCTTGTTTTGTACTTTTTAAAATGGGTATTTTTTGAGAGACATATGTTCCTATCTTAATGTAAGCCAATGCTCCTTTATATAAATGTTCAATTAGATTTACAAATGCATCTGAAAAGTTTGTGCACTTCAGTAAGATAAACAAGTAGTCCCAACTTACTGAATCAAATGCTGAACTTATGTCGAGACTAATAAGTGTTAAATTATTCTTTCTCCTATTTGCAAAATCAATTAATGTTAGAGTTCTCCTTATATTATCAAAAGTATTTCTATTTACAATGAAGCCTGTCTGATCTATATCTATAATGCCTGGGATGATTGTCTTCAATCTATCAGCAAAAATACTCATAAACATTTTATAATCAACATTAAGTAATGAAATGGGTCGATATGAAGTGCATCTAGTTGGATCTTTATTGGGTTTTAAAATTGGCGAAATAAATGTGTATTGCCAAGATGGGGGAGTTATTAACTCATTTTGGGCCAAAATAAAAACCTTATGTATTAATGAGTATGTACTTTTAGAAAGAATTTTATATATCTCTGGTATAATACCATCATTACCTGGTGCTTTGTTTGATTTAAGCTTGTTTATTTGTGTAACAACCTCTGTATATGAAATATTTTTATCCAATAGTTTAGTCTGTTGTTTATTAAGTTTTTTATTCATGTTTGTAGTTATAAATTCCTTTATTTTATCTTTAGGTTCCATATTAATGTTATTATGATTAATTTTGTGAAAGTGATTTCTAAATTCATCTAATATTTCTGGTAGACTAGAAACATTCTTCTTTTTCCTTAGAGAGAAAAGTCTATGTAAGTATTTGGGACTTATGGATAAATGGGTTTAACATAGCGAGATAGTTTTAAAATAAGCAACGGACATCTCCGTTGCTTATTTTAAAACTGTCTCGCTATGTTAAACCCATTTAACATAGCGAAAACAGTAAAAAAAAAGCAACGGAGATCTTGCTTTCTCCGTTGCTTTTGCCCACAGCTCTGATGTACTGCGCAGGCACGCAGTACATCAGAAGTGCCGCGGATGCCAGACAACTGTGGAAGGGCAGTAAACAGGCATTATACTATGCCATTATTTAAGAAAAGTAATAGTTTCTTTTCTTAAATAATGTCATGGTATAATAGCAATAACCACTTCTGGTGTGGTAATGCTGTATTTACCCACGGTTGGCTTTGTTTGGTCCTCGGCCTCGGGGCTAAACCACGCCAACCGTGGGTAAATCCAGCATTACCCACACCCAGGTGTGGGTTATTGCTATAATAAAATGTATTGTCACTTTTGCATGATTTACCTTTTGCACCAAATTATTTGGCGTTTAACATGCCAATCAGGCTTTTTAGCCACCAATGAACCACTTTTGTGTTTTCTTTAAGGAGAAATACTCCTTATGAAATTCCTTTTCTCTGCACTGATGCCACTGAGGATTAAATGTGATCTTTAATCTCACTGACATCAATTCAGGGAAAATGTGAAATCCATCCATAGAGTTTAATGGACGCATGCTGTGCATGCGCAGATATGCATCAATTAAACTTTTGCATCATTGCCTTACACGATGTCACTGAAGAAAACACTAAATTTATTTGGGCCGTAGTTTCAGTAAAATGTTTATGAAGTTTTTTATTGAAAAATGTCCCAAATAAATTAGTTTTGGCTATGGCAAGACGCATCATGGTGCTAAATTCACCAGGTGCTGCAATGCAGTGTTAAACTGTGACAATACACTTTAATGTAACCAGAATCTGTAGGATTATAAATAGAAAACTGAAAGTATTAAGCACATTTCAGAATATTTCATTTTCCATTATTTTAACTGATTTTTGGCAGCAGTATAATTTTAATCTGATTTCTAAGTTGAGAGCATTTTGTTAATAGTAATGTCATATACATTTTAATAATACTGTCTTAGTTAATTTGTTGCTGCTGTCATTACATGATTGGACTCTTTAGGCAGCTAGTTAGCATGACCAGTCACAGCTCATGACGCCATTGCACAGCGAGAAAATACATGACATAGCATGATGGTTTTAGGGTGTGAACAATGGAATAGAAAGAGTGTACAAACATCACAGTATCTACATATATCACTAGTTTTTGTTTTTGGCACTTCCACAGACCATAATACTGATAACTGTTTTCTTATTTCATATCACTGAGCAAGTCATGCATGCTCACTCTGCATTCCAGGTGTTCTTCTGAGTGCATGTAAATGACCAAGTCTCTCGGTGCAGCACCTGAGAATCATGCAATGAGGTAAAAGTGCAATTCATCAACATTAGGCTGAAATAGACTCATTAACATAATGACTGTGCTAAGAGCCTTGGAACTGTAGCTGGGAGTTATTGCTAGCCTCATCTCACTGTGGAAGACTGCAGAACAGGAAATTGTAGATCTGCAATCCACAAGGCAAACTTGATTTACTACAATCAAGACATGCTTAAAGAATGGTAAGTAAATGGGAACTAACATTATTTATACTTTTACTGTACTAGTAATGTACTCCTTGTGTTTTTCTTGAGGAACTACATGACACTTTACTATTGTAAGCTAATGCGTGTAAATAATAGCAGTGCTGCATACTGTCTGGGGGACTGTGAACATGAGTAGGATCTACTGCCATGACAGGGGAAGGTGGTGGTGATGCAAGGTTTCAAGTTTACTAAAAACAGGGGTGACATTTGTTTACTTGCATAATCTGCAGGTAACGTAGTCTCAAATTGGGGTTAAGGGCTGTGTATATTCCAGTCACTGTTGACATGCAAGTCTGAGACTACGTTACCTGCAGGTAACGTAGTCTCAGATTTGGGTTAAGGGCTGTGTATGTTCCACTCACTGCTGATATGCAAGTCTTGAGAGGTGTTCAGTCTGATGATAGGTAACTCTCATCTCTTGTTCGATATGCTGCAGTGTGTTCTTTATGGTAGGTGTACCTCTGTCAGGTGTGCAGCTTATTATATGTGTGCGCTATAAGGAGTGCATTACTGCTGAGAGTACTGATGCAGTAGCTGTGAGTGTGGTAATAAGGGTGATGTTGCAGGGGCAGCTTACACAGTTCAGAGGCATGTCTAGAGTGGGTTTGTTGTCCACATTTCTGCTTTGCATTACTGTTACTGTGGTGTGCCCATACACATTTTGTAACCACCACTCCTATGGACTGCAGATATGGGAACAAGTGCATATGCAGTAATAATTGGAATGTGGGGGGGTGAGGAGCCTGCAATAACATTTAGTAATTTTACTTGTAGACTTTGTATTGCTTCAGAAATCACTGTAGATGATCTATGTTTACAGCCTTTGTAGCACTTTTTGCCATCCCCTTTTTACATCTGTAGCAGTACATTTCAAGTCTGCCCTGAGCTAGTTCTTTCATTTTGTTTGGGGGACGGGTGGATTGCATCAACACATTTTCATATAGAGGGATGTATGTGGATAATAGTAAGTGATTATTTTCACCTCTTGCAAGGTATCCTGCTATAGGCTCACTTCCACCACTGGGCTACACAGACACACACACACACAGACACACACACACACACACACACACACACACACACACACACACACACACACACACACACACACACACACACACTGGGGTCTTACATCAGTTAGGTGCATTGTGGTGCTGGATAGACTGAACTTCACAGGAAAGGCATACATCATTGGCACAGAGGTTATTGAACACTGGGAGCCATATCCTGTACTGGGTCTGTAGCATTTCCAGAGTAATGGGAAATAACAACAACAAAAAATCACTGGGCCATTTTCAGGACTTTGCCATTTCCTCCACTGTGGTGCAATCTCGGAGTTAGTCTATTTAAGTAGGGGGTGCAGGGGGTGGGGGTGAAGCCCCCCACTTTATGTTGTGTTTGCATTTGATGTTTTTTTTGTTTGTTTGTTTTTTTGCAGATCAGCGATTTTTTTCCTTGGGGGAAAAAAAATGCTGTTCTGTGTCTTCACTATTTAGTGGTTTTGATGTTTACAGCTTGATAAAAGAGCGTTCACTCTTTTAAGCTTTCGAGCTTATAGACCCCAACATGCATATACTGCACCACAAAATCTGGTATAGCTGACAGGAATGAAGTGTACAAAGACATAGTATGTTTGCCTCTGTGGTGTCAATGCAACACTTGGAAAAACACCATACAAAACACCATCAAACAGATGGTAGCCATACATGTGGGTAATTCTCCATTATTCTTGCAATGTAAAAAGAGTCTTGCCAACACTGGGCAGAATCATATGTTGGTGCTCAGGAGTATATTGTGTTTGACAGGACAAAAGCTTACACACATATTTCTTTTAAATTCCAGGTAGTCATGCCAAAAGGTGATTGATATTATAGCAGTAGTTTTTTTCTAGGCAAAGAATGATATCCTGCTGCAGGCCCTAAGTGACCATAGTTGCAGATAATTTGGCAGGAGATATATGACCTGGCCTTTCTTGTGTGTGTTTGGCAGGACCTTACAGGAGATATCAATGCTGTCAATTACCAAAATCTGACATATAAGCAGGTCTCTGAAGAAGGGTCACTGACATGATAACACAGGCACACAATAAGGCATCTCTCCTGACACAAGAGCTGACTGACACAGGTGGCAGGGATCCACCAACAGATTTATTACTGAGAAATCAAAGGGAGTTCCTGGCATCTCTATCTGTTGGTCAAGACAGTTCAGGAATCCAAGGTGGAGTTCTGGATGTTCTGTTGAATTGCACATGGCACCACAAATATCAGCTGGAGATGCCTCAGGTATGTATGCCTGAACATGTGGTTCCGTAGGCTGTACTTGTCCAAATCAGGGTCAAAGAACTTAAAAGAATGGATTCTTTATTTTTACAGGAACATTGGGTTTGCATGTGCAAAGGCCTTCTGCTCAAGGCACTGTTAAACATAATTTTTCCAAAGTAGTTTGTTATTTGATAATAGTTTCACTGTGATGTAGGTGTTATTGAAGGGTTCATCCTTAAATTGTGCAATTATTTGGTGTTTTCAATTATTTGTTTCCTCCACCGTATATATAAATGTGCCTGATTTTAGGGAACTGTTTGGTCCCAAGGATGATGACAGTGAAATCCAGGCACAGTAAGGAGTCACTGGTAGACACAGGTAATGTAAGGGCCACCCCCATTACACTGATACAATTCTCGCTCTTGTGCAACCCACCCCACTGACCCAGGATGCTGCCCTGGGACAGGAAGTGATCAATGCCAGTCCAGGAATGGGATTATCTCCAGTGGCACAGTTACCCTTGATTGCTACCTGCTCCACTGAATGAGATGGTGACTTTAGCAGTTGGAGTCTCACTGTTTTAGCATGACATGGATACCACCATCTGAGCTGAGTGTCTCCTTGGCTGATACTCAACACTTGTGCAGAGACATAATAAAGACACAAGTAGAGACCAATACAGCCATGCCTAAGTTGGGTGGGGTAGTACGTACTCCACATGAAGACCTAAAGGAATGTCTGGCCAGATATGCACCACTATGGCAGACAGTATATGGATTCTGTAAACTGAAGGCATCCCTGTGCAGTCACTCATCACAGCCACCACTCTTCCCATGATCAGTCCACCACAGTCTCCAATAAGAAGCCCACAGTGGGGAAGGATGACACAGTCTCGAACCCATAGCTTCAACACCTCTACACCACCAGCTAGTGGTGAGGCCACTAAGACACAGATGAGGTCTTCATACAAAGACCACCCCAACTCGTCCAGCAGTTCATGCTTATGGTGTACTCCATTGTCTGTGCATGTTGTGGATTGCACCTGTGACTTCCCAGGTAGAGAGTAACCTTGTGGATGGGGACATGTACAGTCAGTGCATACACCTTTTGCTGGTGCTATAGATCTGTCTGCTGAATCCCATAGCAGTGCTGCATTGCTTTCTAGAGTTGTTTATGAGTACATCCACACCCAAACATCTGCACCACCAGCAACTTCCCAATCACAACGTAATGTAGAAACTACTCCCTCCACTGGTTAGCCTCCCTAACTCTTCACCATCACCTGCCTATGCCTCATACACACATATATGCACACAGTGTTAAGCCACCCCCACCACACACACATATGCAAACACACACTGCCTATTGTTGGCACTTGTCACTTTGGCCTTCCCCACATGTATATTTGATGATAATTTCACCCTGCCCTCACTACTCTGTTACATGGATGTCTTGTGTCTGATGCACAATGTGTCTAGTCCATCCATGGTACAGTACATCTGGGCTGTAGATTTGCACGCATCATTGTTAATGTTAGGAATTATGCTTATTCTGGTCCATAGTTATGAACCTGGTGCTGCCTCTTAGGCAATGCCATGGTGTACAGCACCTGCCCACCGTATCATATAGTCACTTCTGTAGCCAGCTCATCTACAGGCTCATCAGGTGCTCCCTCTGCTGCTGGGTAAGAGGCATCCACCACCTGGATGTCTCTGCCCTGCTGCAACTATTTGCATATCAACATATTGTGTAATACTACTTTCTCTGTAAAGATTTTGCTGAATATTCCAGGGTCATACAGCAGTGTACCATCAGGGACATATAGACAGCAGATGTGGGCCTCTAGAAGTCCAAATACATGCATGATAAAATTTTGGGTCTTTGACAAGATAGTGTTATATGCATTCCCTGACATCATCTGTAGGTTTCTAATTGGTGTAATTAGAAAGGGCTCCAAGGCATATATGGCATCTCAGATAAGGTGACTGTAAGGAAAGTTGCTGCACACAAACTCCTGATATAAGTCATATGTGTGCAAACTGCAGGAGTCATGGCCATTGCCTAAGATGTCTATTAACAAATTGTATATTGTACTCTGTGGGACTGTAAGCCACACTGGCCTATCGGAAAAGGCATTAGCCTCCTAAGCCGAGAATTGTGGGTTCAAGTCTCATCTGGGGTGTTATAATCTTGATACAAGTAAAACTTTGAGGAGTTTTGGTATAATGATTAAGGTATGTACTTCACAGACACAGAGTACAGGGTTTGATACTTGGGAAGCATGACTAGGCTTACAACAGGCTCCCTGGGATCAATAGCATAATGACCACTGTGAAGCTAATCACCTACAAAGCAAAAACTTTATGGGAGAGAGGTTGTCATAATGGTTAAAGCCTTTACCTCACAGATACATAGCAGACCACCTGCCAGTTGATGGAGTGGAACTCCTTACAGCTGCCATACCATTGTCCCTGCTCCTCAGATAAGGCCTTTATTATAATGTGGGTACAGTCCATGGCTTCACAGGGAACCATTTTATGTCACCAGTGCTGTCTGGTGCATGGGAACAACATTTTCTCTCCCACATGCTGTAGCATGTCACTCAGGATCTGTGGAGCAGCTTCATTTTCAACTGCAATGTTAGATGCTTTCCAGCATTATTGTTATTTTATTTTATTCAACACTTTTTTGTTTTATTTATTTATTTTTAATTTTCCTCTTTGACCTCACCAAGGTCAAAGACCTCAGGAAGTTACAAGTGTGTATTTAATTAATGCAGCACACAGCAAGTAGAAAAAAAACAGACACTGACTGCATGATAAATAATGATTAATTTAGCGTTAATGGTTTCGATGGGCTCAGACTTGTGAGATCTTAATGGTTTATTCCTCCCTTATCATCCCTGTCATCAAGAAAGAGAATCTGTCCAGTGCCTATGAGCGCCATGCTACAATGGGACCCAGTTATAATATCTTTCTGCTGCTTCTTACAGCTCTGTTAGCTCACATTCCTTCATAAAGCCAAATCTGACCTGCGCTGTACCCTCAGAATCCCTGCAAATGACCATTACATCAAAACCTTCACAAATAGGAACAGACCTGGGCTAACACCTTGGAATCCATACATTTGACCAGTATGTTAAAACCTTCATAAAACAGGAAATGAGCAGAGCTCACACCTCGGAATCGCTGCATATGACCGTTACATCAAAACCTTCATAAAACAGGAACCAACCTGGGCTGTACCCTCAGAATCCCTGCACATGACCATTATGTCAATACCTTCATAAAGCAGGAACAGACCTGGGCTCAAAACTTGGAATCCCTGCATATAACCATTACATCAAAACCTTCAAAAACAAGAACCAACTTGGGCTATACCCTCGGAATCCCTGTACATGACCATTACGTTAAAACCTTCATAAAACAGGAATCAACCTAGGCTGTACCCTCAGAATCCCTGAACATACCTATTAAGTCAAAACCTTCATAAAACAGAAAATGACCTGGGCTTATACCTCAGAATCCCTGCACAGTGACCATTATGTCAAAACCTTCATAAAAATGAAACCGACCTGGGCTGTACCGTCTGAATCCATGCACATGAACATTATGTCAAAACCTGCATAAAACAGGAATTGACCTGGGATGTACCTTTGGAATCCCTGCACATGCCCATTATGTCAAAACCTTAATAAAAGAGGAACTGACCTGGGCTCACACCTTGGAATCCCTGCATGGTGACCATTATGTCAAAACCTTCATAAAACAGGAACCGGCCTGGGCTGCACCCTCAGAATCCCTGCATATGACCATTACTTCAAACCCTTTATAAAACAGGAAATGATCTGGGCTCACACCTCTGAATCCCTGCACAGTAACTATTATGTCAAAACCTTCACAAAACAGGAACTGACCTGGACTAACACCTCAGAATTCATGCACGGTGACCATTACATCAAAACCTTCATAAAACAGGAACCAACCTGGGCTCACACCTCAGAATCCCTGCACATGACCATTAGGTCAAAATCTTCATACAACAGGAATCAACCTGGGTTGTACCCTCAGAATCCTGCACATAATCATTATGTCAAAGCCTTTATGAAGCTGGAACCAACCTGAACTCTACCCCAGAATCCCTGTATGGTGATCATTATGTCAAAACCTTAATAAAACAGGAACAGACATGGGCTGTACCCTCAGAATCCTTGTATCAAAACCTTCATAAAACAGGAACTGACCTGGGCTCACACTTCAGAATCCCTGAACAGTGACCATAATGTCAAAACCTTCATAAAACAGGAACTGACCTGGGCTCACACCTTGGAATCCCTGCACAGTGACCATTACGTCAAAACATTCATAAAACAGGAACTGACTTGGGTTGTGCCCACAGAATCCCTGCACATGATGATTATGTCAAAACCATCATAAAACAGGAACCAACCTTGGCTCGCATGTCAAAATACCTGCACAGTGACCATTACATCAAAACCTTCACAAAACAAGAACTGACCAGGGCTAACACCTCGGAATCCCTGCATATGACCATTATGTAAAAACCTTCATAAAGCAGGAACCAACCTGGGCTCCACCCTCAGAATCCCTGCATGGTGACCATTACATCAAAACCTTCATAAAACAGGAACAGACCTGGGCTTACCTTCAGAATTCCTGCATGGTGACCATTACGTTAAAACTTTTATAAAATCAGGCACAGACCTTGGCTTACTCTCAAAATCCCTGCATATGGCCATTACATTAAAACCTTCATAAAACAGGAACCCCGCACAGTGACCATAATGTCAAAACCTTCATAAAACAGGAACTAACCAGGGCTTACACCTCAGAATCCTTCCACATGACCATTACATCAAAACCTTGATGAAACAGGAAACTGACCTGGTCTGACACCTTGGAATCCCTGCATGGTGACCATTATGTAAAAACCTTCATAAAGCAGAAACCAACCTGGGCTCTACCCTCAGAATCCCTGCATGGTGACCATTACATCATAACCTTCATAAAACAGGAACCAACCTGGGCTCATACATTGGAATCCATGCAGTGTGACCATTACATTGAAACCTTCATAAAACTGGAACTGTCCTGGGCTCACACCTTGGAATGCCTGCACAGTGACCATTATGTCAAGATCTTCATAAAACAGGAATTGACCTTGACTGTACTCTCAGAATCCTTGCACATGGCCATTATGTCAAAACCTTCAGAAAACAGGAACTGACCTGGGCTCACACCTGGGAATACCCGCACAGTGACCATTATGTCAAAACATTCATAAAATGTTATAGATATCATTGCCACCATTGCTACTAATATTTTATTACAGTACTCCGCCTCTTCCTCACCCTTCTACTACTGCTACTAACACACACACACACACACACACACACACACACACACACACACACACACACACACACAAACACACAAGCACAGACTCCTTCCTGTCTGTACACTATATCAAGTAAGTTCTTGCTTCCCTTGACACCAGCTTATACAAATAGAGATATTTTCACACAGTTAACATATGATTTATTATTTTAATCTGGCTTTCATAAATTGACTTTACAATGGCTTACCTTGAAATATATATGTAGAAAGTGGCTTATTCAACCATTTGGAGTGTCTAACATTGTAAGCATTACTCCTGGACTCCATTTATTTTCTATTTTGTAGACCTATTGTCAGGTTCCTTTAACTTTGCTTTACTAAAGCAGGAGAATCAATATGTTAAATAGTATCCCATACAATAATGCCATAAGCAGTGTGACTCAATCTTCCTTTAAACATAACCTACACGACTGGATAGGTAGCCACAGATTTACTCCTGAACTGACTGATATGTCCCTCTTACAGAAAAACGATGCAGCCTGACAGAGGGTACTGACAAGGTGTGAATGTTCATAAGACTCATTGGCCTATATATACATATATTTCATAAGATCGTGGCAGCCAACTGTTGAAGGCTTTTTCTAATGAAGTATAGGTTGTACATTATCTGAGGATATTGAGTGATTGACAGCCATAAGTTTGTTAAATATAGGTTTATAGGTTTATAGGAGATTACTAGAGTGATGGCTTAGGAGCCCTTACAGGCCTTGCAACTGTTACCCAAAATTTACCTGATTTTCAATCCCTAAGGGCTAGAGGATGGCTTAGGTTTGTGTTAATGCCTTTGAGTATTTTACAGACTGCCCTTCTCTGTAAGGGACATGGGTGCCACTCCAGGAATGAATTTACTATTCCTTATCCATTGATCCAAATTTCATTTGAAGATGGTTAGGGAAGGGTGCTGCTTTACATGAATAGGAAGCCTGTTCCAGAGAAGGGGTTATCTCTGAGACACATATCTATCTCTCCAGCATGTGTTGTTCATGTCACAGATCAGGTTTGGATTCCTAAGTTGGGTAGTCATTGTGCAGTTTGTCTTGTGAAGGTGTAACAGTTTCATCAGAGCTGGATTTCTGAGTGCCTTGTAGGTTAGGCATAGCTCACCCCTTGAGATTTGATAAGAAACAGATTAAAGGGATAGGGATTTTAGTTTATCTGCATAGGACATATTATTTACACCCTGTATTTTTTGTAAGGAACTTCTGAGGCTGCCCCAGCTATTGCAAGGGCCTGGTCAACTACATGCCAAAAGATGCATTGTACTCAATTACTTGTCTGATGAAGGCCAAGTACTGTGGGACTATAACTTCTTTGGATCTGGATGCCATGCCTTTACTTATAAGCTGTGCAATATAGAAGGACTTCATCACCACTATGAGCATGTGGCAGTCAAAGTTCAGGCTGTCATCCATGTGTATTCCTAGATCTCTCAGCTCTGATTTCACTCTCAGAGGTGTACTATTAATGTTGTAATTTGCAGGGGTATTTGATTTCCCAAAAGGTATGATTATGCATTTTGTTGCAATTAGATTTAAGCCATGGCTCTGGAACCAATCATTTGTCTGAGTCAGACCATTCTGAAGGATATCTACATCACTGGGGGATTCAGTGATTGACCCCAGCTTGCAGTTATCAGCAAACTCAGCCAGCCAGGGCTTACTACATTAGCCTTGACTTCAGAGAAGCATATTCCAAATAGAAGCAGTCCCAGCACTGAGCCCTGTGGCACACCACTTGTGACCTCTTGCTGGATCTGGAGTACTCACTCTAACAAAATGTGTCCTGTCCATGAGCCATTTGGTTATCTATCTGGTGAAGTAGGGATTTATGACCAGTTTTGTGAGTTTTTCTATAATAGCTGAGTGGGAAATTGTAACAAATGCCTTAGCCAGGTCAAGGTAGGCAGTATGCACTGTTTTACCCTCATCCATGTCCCTAGTGACCTTCCCAAAGAAACCTACCAGACTGAGCAGGCTTGACCTGCCCTTGACAAAACCAAACTGAGTTGAGTCCAGTGTTTGTAGTTTCCTATGTCAAAAATGCTCAATCTTTTAACTAAATTACATTTGCTGTCTGGGTTTCAGATAAAGGATTTAAGACACAATCTTATCTCTCAGCTGTCTCTGATTTAGCAGAACATCCTTGATTTTGCCTCTTATTTTTGCCCTGAACCCAGTAACATTTTTGATTTTATGAAAAATAACTTGTGGATTACATTTAGTCAATACCATACATGAGAGTTTTATTTCCTTAATTTGTCTCAAATACAACTCATTATAGGTTCATAGGTTCATAGGTTCATACTAGGCTATCTGCCCAAGGGCATTTATAAGCCTAGCCCATAGTTATGTGGCTTTCGCCACCCCTTTAGTTTGAATAAAAACTATGCCTATCATTTTGCTGTGCCTCTGTCAAGCAGTGACGCTGAAGTAATCCCTGGGGTATATCTGCAATCTCCCATCCATTGGTCAAGATTCCTCTTGAACAAGACCAGAGAGGTGCTCTGCCTCACATGTACCGGGATTTTGTTCCACAGCATAGGGAGTCTCTGGGTGATGAATCTGTCCCTCCAGCACGTTCTATTTATAACCGTGTCAAGGTTTAAGTCTCCGCCCTTGTGGTTCTGAGGGATCTAGATTTTTGAGGTGAAGCATATTCATCAAATCTGGGTTTGACATGGCCTTATATGTCAGGCACAGGTCACCTCTGAGCAAGCGGTATGAGACTGAATAGAGCTGGAGTTCTTTCAGTCGGGCAGCATAAGACATATTTTGAGACCCTTTATCCTTTTGGTGAGGAACTTTTGGGGCCTTTCAAGCTGCAGCAGGTGTCTGGTCAGATACATTCGAACGGGCATTGTACTCAATCATAGGTCTAATAAGTGATGAGTACAGGGGACGATGACCTCCCTTGATCTAGATGTGAATCCCTTCATGATCAGGTGGGTGATATAGAAGGTTTTCCTAACTACTTTAGCAACATGAGTGTCAAACGAAGGCTACTGTCAACCTGGGTCCCCAGATCTCTGATGACTTTTTCTGTGCTCAGTGGATTGCCACCTATATGGTAGCTAGGGGTAGCCTTGTTTTTCCCAAAGGGTATGACTATGCATTTTTGGCGTTTAACTTCAGGCCATGGCTCTGGCACCAGTTATCCATTTCTGTGAGGCCCTTCTGGAGGATATCTGTGTCAGATGTGTTTTCGACTATGGCCCAGTTTGCAGTCATCTGCAAACTTTGTCAGCCATAACCCTCCTGTGTTTGCTTGTACTTCAGAAAAGTAGATGCGAACAAGAGTGGACCCAGGACTGAGCCCTGTGGGACACCACTTGTGACAGGCTTTGAGTCTGACATGGCTCCAGCAACTCTGACCCTGTGGGTTCTGTCACTTAGCCAGTTTGCAACCCATCTTGTGATGTATGGGTTTACATTCAAGCTGATGAGTTTTTCGATGATACCTGAGTGGGGTATTGTGTCAAGGCCTTTGCCAGGTCGAGGTAGGCTGTATGGACTGCCTTTCCTCATCAATGGCCTTGGTGACTGTCTCGAAAAAGTCAACCAAGTTTAAGAGGCAGGATCTGCCTTTGACAAAGCCAAACTGAGTTGGATCCAAAGTCTGCAAGTTCCCTATGTCTTTATTTATGAGTTCCATTATGATCCTCTCCATGGCTTTGCAGATAAGGCTTGTCAAGCTAATGGGGCGGTAATTTCCAGGGTCTGTGGAGGCACCGCCCTTATGAAGTGGGACCACAGTCGCCGTCGCCACTCCTTGGGTGCGTATCCTGAGGTGAGGCTAAGATTAAACAGCTGTCCTAACTGTGGGTTTAATTCCTCATTGAGTTCATGAAGCACACAGCCGGGGACACCATCCGGTCCCATGGATGCTGTGTTTTTTGCCTTACTGCGGGCAGTTCTCACCTCGGCGTTGGAGATGTTTCGGTGGCTACAATACTCTGGAATAGATATCTCTCCTTTGGGGAGGGGAGAAGTTTGCACTGAACCTGTCAGCCAGTATGTTGGCAATGTGTGTAGGTTCAGTAATTTTCACATCATTTTGAACTAATTCTGAGCATATCTGGGAGTTTCCTCCTAGGTTTCTAACATAGCTAAAGAAGGCCTTATGATTCTCTTTAGAGTCCTTGGCGATTTTTCTCTCAAAATTTGCCTTGGATGATTTTATGAGAGCTCTTAGTTTTTACTTATAATGATCAAAGGTGTCTTACCTTTCAAGGATTTTGCTCTATCTTGTAGTAGCTTCCTCCTTTTGTTGTAGAGCTTGTTTATGGCTGGGGTCCACCAGACTGGACGCTTGCCTTTGCTACAGAGAGTCTTAGTTTTGTTTGGGATTGCCTGATCCATGCAGTCCTGTAGGTGCTGGTAGAAGGCATTTGTAAGTGATTCAGCGGTTTGAGTAATGTTTACCACTGGCTCAGGGGCCTTAAAGGAGACCACACTAGTTTTTAGAAGTGTGAAATCGGCTTTTGAGAAGTTTTTCACTGTGGTCTTTTTGTTTCAGGTGGGGCGGATGAGGACCTCCAGCGAGATTAGTTTATGATCTGATCTCACCAGTGAGGGGTATACTTCGGTGTTGAACATTTTGATCCCATGTTCGTGATGATGAGATCAAGTATGTTTTCTCCTCTTGTGGGGATGGTGACTAGTTGTTCCATGGCATTTGAGTTTATGAACTCCAGGAATCTTTGGGTTAGAGTGTTCGGGCTTGAGTAGTGTTCCCAGTCTATATTAGGGTAGTTAAAGTCACCTAGTATGATGGTGTTTGGAGATACATTTATCCCCTCCAATGTTTTCAGGAAGGCCATGTGAGGTTCCTGAGTTTGAGAGGGTGGCCTGTAACATGCTACAAATTGCAGAGCAGTCTTGCCTATGGTTAATTGCACCTGGATGGTCTCCGATGCATCATGCGTTGCCACCAACCTTGAGGTGTGGGTGTCCTTTATGAATATGGACACCCCCCCTCCTTTCTTGGTGTTGTCCGGATTTTGGGGCCGGAACGCATGATATGAGGTGAAACCTGTTAGTGCTGGGGTGCTCTCAGGAGCCTTGAACCAGGTTTCTGTCACAGCACAGACATCGATGTTCTCCATATTGAGAAGGGCCTCGAGTGCGTGCATCTTGAGATTGAGACTTCTGGCATTGAGCAGCATTACCCTTAGTTTTTTCCTTTTTGGTGTTCTAGGGTGGTAGGTTTAGAATTTGAGCCTTGCCTAAAAAGGCACTATGGGGTGGCAAGAGCCTTTGCCAATATCCGGAAGCCCAGGGTGACAGGTGCAAGCCGTCCCTTGCGAAGCAGCGTGGCTTGTCCAGCATGTCATCCCAGGCAGACAGACATTGATCCCCTTTGAATGACACCAGAATTTAAGCCAATTATTAAAGCTGATCATCTTATCACTGTATTGTGGCATCATTCTAGGTGAAGGTAGGATACTGCTCAAGGTCAGGGTCATACCTGCCTGGGCTACATAATCAGAGAGCTCCTCGATGTCCCTTTCATGTAGTCCAAGGAGGTACGTCTCAGGTCGCTGACACCAGCGTGGACAATGACTGAGTCGTACTTGTACCTGCTGTTGAGAGACCTGAGTGCTTGCGTTATGTGGCGGATTCTAGCGCCTGACAGGCAGCTTACTGTGACCTTCTCTTTACTCAGTCTGGTGAGCGGGACGCCAGTGTGTCTGACTATGGAATCACCAATGACAAGTGTGTCTGGCATTTTGTTTGGCCTTAAGGGCTGTGACTGTTTGACACTCTGACTGTGTGGTCTATGTGTTGCATGTGTTGGGTCGTGAGGTGGTAGTTGTTTGGGTGTCTGCTTTGGTGGCCTCTGCTGTTTTGGTAAATTTTTGATCAGAGCCTCAGTATGTCTTTGTGTGAGTATGTGTATGATTTGAAGTTGTGATGGTACCATGTGTGACTGGGTATGTATTGTGTGTGGTTACCTTCTCCTCCTGTCTGGTCTTGCCAGTCCTATGTTGAGAGAGCTCAGCCTCCAGTTTGGCCGTATAGTTGCATCTCTCGCATGTATTTGTGTTTTGTGGGAGAAGGAGAGGATTGTCTGTGTACATGAGGCAGTTGTAACATTGCCTCAATATTCCCAGGTTCACCAGTTGAGCTGGAGAGGACACTAGCAACTGATCCCTCGACATACTAGAAGTAGTAGATAAAGAGACTTTCAAAGGACTCGGGGAAGTGGGTTTTAGGCTGGTGGGGTACTATCTATAATAAGAGTGCTTTATCAAGGTGCAAGTACTGTAGGAGTAAGTGCTAGGCTTTACAGATAGAGAATAGTCTACTTGGGAATCAAGTAGAGATGAACTTTTCAGTTATAGGATATGCTGGTTAGATCAGCAGTACAGCTCGAGGAAGGTAGTTTTAAGGGAAAATTGGAAGAGTGGAATTTAGATGGCCCAAATAGTTTAACCTTGTTTAACCGCCGCTGCTCTTGTGTGCAACAGTGGTAACTCCGCTAAATCAAGGCTTACACGCTGCTTAGCGTGTTTTATAGCAGGGGCTGAAGGGAGCTAGGAATTGGCCCAAAACGACCAATGGACTACTAGTTTCTGGCTGAAACTTCACCAAATCAGACAAAAGGCCGCTCAGTGCTTCCCACTCCCACTGGTAAGCAAAGAAACTTCCTCCTTCCTAATAAGGCAATGGATCAGTAACAGGAACTAAAAACAAAGCCCAGGGATCAGCAACTCTGAAACTGGACTACTCTAGTTCAGTAAGGTGGGAAAACAAGAGGTTTTTTTTGTTTTATTACAGAGACAAGGAAAAAAACAGCCAGTAATTGCTGTAAATCGGCTAGCACTTTAGTGTGTAGCCTACAGAAACAATTTGCAACAATTAGTAACTTAAAGTGCAATAAACAGTGTAAAATGCAGAAATCACTTAAAGTAGCAATAAAACAGGCGAAATGCAGTTGCTAGCTTAAATAACAGTGGGAAAGCCACAAAAATACTTATATCTGGTAGAAAGTCACTCTTTAGCTCTCTGCTGCTTGGATCACCCTGCAGGCCACCACGAGGATCTGTGCTGAGTTGGTACAAGCTGGAAAACGCGTGTTTAGCGTGTTTTATAGCAGGGGGCTGAAAGGAGCTAGGAATTGGCCCAAAACAACCAATGGACTACTAGTTTCTGGCTGAAACTTCACCAAATCGGACAGAAAGGCTGCTCAGTGCTTCCCACTCCCACTGGTAAGCAAAGAAACTTCCTCCTCCCTAATAAGGCAATGAATCAGTAACAGGAACTAAAAACAAAGCCCAGGGATCAGCAACTCTGAAACTGGACTACTCTAGTTCAGTAAGGCAGGAAAACAAGAGATTTTTTTTTTTGTTTTATTACAGAGACAAGGAGAAAACAGACAGTAAATGCTATAAATGCTGTAAATCAGCTAGCGACTTTAGTGTGTAGCCTACAGAAACAATTTGCAACAATTAGTAACTTTAAGTGCATTATACAGTGTAAAATGCCGAAATCACTTAAAGTAGCAGTATAACAGGCTAAATGCAGTCGTTAGCTTAAATAACAGTGGGAAAGCCACAAAAATACTTATATCTGGTAGAAAGTCACTCTTTAGCTCTCTGTTGCTTGGACCACTCTGCAGGCCACCACGAGGATCTGTGCTGAATTGGAACAAGCTGGAAAACGCGTGTTTAGCGTTTTATATAGCAGGGGCTGAAAGGAGCTAGAATTGGCCCAAAACGACCAATGGACTACTAGTTTCTGGCTGAAACTTCACCAAATCGGACAGAAAGGCCGCTCAGTGCTTCCCACTCCCACTGGTAAGCAAAGAAACTTCCTCCTCCCTAATAAGGCAATGGATCAGTAACAGGAACTAAAAACAAAGCCCAGGGATCAGCAACTCTGAAACTGGACTACTCTAGTTCAGTAAGGCGGAAAACAAGAGATTTTTTGTTTTATTACAGAGACAAGGGAAAAAAAAAAACAGACAGTAAATGCTATAAATGCTGTAAATCGGCTAGCACTTTAGTGTGTAGCCTACAGAAACAATTTGCAACAATTAGTAACTTAAAGTGCAATAAAAAGTGTAAAATGCAGAAATCACTTAAAGTAGCAGTAAAACAGGCTAAATGCAGTCGCTAGCTTAATAACAGTGGGAAAGCCACAAAAATACTTATATCTGGTAGAAAGTCACTCTTTAGCTCTCTGCTGCTTGGATCACTCTGCAGGCCACCACGAGGATCTGTGCTGAGTTGGTACAAGCTGGAAAACGCTGTTTAGCGTGTTTTATAGCAGGGGCTGAAAGGAGCTAGAATTGGCCCAAATGACCAATGGACTACTAGTTTCCTGCTGAAACTTCACCAAATCGGACAGAAAGGCTGCTCAGTGCTTCCCACTCCCACTGGTAAGCAAAGAAACTTCCTCCTCCCTAATAAGGCAATGGATCAGTGACAGGAACTAAAAACAAAGCCCAGGGATCAGCAACTCTGAAACTGGACTACTCTAGTTCAGTAAGGCGGGAAAACAAGAGATTTTTTGTTTTTTTACAGAGACAAGGAAAAAAACAGACAGTAAATGCTATAAATGCTGTAAATCGGCTAGCGCACTTTAGTGTGTAGCCTACAGAAACAATTTGCAACAATTAGTAACTTAAAGTGCAATAAACAGTGTAAAATGCAGAAATCACTTAAAGTAGCAGTAAAACAGGCGAAATGCAGTCGCTAGCTTAATAACAGTGGGAAAGCCACAAAAATACTTATATCTGGTAGAAAGTCACTCTTTAGCTCTCTGCTGCTTGGATCACTCTGCAGGCCACCACGAGGATCTGTGCTGAGTTGGTACAAGCTGGAAAACGCGTGTTTAGCGTGTTTTATAGCAGGGGCTGAAAGGAGCTAGAACTGGCCCAAACGACCAATGGACTACTAGTTTCTGGCTGAAACTTCACCAAATCGGACAAAAGGTCAGGCTCAGTGCTTCCCACTCCCACTGGTAAGCAAAGAAACTTCGCTCCTTCCTAATAAGGCAATGGATCAGTAACAGGAACTAAAAACAAAGCCCAGGGATCAGCAACTCTGAAACTGGACTACTCTAGTTCAGTAAGGCAGGAAAACAAGAGAATTTTTTTTTTTTTTTTTTTTTTTTACAGCGACAAGGAAAAAACAGACAGTAAATGCTATAAAACAATTCACATGCAGTGCAAGCTGGCACACTTGAGTATGTAGCAATATTAGTCCACACACAGTATGAAAAAATGTAATTAAATTAAAAAGGACTAAAAGCAAGTGCAGAAAGGGTTTATTAGAGAGAATGCGGTAAAGAGAAGGGACTGGGGGAGTGTCCTAGATCAAATCTACAGTGGGCGGGCACTGCAAAAGCCACCAAATTTAAACTACATCCAAGAACAGGGAGGGGGGGTGGGGAAGACAGTTTCAACAGAGCTAGATCTGAGAAATCAGTCCCCAAGTTATAACAACCACAATAAAATGAAGGAAATATACTTAAATCAGCTTATGTCCAGTTGATGTATGCAGACAAATCTCAGTAGCAGCAACTCTACTTAAAATGATTACCA
>NC_056732.1:345384465-345396965 GCF_019279795.1 Protopterus annectens
CAGAAGGATGCCTTGAAAAGGCAAGTAAATAAAATGTAAGCTCTCTCTTTTTTTAATTTCTGAATCTAGTTTGTCTTTCTAATACTATGATAAGAATGGACCCCATTCTTAAGTCAGGGTATGATTAGAGCTCCTAAAATTAGTATATTCAGTCTTCGATGTTAGCCAGGAGTGCTCTCAATAGTAACTGCAATGTACCAAGAATTGCCTCCTTCTGTAATTTATATGGGGTTACATGTACTGTTAGCATTTTTAAGGACACTTGTAAATTCTTTTTTTATTAGTCTTCCTGTTTCTACTACTATTGGGACTATCTGAGAATCTTTATTCCACATTGTTCAAGTTTCTGCTTGCAAATCCTGCTATTTTATGACTTTCAGGCTTTCGGTATGTAAGACACTGTAATCACTAGGTGTAGCAATTTCAATGATTAGCTCTACTTTTGTCTTTTTTTGGACTAGTGTATCTGGTTTTCTTGCATCTATTGTCTTAACAGTTTGTATTGGGTGACCTATGTAATCTGAATTACATCATTGTCAATAGTGCCTTCTGATTCATACATTGTAGTATTTGCACAATCTCCAGTGCAACAGTCTCGATACATTATTGTGTCTTTCAGTATATAGACTCTCTGCACGAGTGCATCATAATCAAGATCTGCATGTTTCCAATTCTGTTTTTCAGAACCTGCATCTATCTGTCTGTTTCTCCCACTTTTCTGTAAACTTTGTAAACCATCATGTATGTAGCCCACTGTCTTGGGCCACCATTATTAACCTTTCATCTTTGGGCTTAAATTCTCTTCTCCTTAACCATTCCTTCCATGCAGAGCCCTCCATTTCCACAGTCAGTGGATCGTTGACCATAAGAAATCCATCTGTCCATTTTGTGACCATGTCTGGTGGGATATGGAAAATAAGAGAAATGTTCTTGGTGGTCAGAGCAGAACTTGTGAACAAGACATTTGCCAGGCCATCAACATGATTAGTGCTGCTAAAGCTTATACTGCCTACCTGGAACAGGATCTGAGGGTGTCAGAAGTGGTCAGTAAATTGGACTACCATTATCAGTGAATGAGTAGCTGTCTGTCTGTCTGCACGGGTGTGGTGTCTTAGTCACCAGGAGACCACTATGGAGTTTTGGATTTTGATGTGGAGCTTGACTGTCCTCAAAGAATCTCTGTAAGAGACCACCCAGGTGTATATGTTTTTATTGAGTAGAAGCCCACCAGTATAAGGCAAGGTAACTATTATCAAGTTCTACTACTAAGACAGTAGTATTCATTCATACACAGGGATTCAGGTAACAGTGATGGGTCTTATTCATTATGAGCATTTTCTTTTATCTTCACAGATGATATTCTCTTTGACTCCTCCACCATCAATATACTGCTGCCGGATGTCAGACATGACTCAGATAATGACAATGATGGCAGATGAGCTTTGGTATGGCCAGGGATCATGGTGTCAATGTTGAATGCAGGCAATGTGGAGTCCAGGTTCCCAACTAAGTCAGTTGACATGGCTGCAGTTCCTGTGGAACCCACCTATGACAAGGAAGAAAACACAGAAAGATAAGAAGTCACAGACAGGTTATCATAAGAGGATATGTCCCCCATTACAGTGTAGCCTCACTCCTGGTTGCCACAGCTCCAGTGAGCATGGGAAAGACAGGGAGGGACATCATGCCACAACTCAAACTAGCTGTCTTGATGTCAGCAACCCAACAGACCATCGTAGAGAGACATGTTAATAACATTTCAGTCCTTGTTGAGATGGTAGATGTTTTATGGAGTGTATGTAATAACCTGAATGAGTACATGTTCCACAAATGTAACATCATGGACATGTTCTGTAGGCAGCTTGTATGACCTAGGTCTCCCTGTGCACACAGGCGATATACCAAACATACTTCCTGTGGGTGCTACACCACTGTCTCCAGTGGAGAGGGCTGGCATGGGTGAGGGAAGTCACAGTTGGGCACACGTAGTGCCACAACTTTCATCCCACCATCTACTGTGGTGGGGAGTAGGGTAAGATGTTGACATGCATGAGAGTGTTAGGCTCACCAAAATGATGCATGGTACAGACCATTACAGACATTCACACAGCACTTCTTCCTTTAGGCAAGGGCTGGATTGTGACTGTGATCTTCACAAAGGGGTGGATCTCATGGACATAGACAAGCACGATCTGCACATATATCCGCTATCAGTGCTCTGAATCTGTCTTCAAGATTTCACCACAGTGGTACAGTATTTCCTTGGGTAGTGTCCCAGTACACACACACACACACACACACACACACACACACACACACACACACACACACACACACACACACACACACATGCGCGCGGCGGGCATGCATGTGCACACACAAAACAAGATAAGGTCGTCGTCCCATATCTGACACCTACAGCACCAAGTTTGTTTCACTCATACCAACACAGACATTTGCCTGTGGATGACATTTGACACTGTAGCCCTCTGCACCTGTGCAAATAATAACTGTGGCCTGCACTCTGTTCTCTTTTACTTGGGTAGTTTATGTCTGATCCATGGTGTGGCCAGTCTGTGCATGGAAGAGCACAGTCTCGGTGAAGGTTTGCAAGCATCACTTTTAATTTGCTGTATATTGCTTTATTCTAGCTCATAGTTGTGTACCAGATGCTGTCTCTTTGCCATTGCCTCAGCATACCGCACCAGCCTTCATCTGGCATAATCGTCCCTTTCAGCTGGCTCCTCCACAGGCTTCTCCTCCACTGTGTGGAATGAAACCTCTTCCTTTTGATTGTTTTGCCCTCCTGCATCTGTTTTTATTAAACTATGTTATGCAACACAACATAGACTGAAAATAGATTACTACATGTGCACTGACAAATACATCCAAGCAGTTAAAGTGGGCCTTCATCAAAACAACAATGACCCAGGTTTGTGTCAGGGCATAACGTAAAGCCATCATCTGTCATGTATTGAAGGTTTATTAGCCATGGCCCCACGGCATATCCAGCATAATCAATAAGATGTTTCTGGGTAAAATCACCCTGCACAAACTCTTGTGCCATGTATTAAAGTTGTGGGTACTGCCAGAATTGTAGCTAGTTCAATCAAGGAATCAGCACCCCACCCCCTCAGCTCATCAAGTGAAGAGCTTATAAAAAAAAAAAAATAAAAAAAAAAAAGTACTTCACTGTAATAAGCTGATCAACACATTGTAAGTGATCTGCTTATTACAGTTAGATCTATGCCACCTAGCTCTTCCATTGAAGAGCAAAGAAAAAAAATAAACGAACGTCCATCCTACAGACAAACCAACCAGATGTCTGGATGCACAACATACCCCACCTTCTTCCTGCTTCAGACAGTCAGGTCCCATTTCTGTGCTCTGCCACCAACCCTCCATCAACATATTTGCATCTTTTAGACTATAGCAAACTGTTTGCTACAAATGTAGCAAACAGTTGCTACAGTTAATACCGTGCCTGCACAGAGTGCTACATCACTAAGGTTTTAGTTAAAAAAAACAAAAAAGAATGATTTTTTTTTTTTACTTTTAAATTGTAGCAAACTGCTTGCTACAATGTTGCTGCGGTTTAGACCACACATGGAGTGATACAGTGCTCGGGTATGAAACAAATGCAATACCAGCTTTTAAAAACCTGTATTGCATTAAAGAAATATCAGGATCGGCTGATTGTGTCTCCTCAAAGCTTTACGCCTGTGTGTGGGTATCTTTGAGCTATAGCACACACACATCTCCATATCCATGAATAGTGTTTCTTTTCCTCTTCGACGGTGAGTCCCCCATAACAAAAAGTGGAAATGCACAAATGCCTTTTCAAGCCTGGAGTTGATGGTATTAGGTATGGCCTGCTACAACACACCACAGGGAACTGTAATGCCTGTGATGCTTGCCACTGGCTAACCTTCCATATGACATACCTTTGACAACATACAGTTGTAACCATTCACAGCTAATATGACTATGTATACAGACAAGTACAGTGGATGGAGAGACAGACAGACAAATCCTGGTTAAAAGCAGTCTTACTTCAATAACACTGCAGATACCACCTAAAATAAGAAGATCCTGTGCATTTCTGCTGCACAGTGTGGCAAGTAGGTGTGTGTGTGTGTGTGTGTGTGTGTCTGTGTCTGTGTGTATATATATATATATATATATATATATATATATATATATATATATATATATATATATGGGTTCCTATCACATCATCGAACTGTGTAATCACGACTCACCTCTTGACACCAATCCATCGACGTCCATATCATCGACAATTCCGGTAAGCGATCTTCCCCCTCACAGGACCCATGGTAGCGCTTTCAAGGTGAATTCTACGGAATCACGTAAACCCTGATCGGTGTAACACAGGAAGAAGCGCTACCATGGGTCCTGTGAGGGGGAAGATCGCTTACCGGAATTGTCGATGATATGGACGTCGATGGATTGGTGTCGAAGAGGTGAGTGTCGGTGATTACACAGTTCGATGATGTGATAGGAACCCATATATATATATATATATATATATAAAAAAATATATATATATATATATATATCTATATATATATCTATATATATCTATATATATATATATATACATATCTATATATATCTAAATATATATATATATATATATATATATATATAGATATATATATATATATATATATATATATATATATATATATATAGTTCCCCTTCAAAACATCTACTTCTCATAACATCAAATCTCAAAACACTGAGACCATAGCATCAAAATCCCAAAACACTGAAAACTCATAACATCGAAAACTCAGAACACTGAAACTTTGCATCATGGGCGGCGCAGTGGTGCAGCGGTTAATGCTGTCGCCTCACAGCAAGAGGTTCTCTGGTTTGATTCTCGGCTGGTGTGCCTTCTGTGTGGAGTTTGCAAGTTCTCCCTGCGTTCGCGTGGGTTTCCTCCTGGTACTCCGGTTTCCACCCACATTCTAAAGACATGCTTCTGGAGCATTTCTCCCCGGGCCTCTGCTGAAAACAGGATCTGTTGAACCTAGTCGGACTTTCCCGATCAACAAATGTAAATAAACAAAAATAAAAAAACTACAAAACATATTCCCCTGGATTCAGCAAGCTTTGCACTGAGTGCAGGAATAGTGCAAGAGCTGCTGCACGCAATATGGCTGACTAACGATCCAGGAACGAGCTCTCAGGACATGCACGAGCGCTCCTACACTATTCCTGCACAGACATTACTGCTATATGCTAATTACCTCATTTGCTGGTGAAAACTATGCAAATGAGGTGAATTAGCGATCCAGGAAGCAGGCAGGCATCTGTGCAGGAATAGTGTAACCTGCAGAAATGTATTCGGTTACTAACCGAATACATTTCTGCAAATTACAAAACTGAGGCATGACAGCATGAAAGAAAGCATGTGTTCAATGTAGTAGGCATGCCAATGGCCAAATATATGGCCATTAGCATGATAAATAGTTGCAAATGTGCGCAAATGGGATCGGCCTGAAAATAAGAAAAAAAGTTGGAAATAAGCTTTTAAACCCAAATCAGTATTTTTCCATAATAGTCAATGGCATGCATAAGAAAATGATACCAGGGAATAGTGGTTGCTAAGGGAGAAGGCTGAGTGTGAGTGTGGTAATTATGAATTAGCATTCTGTTTTATGCAAATGAGGGGAATGATACTGAATCACAGATTTCCTCTCAGTGTTAGCTTGCACCCAACCATGTAGGTGCAGCAACACCATTGTATAAGAGGGGGATGACCTCATAAGGGGGAGTGTCATGCATGCTGCAAGCTTATTGAAGCTCTGTGGCCCATGTTTGCCTTTAGCTAAGTACAGCTAAGGAAGGGGGTGTGTCAGAGGCTGCCTAGCAGTGTTTACATTGCCTAAATGGGTGTGCGCGCCACGCACCAAGTTTTAAACAAAATAAAAAACCTCAGTAAATAGCATCTCTGTTCACTTCTGAGCACTGGGTGTGCACGCCGCACCTTTGGGCTTAAACGGGAAGGTAATGGGAAGGGAAAACAGCAGCAGGAAGACAATCAAGGAGAACTAGCATAGCTGGCAGGTGAACTGTATCAGAATCAGCCAATTACACATGGAACAGCCTAGCACACTACTATAAACTTTGCAAACATCTTCCAGTGTAGTTTTTCCCACAAACTCTACACCACCTGTGTACACAGATGAGGGGAAATTTTACCTGACAAAACTAACAACATCTTAGGGGCTGCTGTTGCTCTCATATGTCAATATGTGCAAAAGGCTGAGGGTGGTGAGGATGTGAATACTGATGACCAACCTACAGTGAGGAGAAGGAGAAGAGTGTACAGACCCAGGGTAACCTACCAGGGGCTACATGAGCTGGAGGTAGTGGAGCACTATAGGGTGGACAGGGACATTCTACAGCAAATAGTTGAGCTGTACCGGCCACACCTCACACACAGAACCAACAGAGGGGAACCCATCCCAGTGGATACCAAGGTATGTGTAGGCTTAAGAATACAAGCCACAGGTACCTTCCAAATGATAACTGGGCATGTCATAGGGATCTCACAGGCATCAGCATCCAGGGTACTCCACCAGTTCTTGTTTGCCATGTTAGCACATGCCGGTGAGCACATATATTTCCTCAACACCTGTGAGGCATTGGCCAGCAATATGCCAGCAATATGTGTCTCTTCCACCAAATAGCAGAATACCCTGAGGTAGTGGGTGCTATAGACTGCACGTACATACACATCAAAGCACCACCCGGTGAGCGGGGTAAGGTCTACATAAACCGCAAGGGCTTCCCATCCATCAACTGTCAGGTCATGTGCGATGCCCAGGGCATTATCCTGAATGTGTGTGCTGGCAGTCCTAGAAGCTATCATGACTCCCACATCTGGCATATGACACAGCTGTACCAGGCATTTGCCAGTGGGGACATCCCATATGGCCACCTAGTGGGGGATGCTGGCTATGCACTGGAGCCATGGCTGATGACACCCCTCAGAAATGCACACACACCTGAACAAGAACTACATAATGAAGCACACGCACAAACCAGAATCATAATAGAGCATGTGTTTAGGATCCTCAAGTCACAGTTCCGCTGCTTGGACATATCTAGTGGAGCCTTGTAGTACTCTCCAGCTACATGTACACAAATATTCATAGTATGTGCCATGCTACACAATATGATCCTGTGGAAACAGCTGCAGCAGAAACAGCACGGGGCAAGGCCACACAGCCCCCCTCCATTGCCAAGGACATCACATGCACAGAGTGACTCGGAGGAGGAACTACCTGAGCCTGCCAATGTAGGCAGAAGGAGGCATGCCCAGTATGCCCAGGCCTTGGCAAAGGGACAATGCATAACACATACACTGACACAGTTGGGACCCAAGGAATGACAGCTCTCTCTGACTCACATATACAGTAAAAGGGATGTCAAACATGACACCACCTGTGCTTTACCATGTATAGGGAGTGCACTATGTGCATCTGACATAGTCATCCCTCCAGCACCATCCTCAATACTGGCACAGCCACAAGGTAAGTCAGTCTTCCTATCAATTGCTGAATGGAGTAGTATGTTCTGATAGATGTATTTATGTTATGGAAGTGAGCATGCAAGGGAATCGGGTGGCTGAATGGGATGGCAACAGATAGTGGACACCTATATGGGTAGCATGAAAATCCATAACAAATATTGCTGTCAACATACTTGCCAGTACTAGACAAGGTGACAAATCCCACTGCAGTACATGTGGTGGCCCAAATGTGTGTCCATAAGACACACACATGCATGTCAGTGAGGCTCACATACCCACCACCAGCCTCAGCCAGCAGGACAGGTGTAGATGACCATAAAGAAAGGCTGGGCAAAGACCTCCAATTAATGGCAATGGTTAACAGCCCCCCTCCAGACCTACACAGACAGACTACAACAGGTCTGGCAGTTGTATGTCAGTTCTGAAGTGTAAGAAGTCTGAAACTGATTAGGTAGGTCAATAAAACATAAGATTTGCACTCTACAGATATGCTTCCAGTCTTCATGATAGGTCAGAATACAAAATGAAATGGAAGCCAACAGAGTACCTGAAATTCCAGTACAGTCATATCAAGTGTTTAAAGTCATCAGGTGTAGCCCCCCCCCCCCACAATCCTATGTAGAAATACAGTAACATGTAAGTGTGAGGTGTAATAACAGTGGAGCACAGATTACCCATCCTGGCCCAATCTACAGGATAGATTGTTGCATGTGTACAATATGCAGGGGTCCATGTGTTAGGTTGTCATGTGTTCAATGTTGTGTGGAAGTGGTCAGCATGTAGGCATGGAGGGTTGTGTCTCTGTGGCCTATGGGCAGTACTGTGGATAACAGAGCCATGACAACTACATTGCCAAACATAATAGTTCTCAACAATACCCATGTCAGCAGTCATCCGTACTCACTGTCCAGATGTCAATATCTGTCACTGCCGGAAAGATGGACATGCCATGAATGTGGGCCCATACATACACACAGTACACAGGTGGAAGTACCCTAGACAGAGTGCATAACATGTAACTGTCAACTGCACACAACTTTGCAATTTTACATACAGGTTAGCAGCACATTAGTTGTCTGTGTAGTATGGAATACTGATGTAGTCTGGACAGTCACTGGCAGACCACAAAAGGCACAGTTATGAAGTAATGAGAGACTGCCTATGTCCCTGCACAAGGCAGTATAAGGGGAATGTCCCAGGTATATCTGTGAGTCAGCTGGAAGTAGCTTCCATATCACACATGCACTCAGCTCACCCCACCTTCACCCACAAGTTTATCACAGGTCATATCCTTGCTGTTGGGAATGAGTAAAGTATGACCCCACTTCTGTATGGGAATACCCACAGAATGCAGCATGCTGAAGAAGTGTCCTATACAGGTGTGTCCCTAGCTGTAAGCAGCACCCTGCCAGCATCCACACCCAATGGGTCAATATGTACAAGAACTATTGCCATTAATACCTTACACACTTAACCTGTCACCCAAGGGGAATCCACTGGCTCACAGCCTGGGAATGTAGGGGTGACAGAATGCACTGACCTGCTACAGATGGCCTGAATCACTATCACTACCAAATGATCTACGGTCCTCTGTCAAAGGCCTGTGCCTCACCCATAGTGCCAATGTATGGTATCTCATGAGGTCCCAAATAACAAACTAGCACAGTCAACAGAACACAAATGCAAGGCCATGTTGACAAATCCCAGTAGCATGCCCACCCATGTCCTACTGCATGAACTGTCGATCAATCCATAAATACCTCTGGGATGAAGGGCCAACTATAGGGGTACTTCCTAGATATCGCTCGCATAATGTTAGGATGAGGATAGAACAACAGAGTGCTGGGGTGTAGATGCATGGATGTCATGGAGTGTGTGAAGTCTGAAGCTCTGATGTGTGCCCATATTACCCCTGCCTGCAAACCCAGTAATGGGTGGCTACAAACCTGCTCGTAAACCATAATGTGATGGGGAACTGACCAGATATATGAGCTCTGACTCTGGGTAACCTGGGTAAATCTGTACAGCTGAGAGATATGGCCACAGCAGGATATGGCCATTTTGTTAAGTCGATATATGTACAAGAAGGGAATCCTCAGCCACCATACTACCATGGTGCTGGACCATTTACACAGACCCATCAGCAAGTGTCTGTAGCTACCCCTCCAGGATGCAGGAGTGTGCAAGAATGTGTAGGCTGCGGACCACAATACTGGACTCAGCTTCATTCATCTTGTATTTCCCAGTAAATAACTGTGAGCAAATAATTATATCTGTCAGTAGACGATGACATAATACATCACAGTGTAAAACAGTACATATGTCTGAATATCTCTGCTAACACCAACCATGTAACACAAGCAGCATAGACAGCAATAGTTACAGTATCCCTCTGTCTGTTGCCCATTGTGACTCCATATTGTCAACCTATCTGCAGAGATCCTGCAGAAACAGGTTGCTATCTGTAGGTTGAGAACACCAAACCCTGTTCTGGAGTACAATCCTACCTGGAATGGATTCACACACTCAATGCAGAAGGTCATACTGGGCATGCTCCTACACTTAGAGAAATGAAGCCCATTTCTGACAGCATAGTGGACTATACATATCTGTCATTTGCAGATGTCTGTGCACACACACCAAATTGTACACCATTTATGCTTCATACACACACTGGAAAGGAATACTCACACATATCCAAGGCCAACACACTATAATATGTCAAACATACACACACAGAGATGTGGGGAAAAGAGAGACAGACAGTGAAGATTAAATTCCATTATGAGGCCTGTCCCACCCACTACACATCCAATTGGCTGATATCACATGGTGTGCTGATGTCAATCACTGTAGACATTCCTTTTGGTAGCCCTCAGCCCTATAGTGTCTGTGGTGCTTGTGATAACTATGTAACACAATAGTCAAAATCAGTATTCATGTAGCATTTGTATACTCAGTCCTGTCAAATGTAAAGTTGTGTGTGACTGAGTGTGTGTGTGTGTGTTTCCAGAGGAATGATTTATGGCCCATTCACACACACTAGACTTTCCATTGCTCATGTTAGCACTCCTGCTGATGTCAATCACCTTGAAATAAACCATCAGGCAGATCTCAACTCTATATGCTCCGTGGCACTTGTGATAACTGCATAATACTGTAGTCTAGCAAACTAGTTAGGCAGGAATTCTAATCCCAGACATGGCAACTGTGATAATGTGTGTGTCTGTATGTGGAGGTGAATGATTTGAGGTCATTCACACTCACTACATCTGCCATTGCCCACTTTAGCATGCCTGCTGATGTCAGTCACCTTGAAATAACCCTTTGGCAATACCTCAGCCCTATAAGCTCCATGGTGCTTACGATAACTGCTTAATACTGTAGTGTAGCAAGCTACTTAGGTAGGGGTTCTAATCCCAAATATGACAACTGTGATAGTGTACATCAAGGTGAATGATTTTGAGGCCATTCACACTCACTACACCTATCATTGCCCACTTTAGCACATCTACTGATGTCAGTCACCTTGAAATAACCCTATGACCAAGTCTCTGCCCTATAACCTTCATGGTGCTTATGATAGCTGCATAATACCATATTGTAGCAAGCTAGTTAGGTAGGTGTTCTAATTTTGGTCCTGCCAACTGTGCGAGTCTTTGTTGACACCTGATTTTGTGGTCATTCACACTTACTAGACTTCCCTTATCCCTCCTTTAGCTCTGCAGCTAATGTCACTTACCTTCAAAGATACATTTGGACAGCATTCTAACATATAAGCTCCGTGGCACTTGTGGTAACTGCGTAACACTATACAACCAATACATACCCAAGGTAGAGGTTTGAAACTCAATACTGGCAAGAGTGTGTGTGTTTGAGTGTGTGTGTGTGATCAGTATCTGTGTGGATGTTGGTGGGATTGTGTAAACAACAAGATCTGTTTCAGCGTGGGTTTTGCTATATTTTCATAATGACGACCTATATGTCCCAATGTCACATTATAAGGCCAACAGTTGTCAACAGTAGAGGCTATTGTAGACAATCCACAGCCATACATTTATATATAGACAGCCATTATAATAGCCAGAGACCTCTCTCCACCCACAGATCATACACAAACATGCTTGGTTCTTTCTCTCTTCCTTTTTTCTTTCCCTCTGTCTCTCTCTCTCTCTCTCTCTCTCACTCTCTCTGGTAGATCTGGAATAATGCATCTGTTTTGCATAGACAACAGCTTGACTTTGGTAGGTAATGCTCCTGGTTAGCTGATAGACTGTGCACGAATTGGAGTCCTCCACTTGCTAATTGCATGTGGAACACCTGTGATATCATTGCAATAGCCAATTGCATAGAAACACACTCCTATAAGTAAGCACTGCAAGTGGGTGTTGGCCCTTCTCCTTCACTGTGAGCAGGACTTCATGTGGGTGTGTGACAAACAGCATCACAGAGGGTAGTTGGAAATACTTCTTACAAGAAACACTGTGGAGACAGGCCAACAAACTGGAGGGGGATGTTCCAGTCATGGGGACAGAATGTAAGTATTGCTGTTCTACATTTGAAGTAATGTTGGTTTAACAGGGTTTGTGCGGATATGGCTGTTCTGCATGATTTAAAGTCTGGCATGACAGTGTTATGTGGTTGAGAAAACTCTCACCTGTAGGGCTATCTGCAGACTGGTCAGAGTTTGGAGTCATAGATTTGGTGTGTTACTCACATATTTTCTGTCTTTATAAATGCAGTAGCATAGTCTGATGATTGTACTCAGTAAATGGTAACATCCATGTGTGTTATTGACTTCATATGCCTCAGAAGAGATATGTCACAACAAACCCTGTTACACCAGCAATGTTCTCAGTTTATAACTGCAATATGTCAATATTGGCTCTGTGTTTGTGCCTTTTTCTCCCACGTCTGTCACCCTTTGTTCATA
>NC_056732.1:345401965-345461965 GCF_019279795.1 Protopterus annectens
GTGAACAGTATTTTCTGTGTATTGCATCAAAACCAAAACCTCTGTGTGTGTGTTATTCACAAATAGTTGGTGTGTGCCACCAGTACACTTACCATTGTCCACTGTAGAAGAGCTGCTTACATCACCAACCATGCACTTACCTGTATACACCCCTCAGAACTATCAGCCATGTGGCACATGCAGTAACTGTTATACAGACTTGATACTTATATTCAGCTGTACCTGACATATGGCACAGTCAATGTTCACCACAGTGCCACACCCCTTGTAGGAAAGGACAGCAGACCAACATCCTGCTGACACTTAGACACCTAGAACACAAACATAACACATTATGGAGACCACAATCAGTCAGTGTTAATGACAGCTATAATGCATCATGACTGGACAGCTACACACCCCCTGACATGTAAGCATTAATCATTCCAGCTGAAAACATGTTAAACAGCATTACACTGCTAAACCTTAGTACATTCACCCTGTGCATCAGAACCATATTAGCATGCCCCTGCATCGATGGTATGGATGACAGGGATGTTGCACAGGTATCATCATATGCACAGGGTGTTTTTTGGGTTTGCCAGAGGCCTAGGCTGAGCTGTTTGGCTGACAAAATGTGTGTGGGTTAGGGAGTTCTTTATTAAATGGGCTGTGCAGATGTGGTGTGTGTAGGTATAGAGGTGCCCTAACTGTGTTGGTGATGTGTGTGTGTGTATGTATGCAGACATTTCTGCCATGTGGCTGCCCTATACAGGAGTTTGTTGGACAGCTGCAGACTATACATGGCAGGGTGTACAGTTCATCGTGTCTGGCCATGGACATGTGAACTCTGCCTGCCAGGGGTTGCACGGCCACTACCAGGCAGAAGCCCAGATATGTTACTCTCCCCAGATGATGACAATTGTCTGCAGGATCCGTGTCCCTGTTGGGACAGGCCAGGACCACGTGCACATGGCCTGCTGTGATGTGGTGTGGACAGCACCCCCCTACAGTGCTGGTGCTAATACTGCCACTACGGGAGCAGCGGTGAGTTGCTGCATGTCCACGTAGACCTCCACCTGTTGGTGTTGCTGTCCTACGTCCACGTGGCCGATACCCTCCTCCCACCACATGCTCTACCACAGACATCACATGGTCAAGGATTCTCACCATCTCACCCAACCATCTATCCAGGACTTCTGCAAAATAATGGTGAGTACATGCAAGATCACGAATGTTGTCAAGTACAGCAGAATGAGTAGCCCTCTTGAGCCTCCGACTCTCTCTGGTATAACAGTCCATACATGCCTATGCCTCCATGATGGCCCAAAACATGCATCTGGTGACACCTGCTGTGGCACTTCTGCCAGGAGCATGATGGCCAACAGCCCTCCTACAAGCACCCCTTTACATCTGCCTGTGTGGTACCTCGTCAGTCATCTGGCTGTGGCTGCTGTGTACAGAAACACTTGCCATAGTCCCCACACTTTCCTGTCCCATGCCACCACCCACCAATTGTCCCTCATCTATGGCCACTGGTAATGGGGTATGTATGGGCATTGTGACTGTGTGTGGGGATGAGGTGGATAAAGGTGGGATGTCAACCAATGGCACAGATTCAGCCCCTGACAACCCTGCCTATGCCTCACTATGCCTATCATCATTGTCAGAGTCTGTATGGACACTAACATCAGTTTGCCTGCAGGAGGGACCCTGACCCACCTAGCCACCTGTCAGGGGCAGACAAGAAATGTAAATTAAGACCTGTACATTATGGTTTACTTCCACACGCATGCACACTTAACAGGTGAGGTGGCACAAACAAATTACACAGACCTCAGTACCCAAACAATTGACATGCATGACATATGGCACTCAATATCAGGCAGTGCAGCCACTCTTAATCCTGGCTACAAGCAATATACATATGTGGGATGCATGAGTCATGTTAGTAGGTGATGCCCCCTCCCCTGGGACACACTGCACGCATGTACACATTAATGCTGTGCACCTGTACAGCACACTAGCATGCAATGTACACCATACCTCACAACCATACAAAACATTGCTGAATGTGTTAGATGTGTAGCAGTTATGTTTGCTCTGTTCTTCACAACCTCTATGTGTTTGTTTGATGCATGACTGGGATAATATGAGGGCAGATGTCACTAATGAATGACTGACATTTGATTCCCATATCTCATCATTATGTGCAATAACATCTTTATACACTGACAACCTTCCAAGCCCCATGTGGATTTCAAGAGCATAGACACCCCTGTTGACATGGCAGCCTCTTCTATGATATGCAATGGGGCCACATTACTGCAGTCAAAAACTTTACACACACCTGCTAGGTGACATATGACCTATGCAATCCAATCCTGAGTCAGATGACTGTCAGTCATGGAGATACTGACTGAGACGTGTACCATATTGGTGGTGTATAACTGCGCACACCCTTAAACCAATGGTTTGTTGAAGCACCTGCTAACTGAAACACAGCAGTCACTATTCCTGGAAGGGGCACAGTAGCATGACACATCCTTGCATTTTTATAATTAGTTCGATCTTCCCTACAACGGTACCACAACTTTGCAGGCCAGCTCATGTGCACAGCTCATAGAAGTCTCACAGGGACTTCAGTATTGCTGTGGAGTGTGTGCTATGTGTGGGCCAATTCATAACCTTGAATGTGTTAAGATACGGCCATTTTTAGCTAGCTTTGGATGTATGCTTCAGTTTACTGTTGTATTTGAAGCTGACACCCCTCCCCATCCTCAGCCTTATTGCAGATGCCTGACATCTGTGGCCCACACATGAGTGTTAGTTTGCAGTGTTCCACATTCACTCCACCATGTATACAGGCTTACTTTCAGGTAATGAACAGCAACCATAAAGGTGTACACTGGCACCAGCAACCTTCAAGTTGGGGGTGGTGGCTCTGATTTGATGTGAGCTGCTGCTTGTGCATCACACGTAACCTTAGGACTACTGTCTGTAGGTTTGAGCCTTTGTCTCATGATACAATTACACATTGCAACACATGCCTTTGGAAGTCCTGGGGTCATGCTTTTACTACCTGTACGGAGGCCTGGATGATGCTTTTGTGGGATAAATCTCCCATCTATGTACCCTAACCCATAGGGCACACTTATGCAGACTCCAAGTGATTGTTGATGCAGGTAATACACAGGCAGAGCTTGCTAGACATTTGTGCAACTCCCTCAGTATTGCTGCATGTATCTGGGTAGCCTTCCTGACCAGTTTGCACTATGTATTGTCATCTGTATTGGATGACCATCTGTGTCTTGTCAACATCACTGTCGTCCCATATTTAATACACCTCTAGATGACTGTCTGCACTGTTTGCCATGGAATATACAATGGTGAGGTAATGTTATTTTACCCTACTCCAGACTACTATTTTTCAGATATGGGATCTATGTCATGCCTTGGAAGATGTCTGCAAGCCATGGCTGCCTGTGCTGCAGGCAGCTGGCCAGTTGTCATGGACATACATCTCTGACAGCAGACCATTACATGGTGTGACATAGAGCCTGTACTTGATGGCAGGTGTGTACTGCAGAAGAGTGAATGCTGTCAGTACATCACAAGCTGCCTCCGCAATATGTTAATCAGAGTGTGTGCACACGTATGCTTCAAGTGTATTGTAAGGTTTGTAAACTCCATATTTGTTGTCCTAACATAGGATTCTATTGTATACATTAATTGCACATGTTAGGTGCACATTATGGGTTGTAGAAGGTGTGGAATGTGTTATTGTGCTCTGCCATTGTATATATCAGGAACAGTTGACACCATCATAGGGGTGTGTTCACTGTTGTATTGACTGTATGAGGGTTATGTTTCATATGTGTCCCTACTGTAGGCCATTTGTCCCACCATTTGGCTTGTTTCTGTCTGCACATCTTGCACTGATGGGTTGTGAGGTATACTGCAGGACTCCTACCTACCCTTCACCATAGTGACCACCGTGATGCTGTGCAGCTAACACCAACAAAACTGAACATGTACATCATGCATTATAGGTAGATGTGATAAATGTGCAAAGGGCATATAGAATGGCCTTAACATGGCCAGTATATTGGCAAACATGAACAAAATACCAACATACTCACCAGCCACAGGCTGCTTCCCCAGTTGTATACCTGAGGGACATACATGTGGCATTGCTACAGGGTGGAAGCAGCATTTCTGAACATTAACAGAACAAATGGCAATACTACAGAATATGCAGCCCAACACCATAGATGTGCACATCTGTGCATTACTAAACTCCAGCTACAAACTATCTTCTCTGATATATGCATGCAGATTCTCTACAGATAGAAATGTAGAATCAACACTCTTCTAGTTATGTGCACTGTGACCTTACCTGCATGCTCCTCAGACATTGGTTGGGTGCCACCCACCTCAACAATGCTGGGTTCTGCTTCATGGTGGGTGTGCCAGGCAGGTGCACCAAGGCTGGCAAGGAGCTGTTCCGTATGCATCAGTGGGGGCTGGATGGCTGCACCCCCCACCTGTGGCTAGCCACTCCCTTGCTGCTCAGTTCCTTGCATGATGCTAAATGTCACTGGTGCGATGACAGACCTGGTCATAATGCCAGTTCTGTTGTCCAGCATCATTCACCCTGTGGACCAGGTCTTCCCACAGGGCTGTTCGGTCATGTAGAACTTCTGTGCCACGTCTGAACAGGACATCATAGTGCTGTATGAAATACTGAATGATTACATCATTCTCCAATGAACTAAAGACTGGTAGCCTTCCACGTAGTATAGTAGCTGGAAGACATAAACAGGACAAAAGGTTACATGACCTCATACTGTTATCTACTTGTACATCAACACAGAATATTACTTGACAATATTCCAAACTACAACCTAACCCTATAATCAGCTGTCATTATACTCCTGGCCCTGACCTATCTTATTCCACCCAATGTTGCACAGTTAACTGCATAATTCTCTATTCTTCATTCATTTCTGTGGATGGTGTGTGGATGGCGGCAAGTCTGTGTTTGACTGTAGTGTGTGATGAAGCTGTGAGCACATGCCTTAGTTCAGGTAATAGGCAGACAGTGAAATTCTCATGGCCTGGGGAGACTGGATGTTGTTGCCTTCAGTAGGCATTATGTACATGTTCACCATTGATGAGGGGGGTAGTATATTTGATGTTCGTATCCCCTTTAAAATGTGTGTATAGGGTGGCACTGTTCCCACCTAACCTGTGTGATGCATGTTGCCTAATTCCATGGCATATGTTTATGAGGTGTGCTTTACCCCCAGTACAGGCTGAATTGGGTTGCTGCCTCTGTGACTGGCTACATATGTGGAGACACTCTGTGGCAATTGTCCTTGGTGGTGTGGATATGTCTGATTTATAGTCACAATCAGCCTTACACAACATCAGCTGTGAACATACATGCTTGCTAAGGTAGAGATGGACTTGCCTCCAAGTTGTTGGCTGTGCCTATGTGTCCCTGTACAGCCAATGTAGCATCCTATTATATGCTTTGTGTATCGCTGCTATCCACCAAGGGGGATTACTCTCTCCTTGGTGGAGGCTACTTTTACAGGTCAGGTACGGCTGATTGCATATAACTACAGTGATATGAAGTGTACACACCCCTGTTACAATCCCTGGTATTTGTGCAATTGGAACATGACACCACAAAAACTTATTTCAGATAAATTCACACCTGTAATGTGACCTCTATCCTTTACAATTCGATGTAAAACATGACAATCGGGTCTGTGAAAACATATGTGAAATAACAATCAGTACAACAACTTAGTTGAATGGGTCTATATCATAACATTGAAGTTTCAGAACTTCGAATGTTATAATATCGAACCCAAAACAACAGCGAAGCCGTGGAACATCAAATTCTTTCCCAGGGAAAGAATTTGGTGGGATGCTTCCACGGATTCTCTATTTCCCCCACTGTGATGCGATCTCAGAGTTGGTATATTTAAGTCAGGGGGTATGGGGTGTGACTCCCCCCACATTAGACATAGTTTGTAGTGTTTGTGTATTTTGTGTTTTGTGCTGGAACAGCGATTTTTTTCCTAGGGAAAATAATCGCTGTTCTCAGTCTTCGGGGTTTTTAACTTTTGTGGTTTTGGGTTCGATGTTATAACATTCAAAGTTTTGCAACTTCGATGTTATGATATAGACCCAGTTGAATGACTGCGCACACCATTAAAGTGATATGTTGTGTGAACACCTGTTGAGATAACTACAGCATCCATTTGTCTTGGTTTGCACACTCAATAGAATTGTACAGGTTATGGGTCACATTTGGGGAGTGGAACATTTTTGAAAGATTACCTGTGGTCTAATTGTCATACAGCACACAAGCCTAGCATTCTAACAGGGGTGTGTACGCTTTTGATATCCACTGTATATAGGTGTTGCTATAGCTGTTAATGTTAGGCATGGGCAATGCGTCATAACACAGATGAACACTTCACTGATTACTACATGATTATCATGCCGACTGTAGCACTCATATCAGTGTCAGGCAATGCCACAAGCAGTAGCTGTACACATTTGGTTCTGTTGTAACACATGGTGTCAGTTTTGTGCCTCCCAGCTGGACATGCACATGCATACATGTGCCCAGGGGATACCTGGTATACATTTGTGTTATGTGTAGTATAACACACTTTTTTCACAGTCTTGCTAATCAATCATACTTCTCAGCTGGTTATACTCACAGGACTTCAGGATAAAGACCCACATCTATGTTTGACAAAAGTAACATCAATATTGATACCATATTACTCTAGCTGCAACATATATATTTAAGTTGATTGCACATTAGCCTTTGACACCACTGTGATAACCTGGAAGATGTCCAACAGTCATAACTACACTATTATGTTATGTTGTCATTGCTGGAAGACTTGCCATGAGTTTGGCTGACATAGCTCAAGTATATGTGTGTGTGTCTACAGATATCAGTCACAAATGTGTTTATTGTCCACCAGAACACTATACAGTTGAATGTTATTAATTCAAGATATCACATGCAGTTCAGCACACATCTGCAACAGTACTGTACTATGCACATGCCCTATATATGTCTCAGCTTTCCAAGACAAGCATATATCATACTCATATTCACAGGTAACATATGGATATGGACAACATCCCATTAACTATCCTAGCAGTGGCACAGTCACAACTGTTTGACAGACATTCTAGTGGTTGGCATGAGCTGTCCTTTCCCAGGGTGAGTCAGGCTCCTGAGCTGTGATACCACCTCTCAAACTCGTAGAGCGTCACATGTGGACAAAGCCTAACATGATGGGGGGGGGGTAAATAGGGACATATCGTACATATTCCTGTTACAGAGTTATGAAGTGTTTAGCATAATACATTTTGCATTACTGTGACTGTTCTGAAGGATGTGTAGTCTTACACTCAAGTGTTTATCATTACTTCATGACTTCAGTCCTTAGCAGACCTCCCAACCGTTCCGAATTACTCGGTTTTTACCGAGTTTTGGGGTCCAAATGAAGGGGTGCCACGATTCCCGAGTGGCACCCCTTCATTTCCGATTTTTCTTAGCTCTTTTTAAAATTTCGCGCTGTCGGAGCTGACGTCATCACGTGCGCAATGACGTCAGCTCCATCAGGCTACCAGCCAGTCGGAATTGAGCTGAAGGAGCTCATATCATCATTTCCGGCTGGCTGACTTAAATTTTAAAATAGCGGGAATTACAAGTGGCAGGCCGCGCTTGTGCAGGATTACTGAACAGAACAGGAACTTGAAGCTAAACACTTCTGCAGAGCAGTTCGTTCACCGAGGAGCCAGGATTGGTTGTGCAGAGCAGATCAGGGGATATGGTATGGCAGACGCTTGTGCAGAGCAGTTCGAAAGAAGCAGGGATATGACAGCAACAACAGCAGGGATTAATGGCAGCAAAGAGCAGTTCACCAAGCCGGGAAGCTGAAGTGCAGAGCAGTGGATTAATGGTGGCAGCAACTGAACAGAAGCTGAAACAGGTAAGGAACGAGTACGTGACCCGTGTGTGTGTGTGTGTGAGACTGCAAAACGAATCCACACACGAGCCTTACTGACTACATAGGACATCTATTTCACTACGAAATATACAGTGTATAACTCTAACAAGAAGTTAACAGCTATGTTAATGTATTTCGGCAGAGTATGGAAACACGTATTGCTAAGTATTATTTTATTTTAGCCAGGCACGTTTATTATTTTCTCTATTTTTAGCGATGTCGTCTGTCCTCTCACTAAACGAAGGTGCGTGCTTACAACCCCACATTAAAAATTAATCCTCCATATCGCTACCTTTTCTACAGTTACCTGTCAATTCTTTTTTACCGGAGTTAATTACAACTTCAAATCTCCTGACAGATCCATATCCAGGCCAGGGATGTAAGCCAAAACGGAGAGCTGAACAAGTTGAAATAAAATCCCCACTTTCCTGTTCTTAGTGATCACGTACTTCCCAGTCTTATAATCAAAGGCGGATAGAAATAAACCTATCCATTCAACATGCCCCATCCTCTTTTTTTTCTGCCCCATACTCACGTACTCACAGTAATATTGTAGTTAAGAAACCCACCGGAGTTTCCATAAGCAAATTCACTACATATCTCTAAATTTTATTGTTGTGGAGTTGGCACTGCTGCAGACACAGAAATGACAACATAGTATAAATGTGAGTGTATATAGGAACATATATTTCATAAATGTGACCCCAAATTTTCTCCCATAATAGTGTTCGAGCTAATACAGATATAAACAAAAGAGATACTTCTGGCAAGTGCATTTTTTTCTGTCGTAGTGATAGACTTTCTTAGATGTAAGACAGGAAGCTGATATCTAGGCTCACACCCCAAGTCATTCAGAGTGTTTAGAATAATTATGACTTTAACGCATCTGAAGCTTTGTTCAAATCTATAAAAAGACAGTATAAAAAGAGCTGTACTAGTTTCACATGGGTCATAGGCCTTTGTACATTCATTCAGCTAAAATAGTTAATCCAATCTCATTATTGCATAGTCTTTACAAATCATGTTGAGTTGTTTTTTGCAATGTTTCCTCTGAAATTATCTCTCAGCTTATTTAATTTCTCAAAAATGTCTGATAAAGCTAGCAGAAAAGCAATCCACATATGTATATATATATATATATATATATATATATATATATTTGTGCTAAGAGTTCAGAGCTATGGTGAGAAGTGAGAATTGAATTTTTATTCTGCCATTATTGGCTTTGTTTGTCCATTTTTTTGTGCTAAGAGGTTGAGAACTATAGTGAGAAGTGAATGAATGCGAGTTTCAAGGGCAGAGAAGTTTTAATGCCAGCCAAGTCTGTTTTTATTGTGAGACAGTATAGCTTTGTTTAGCAGATGTATGTTAGTGTTTGTGCAGTTTTGTGCTGTGAAATGTAAAAAAATCTAAATCATTGTAGAAGTAAAGCAATATGCACACATTAGTGTTTATGGTAAATGTGGCGAAATAGCCAGGTAATGGGACATTGGAATGGCTGCAGGGGGACTCTGGTGCCATATTTTGGCTGTCTGTTCTTCAGCTTGCATTTGAAAGTTGATATCCCACAATTCCATTGGAGCGGGTGGGGTTATCTAATTATGTATGTAAATTAGATGTTAATCAGTGTACAGATTTGTACCTATTTTTCATGGGCCTTGTCCAGATTTTTGATGTTTCCAGGTTGAGAGGTATGGTCGTCAGCTATTTGTCAGACAGGTAGAGATCTCAAGAGGAACAGATATAACAGTCTGATTTCAAAATCTGGACATTCTGTAAAGATTTATACAGTTGACAGTTATGGCTGTGATGTCTCCTACTGCAGACAGAGCCAGATGCTATAGGCCATAGCAGTTGTACAGCAGGACATCAGTAAAGTAAGTTTTGCTGGCACATATACATTTTTCAAACTCAGCTATCCCATTATTACGGACCAAGTAATACATTAAATTACATGCTTAAATGTTTCACATACCTTTTATTTGGGGGGGGGGTTGTTGTATATTCAAACCTAACAGTTTGGTTTGGTTGTTGTCTCACTCTGTGTTGTTTACTCTCTCTCTCTCTCTCTCTCTCTCTCTCTCTTTGTAGTACAGGGATTGAGTGGGTTTGATTAAGTGACACCATGGCTTTTGTAGGTGATGGTCATGACCAGGTAATGGCCTATGTACCAATCAGTGTTCCCCACTTGCTAAATGCATGCAGAGCAGCTATATAGTTCTTCCAATACCCAATGTCATGACAACCCACTCCTATAAATGTGTACTTCCTGTGGTCGTTGTCCCTTTATCTTGCCTATGAGGAACACATCCTTTCTGTGTGTGAGCAGCAGTGTTACAGACACAGGTAAGAATATCTCTTACAACACGACATGTGGACATAGGCCAACTACAGGATTATGTAAGGTTCCAGACATAGGGACAGAGTGTGAGTATCACTGTTATATGCTTTGAATACTGCTAGTTTAACAGGTTTGTGTGTACATGCTAGTTATGCATAGCTTGCAGTCTGACAACGTCATGTGTCTGCATAGCTCTTAACTGTAGGGCTATCCACATAATGGCCAGGGTTTGGGCCACTGTGTTTAGTGTGTTCCTCAAACAGGTGTTGTCCTTGACAAATCATTGCCATACTCTGTTGACTGCTATCAGTAACTGGAAACATGCATTAGTGTTTGTGACTTCATATCCCTCAGGAGGGATATGTTGCAAACAATCCTGTAACACCAGCAACTTTCACAGTGTACGAGTGCCATATATAAAATATGGCCCTGTGTTTGGCCCTATGTCCTCCACTTATATACCAGGCTTTGTCCGGATATCATGCAGTAAGATGTTGATATGTATGGGCTATCGTTATTTAGTGCTGACATTCCTGCTCTCATCCCAGTGATGTTGTGGACTCTCACTCATGTTGTGGGGTAGGGGCCATAAATATGGGCTATAGGCTAGACAACATGTGGGACCGTGTACAGTTAAGAGGTCAGTGTATAGTAAACACTGTTATATACCCATGTAACACATTTCAGGTGGGGATACATGTTTGACTCTTAGGCTGTTAGTACATGTGGGAGATATTACTAATAGAAACATAAAAGGTATGTAGCTGTACTTTTTGATACTATGGTGATGGGCACAGTGGTATGTTAGAGGTTACTATTTGGCACACAGTCTGTTTGTCAGTTTGATAGACCAGTTTGAAGTGAAGCATTGTTATGTAAGTGATCAATTTACATTGTAACATTTCATACTTTCCCCACTAGGTGGTTAACTGAGAAGTGTAACTGGAGGCTGCTGGCCGAGTGTTGATTGATTTTTGTATTCAAGGCAAGTGTGTTTTGTACTGTTGTACTACTTGAAGGCTTTTGCCATGACATCAGCATCTGATACTTTGTGTGACTTACTTTGATTACCATCTGTCCCTCTGTGCAAGGCATGGTCATTGTTTAGTCAGTTGTGGCCTACTCATAACCCTTAATTGTACACATTTTTCCATAATGTTCAGATGTTGGCATCATAATGTTTGTGTGTTCCTCCTTAATTAGGTTCCTTTCTGGCAAACAGCTGAGGATTGGACTCATTCAATGATGACAAACATTTGACTGTAAGACTCCACATCCTTCAGAAAAGTAATGCTACTGCAAAACCTCTAGTATTCTGTCAGCTTTTTGAGATTGTAAGAGAATATTTATAATCAGCCCCTATTTGTCCACCAGCATGTTATGCTTTGTCCATATTTTTGCCTATAAGAGGTTGAGAGGTATGATACTGCTGACAACAATTCTGACAATTGGAAAATGTCCTGATATGGTATGAGCAAGAATGTATCATATGTTTCCTTTAATATTTGCATAATTCAGTTATGTTGTATTTTACACATCTACATGCTGTAAGACATGGCATTAACAACTGAAATAGTACAGAAATAAACCTTTTTTTGGGAAAATGGTGGTGTTATGTGTGTTTTTTAATGCAAATATTCTCATTTGTGCAAATATATCACAATCTGGTCATTTGATAAGGTGGCAACTGTAGGATTACTGGCTGTTTGGGTTTCACTGTGCTCTCTTTAGTCATTTCAATTACTTGCCTAAGAGATTTGCTGAATGTATGGCCACTGTGTAAGGCCTATCATGATTATGTAGCGGCAGAGTGTGTACTTGTTATTTGGACTGTGTATGTGTGGGGTTAGCAGATGAATGTCCCATACCACCCCAGCATTCTATCTACAGTATGACCTGCCACAGGATATGCAGGGGTATTGTGTGACTCTCATGGGGGATATATCTATCCACATAGCCATTGTACTGTGGTGTTTGCTAGGCTTACCAGTATTTATCTGCAAGTGTGTTGTTTATATATATATATATATATATATATATATATATATATATATATATATATATATACACACACATATATATATATATATATATATATATATATATATATATATACACACACACACATATATATATATATATATATATATATATATATATAAACCAAACATTCACAGATATATGTTTACGCACATATAAATATATGTATATGTATATGTATATGTATATATATATATATATATATATATATATATATATATATATATATAGATGTATATCATCATCTTCTTTCAGCTGTTCCCATTAGGGGTCGCCACAGTGGATCACCTGTTTCCATTTCCTCCTGTCCTCTGCATCTTGCTCTGTCACACCAACCACCTGCATGTCCTCTCTCACCACATCCATAAACCTTATCTTAGGCCTTCCTCTTTTCCTGTTACCTGGTAGCTTCATCCTTAGCATATTTTTCCCAATATACTCAGCATCCCTCCTCAGCACATGTCCAAACCAACGTAATCTTGCCTCTCTGGCTTTGTCTCCAAACCTTCCAACTTGGGCTGACCCTCTAATATACTTATTCCTAATCCTGTCCACCCTCGTCACACCCAGTGCAAATCTTAACATCTTTAACTCTGCCACATCCAGCTCAAACTCCTGCCTTTTTGTCAATTCCACTGTCTCCAACCCATATAACATAGCTGGTCTCACTACCCTCTTGTAGACCTTCCCTTTCACTCTTACAGGTACTCGTCTGTCACAAATCACTCCTGACACTCTTCTCCATCCACTCCATCCTGACTGTACTCTCTTCTTCACCTCTCTTCCACACTCACCATTACTCTGAGTTATTGACCCCAAGTATTTAAACTCATCCACCTTCGCCACCTCTACTCCTTGCATCCTCACCATTCCTCTATCCTCCCTCTCATTCACACACATATATTCTGTCTTAGTCCTGCTGACCTTCATTCCTCTTCTCTCTAGAGCATATCTCCATCTCTCCAGGGTCTCCTCCACCTGTTCCCTACTCTCACTACAGATCACAACGTCATCTGCAAACATCATAGTCCATGGGGACTCCTCTCTGATCTTGTCTGTCAACCTGTCCGCTCAGAGCTGATCCTTGATGTAACCCCACCTCCACCTTAAACACATCCGTCACTCCCACAGCAGACCTCACCACTGTCACACTACCCTCGTACATATCCTGTACCACTCTTACATACTTCTCTGACACTCCTGACTTCCTCATACGTTACCACAACACCTCTCTAGGCACCCTGTCATATGCTTTCTCTAAGTCTACAAAAACACAATGCAACTCCTTCTGACATTCTCTGTACTTCTCCATCAACACTCTCAGAGCAAACATCGCATCGGTAGTGTTCTTTCCAGCATGAAACCATACTGCTGATCACTTATCATCACATCCCTTCTTAACCTAGCTTCCACTACTCTTTCCCATAACTTCATGCTGTGACTGATCAATTTAATCCCTCTGTAGTTACTACAGCTCTGCACATCACCCTTATTCTTAAAACTCTGTACCAAAACACTTTTTCTCCATTTCTCAGGCATCCTCTCACTTTCCAAGGTTTCATTAAACAATCTGGTTAAAAACTCCACTGCCGTTTCACCTAAACACCTCCATGCTTCCACAGGTATGTCATCTGGGCCAACAGCCTTTCCATTCTTCATCCTCTTCATAGCTATCCTTACTTCCTCCTTGCTAACCCATTGTACTTCATGATTCACTATGCCTACATCATCCAACCTTCTCTCCCTCTCATTCTCTTCATTCATCAACCCCTCAAAGTACTCTTTCCATCTCCTCAACACACTCTCCTTGCTTGTGACCATGTTTCCCTCATTATCCTTTATCACCTTTGCCTGTTGCATATCTTTCCTAGCTCGGTCCCTCTGTCTAGCCAATCAGTATAGGTCCTTTTCTCCCTCCTTAGTGTCCAACCTTTCATACAACTCTTCATATGCCTTATCCTTAGCCTTAGCCACCTCTCTCTTTGCCATGCACCTCATCTTCTTATACTTCTGTTTACTTTCTTCATCTGTCTGACAATCCCACTTCTTCTTTGCCAACTTCTTTCTCTGTATACTCTCCTGTACTTCTTCATTCCACCACCATGTCTCCTTGTCGTCCTTCCTCTGTCCAGATGTCATACCAACCACCTTTCTAGTAGACTCCCTTACTAGCTCTGCTGTAGTTACCCAGCTATTTGGAAACTCTTCACTGCCACACAGTGCATGTATTAACTCATCCCTGAACTCCACCTCACAACTACCCTTTTTCAATTTCCACCATTTGATCCTTGGTGTGTGTGTGTGTGTGTGTGTGTGTGTGTGTGTGTGTGTGTGTGTGTGTGTATATATATCTTATTTGAATGTTTACTGCTTCCACAATATACATTCCCTATAGTACTGTGATTGTCCTGCAAGATATGCTCATGAAATCATCCTTAACTCTTACAGCTTACATGGCTTAATGATTACGTGCTATGACCATGGTGTACATATTGCTGGGTTCACCAGTAAAGGCTGTTTGTTTTGTTGCTGGGCAGAACAGGGGCTCATGGAGAGGGGGTGATTAAGGCACTTTAAAGCGGCTTTAAGTGGGTTTGCGTGGATTTGCCCAAAGCTAAGCAGAGCTAACACATGTTTAAAAGTACAGGTGTTTAAATTGTGTGAGCTTGTCTTAGCAGTGCTTACCAATGCGCAAATCCAGTTAGGTATGATAACTACTATTTACCTATTATGTGTTTGAGCATATGTCAACTGGTTTTTCCACCGCTCAGCAATGGTAATACACTGTTAAATGTATAGGCGTTCTAGTGAATGTTATGTTTGACTAAACAAGCATAGATTATCAGTTCAGGTGGTGTAGTGGTATGGTCTCTGACTGCAGTGTACAGGGTCCTGGGTTCAAGACCTGGGGCTGCTAGGTTTTTCATTAATGTTAAATGACCGGACTGCACAATAAGTTAGGCAAAGCAAGAGTAACTTGTAGAACTCCAATGATGCAGTGATATGGTTGCTGACTGTAGTTTATAGGGTCCTGTATTCAAGACTTGGCAGGGCTGATTAGTTTTGTTGCTGGCCACAACAATGGCTGATGGTGAGAGGATGATTAAGGTACTTTAAAGTGGCTTTAGATGGGTTTGCATGACGTTAAGCATTGCTAAAATACAGTTACTTCATTTTAGCTTTGCTTAGCAGCGCTTACTCCTGCAAAAAGGGGCACACAGAGGGAAAAAAATGAAATATGGATAGGGATATGCAAGACGGGAGTAGGGAAAGTCCATAGCTGTCTATTTATCCTACAGCAACAGCTGTGCACATGTATTGAATTTGGAGGTGAATTTGAATATTCATATCCCTGCGAGAGGGGTGAGGACAACAGCAATGTGTTGTCTAGGCAATTGGACAAGATTACATGTGTCCAGTGGACAAGTCTGCAAAATGGACAGCTATGTATGGGGAGTAATGTTTTTGCATTAGCAGTCCACAAAAGTTAGGGCCACAGGAGGGAGACCTTTTCAGGTGTCATTGGCTAGGGTTCATTTGGAGTGGGAACTAGCAGGGGGACAAACAGGATTAACAGCAGAGTCAGAGAGTGTGCACACCTCAAACATTGGGTGGTAATGTGGCAATCTCTTGAAAAGAGTTAGATGATAGTGAAGAGTCTGAGCCAGACCCATAGCTGTAAGATGGTATTGGACTTCTTCTGGAAGGAGTTGCTTTAGTGAAAAAATAGTTGGTAGTACTAAGCCTAAATCTGTGACATAATTGCTGAAAGTACTGGAATCTCATTCAAAGGAGAATTAGGGAGAAGTACAAAAGAAAGTTAAAGCAAGCACAGTTGTCTGACCCCAGTTTATAAAACTTGACGTTGATAACCAAAGGGGGCTTCTAATTCTTAAGGGCAGAAGTCTCTATTCTAAAAACAGGTTGTTATGTAGAAAATGGACTCTGACAGAGTAGCTAGGAAGTGATGCAGCAGTTGGCAGTCCCAAGGGCTGGTGATCAAGTAATTCTAGCTATAGCCCATAATATTCCGGCAGAGTACCGAGTTGATGCAGCAACCCAGAAAAGGGCAGGGTTATCTTCCAGTATAATTACATACCTGATAAAAATGGTGCAAGAAATGTTTTCAAATCAAGAAACTGTGTGAGTGGGACATGACAAGTACATTTACCTCAAATTTAATCTCAATTAGTGTTAATGGATTCTGATCAAACTAGCTTGATGAAGAAGGAGAGAGATATGTGAAGAGAAATGCAATGGGTTTGAAGAATTTTGTCATTCTTCAAAAGAAAAATACATGATAAGTAAACTAAGCTATATTAAAGCTATACTGAGTTAAGGAAAAATGCTCAGTAACATTTTAATATTTAAAATAGATACGTAATACTGTTATATATAAATATGTACATTTCCTACAACAGAAATGTAATGTAGGTTGAAAGTAATCTCATTTTTGCTTCCTGCCTGTGCAATCTCTGCAGAGAAATTCTAACGCTCTTTGATAGTTCTTGTACTAGGTAACATGGCGATGATGATTTTGTGCTATTTGGAAGGTCACTTATTGGGATCCCACTCACAAAAGTAAGCAAGCAAGTACATAATTCTGAAAACCTGAAGGAATATTGTAAACTAAAGCCATAGGATACTCTGTGAGCTTATAAAGTTACAGGTGTAATTGCTTTATCTGTTGGAGGATACCCTGGGATACAGAACTTTAATCTATACTATTCTGCCTAAGAGAATTTTGAAAATACTATGACACAGTGTATCTTTTGACAAGAAGAATATAATTTCTTCCTTAGATGGTGGACATTTTCCTGAGTATTATCTGTCTGACTGTCTTCTTTCCCGTTCTTTGTACAAATTATATACTATCTGTAAATGCATTTGTAAAGGACATGCTTTAACTTATTTATTTCATGTAAATTTGATATTTTAATTTCAGTTGCTTTCAAATTGCTTAAATTTTCTACCCATTTTCCAGGTGACTTTGCCCTACAAAAGCTGACTACTCAGAACTGACTGCTACCATTTCAATATTTAAATATTTGTTTATGTTTAATGGTAAACCATAAGGAGTATTTTTTCTTAGTTTTGGCTAACTGATGACAGCATAGGTATTGATTCTGGAAAGTTGCAACTTACCTTCCCCAATTCTGCAAAATAGTTTGTGAGTGCAGATGCAAAATATTTTTGGTCATGTTTATATCACTGCTAGTAAGATTTCTTTGGAAGGTACTAAGCTCAATCTGAGATAGTGGAAGTCCTGGGAAGCCAGTGATATCTCTGAATTGAAGAGCTTATTTGAGTGTGGCAGGTATTTGTCATTATCAAAAGGCAAGAGTGCACATTTACCATACACCCTAGGGAAGAATTGCTTCAGTGTACATTATTGTGTTTCAGTGTGAGAAATAAACGCTGTGGTACTGGTGCCATGTCACATTAAATACTTCAATTGGAGCTGTGCAAGAGTTAAAGCCCACAGCGCTCTCCATCACATTGCATTAAAACATCAAGACTTTTGCTGTCTAGCCATTTAGCTGACAGGAAGCTACCCATCAGAAAGAATAGAAACCAAAGATAAAAGATGATAGTTGGTACCATACACAAAAGTATCAACATTTCTTTCTGACTAATATAATTTGTTATGAACTGTGGATTGGTTATAAACAATCAGAGAAATAGCTAAGTAGTTACTCTGGAAATGACCTGCATAATAACTTATATAGAATTCCTGAAATTTGTAAATGCTATCTTATCAGCCAAGGTGACATTCATCAATGTCAACTTATCAGCCAAGGTGACATGCTTGAATGTCATCTTATTAGCCAAGGTGACATGCATGAATGTCATCTTATTAGCCAAAGTGACATGCATGAATGTCACCTTGAGTGATAAGTATCAAGTCATTTGTGAAATATTCTGAATGATAATTGCATTACATTCCCGAAATTCATGAACATCACCTTGACAGGTAAATATTATGATGTATATAAAAATGACCTTAAATGAAAAACCTCTGTGTCATACATTTATTAAATCTCATGTAGTCCCATGATTAAGTTGCTATATGTAGGGCCAAAGCTAGTCCGTGTTGCAGTGCCCATTTTTCATGTCAGTATAGAATGCATTCAGAACGAATAATAATAGTGAAAAATAAAAAATAAAAATTAAAAAAACAGACAAATTCAACAAGTGAAAAAATAGGATAAACCATAGAAAATAATACAGAGCATCAAGACCTGCTGAGTGTTTACTGCAAGTATAAAATGATTTTACATCATATGTGATCCAGAAAAAATGGGTCCTTCCAAACCAAACCTTCCAACTTATATAAAAGATCTGTAATGTCTCTTACACAGGAATCTGGCTTTATTACAAACTTCGCCATTAATTTATTAGTGATGATTCCTCTTTTTATTCCAGGTAACTAGTGCATTCACAGATAGTAGTTTGTCCTGAAAGGGTCATAATATTTTATGAAGTTTATGGAGACAACAAAAAAGTAAGAGTTGTGTGTTCCTGATTAGTAAGGCACTGCTGTATATCTCCTGTAATGAAATTTAAATGCACCCTCTTATTCAACAACTCATGATGGAAATTTTGTTTGGCTGAGCATGGTCTTGTCTGCAAGACATTTCATGTGTTTGTGTCAGATAAATGTGTCATGCAATGCACATTTTAATGTATTGCTACACATTCTGTATAACACGGTTGCTACCTTAACCATCAGGTTTTACCACAATTTATGGTTATTTTGTAATTGTTTAAAAGCATGATATTCATTTATGGTCAAGTTCTTAGTCTATTATATTAATACACCTGTATTTGAATGCTATCAACCATTCATACTAAATAATTTTGGAAAAAGCATTAACTGTCTCATCACTGAAGTCTTGAAAGGCTAACTGGATCATCAAATAGAATGTACCCACAAAACAACCTGTCCTTATCTCAGTCACAGGATATACATAAGAAAATATTACCTTTAATACCTGATAAACTATCAGTATCAACATGAGTTTTGTAAAACAACCTGTTCATGAAAATATCGGTTTATAAAGTCTTCAGAAAGATGTATTCATACAATTCACTTCTTAACTTATACCATTTAGATATGTTTATGGGTACATACTTATGCCTCAAATAAAGAACAGCAAATTATGAATCAGTCAGAGTGTATGTACAAAGTTAAATGTATAATTTGTAAGTTGTTGATATTTGTAAAGTTTAGGCCAGAATACAATCTTAAGCCCATTAAATTGTCAGAACTGCAGGCAATATAGAAGATAGAAAGAGAGGGAGATAAAGCAGTCAGTACGATAGAACAGCAAGCAGGATTACCCATTTACAAACTGTACTTAGTTCTTTGTCATTTGTCTGTAATGCTGCAAAAATCATTGTTATAATTTATTTTCCTTCTTTGGTGATAGCCACTAAACAGCTGTGCTTTTCATTGCCGTTGTGGTAATTGTTGTGCTACTGAATTTGGCAGTAAAGTTCTATCAGGAGCAGTGGAAAAGTGTTTTGAAGTAGAACTGTCATATGCCTTTAGTGTTTGAAGTATTTTCCTTTTAGTCTGGACATGAGACAGGATGAAGCTTTGATGTCACAATGTATTTCACTTCTATCATCTCTATAATGAGTTTTCAGAGGAAAAAGAGTACTAGGGTCTCTCAAATAACATTCTAATGTGTTTTATTATAGCAATAACCCATGCCTGGGTGTGGGTAATGCTAAATTTACCCACGGTTGGCGTGGTTTGGTCCAGGCGGCCCGAGGGACCAAACAACAACCGTGGGTAAATTTAGCATTACCCACACCCAGAAGTGAGTTATTGCTATTATACCATGACATTATTTAAGAAAAGAAACTGTTACTTTTCTTAAATAATGGCATAGTATAATGCCTGTTTACTGCCCTTCCAGATGTCTGGCATCCGGCAGTTCTGATGTACTGCGCCTGCGCTGTACATCAGAGTTGGCAAAAGCAACGGAGAAAGCAAGATCTCCGTTGCTTTTAGTGTCAGCTATGTTAAATGAGTTTAACATGGCGAGATGTTTTACAAATAAACAACGGACATCTCCGTTGCTTATTTTTAATGTCTCGCTATGTTAAACTCATTTAACATAGCGAGATTCGCAACGGAGATCTTGCTTTCTCCGTTGCTTAACACTGCCTCGCTATGTTAAATGGGTTTAACATGGAGACTTTAAAATAAGCAACGGATATCTCCGTTGCTTATTTTAAATCTGTCTTATGTTAAACCCATTTAACATAGCGACAATGTTTAAAACGAGTTATACTAATGGAAAAAAGTCCGGGCGACCGGACTTTTTTCCATTAGTATAACTCGATTTACAACGGGCACGCTGGCCAATCAGCGTGCACGTTTTGGGGGGATCATGGTATAATTCATAGTAACCAATTCTTACTCCATTCTGCATTCTTTGTGGTTTAAGTCATGATTTGTAAATTAACTGAGTTCTGATTATGATCATTTCAATCCATTTTCCACTTCTTGAATTTCATAGCTAACATCACGTTATACCATTTTTTGTGCATTTGTTTCTTAATCCATTCAACTGCATACTTACGTGTTGCCTGAATCCTATTTTTTTCTCACTGCAGTTCAGAATAGTCAATATCATAAAATATTGCTGAGGGTGCTTTTATTGCCTTGGTTCTTCTATGATTATTGGAGCATGGTCTTGTCTGCAAGACATTTCATGTGTTTGTGTCAGATAAATGTGTCATGCAATGCACATTTTAATGTATTGCTACACATTCTGTATAACACGGTTGCTACCTTAACCATTAGGGTTTTACCACAATTGATGGTTATTTCGTAATTGTTTAAAAGCATGACATTCATTTATGGTCAAGTTCTTAGTCTATTATATTAATACACCTGTATTTGAATGCTATCAACCATTCATACTAAATAATTTTGGAAAAAGCATTAACTGTCCCATCACTGAAGTCTTGAATGGCTAGCTGGATCATCAAATAGAATGTACCCACAAAACAACCTGTCCTTATCTCAGTCACAGGATTTACATAAGAAAATATTACCTTTAATACCTTCCTGCCTCTCCTAAACTAGTTAGACCAGTTTACAGGCCTTGCTGTATCCTGGGCTGTGTTGTAGTTCCTGTGTTGTCCATTGCCTTACTTGGATAGAAGGAAGTTTCTTAGCTCACCAGTGGGAGTGGGGAGCCTTGAATAGCCTACCTGTCCTTGAGGGAAGTGACCTCAGCACAAGAAGCTGTAGTAATTGGTCATTTTGGACCATTTCTAGCTCTTTTGAAGTTCCCTGGTTAAAATCTGCCTCTGGCATTTTTTTGAAGCCATATTGCTCAGACACAGCTCCACGTGGTCCTGTTGAGTCTTCCTGGCTACAGAGAACTGAAAATTGACTGCTTTCCTGATTAAGTATCCTGCTGTTTTTTATATTTGTTTTACCTTCTACTGCTTACCTAGAGCAAGCTTTAACTGTTTTCATAGTTATTTACTGCATTTTTTATTATCTGCACTTAAAAGTACATTTTAGTCGAAATTAGTCTAATTCAAGTCGAAAAGTGTTTGTTTCTATCTGTAAAGCTCAGCACTTGTTCCTAAAGCATTTTTTAGTCAGGTAAAGCACTTCTATATTATACAAAGTACTTCACTAGCTTAAAACCCCCTTGAGTACCCACTTCCCTATAGGTCCTTTCTGACTCAGTTACACAGCAAACATTTTCATTTCTTCTAGCATGTCAAAGGGTCAGTTGCTAGCGTCCTCTCCTGCTCAGCTGGTGAATCTGGGAATATTGAGGCAATGTTACAATTGCCTCATGTACACAGACAACCCTCTCCTCCCACAAAACACAAATACATGTGAGAGATGCAACTATATAGCCAAACTGGAGGCTGAGCTCTCTCAACTCAGGACTGGCAAAACCAGACAGGAGGAGAAGGTAACCACACACACCATAAAACCCAGTCTCACATAGAACTATCACAACTACAAATCAAACACATAAACACACAAAGACATACTTGGAGGCACTGATCAAAAATCTACCAAAACAGCAGAGGCCTCCAAAACAGACACCCAAACAACTGCCACCTCATGACATAACACAAGCAACACATAGATCACAAAGTCGGTGTGCAAGCAGCCACAGCCCTTAAGGCCAAACACAATGCCAGACACACTTGTCATAGGTGACTCCATAGTCAGACACACTGACGTCCCACTCACCAGACTGAACAAGGAGAGGGTCACAGTAAGCTGCCTGTCGGGCGCTAGAATCCACCACATAACACAAGCACTCAGGTCACTCCACAGCAAGTACAAGTATGACTCAGTCATTGTCCATGCCGGTGTGAATGACCTGAGACGCACCTCCCTGGACTACATGAAAAGAGACATAAAGGAGCTCTCAGATTATGTAGCCCAGGCTGGTATGACCCTGACCCTGAGCAGTATCCTACCTTCACCAAGAATGATGCCACAATACAGAGACAAAATGATCAGTTTTAATAATTGGCTTAATTTCTGGTGTCCTTCTAAGGGATCCAATGTCTGTCTGCCTGGAATGACATGCTTGACAGCCATGCTGCTTCAAGGGACGGCTTGCACCTGTCACCCTGGGTTTCCGGATATTGGCAAGGCTCTTGCCACCCCATAGTGCCTTTTTAGACAAGGCTCAAATTCTAAACCCACCCTAGAAAACAATAATGGAAAAACTAAGGGTAATGCTGCTCAATGCCAGAAGTATAAATCTCAAGATGCACGCCTCAAGCCCTCCTCAGTATGGAGAACATTGATGTCTGTGCTGTGATTGAAACCTGGTTCAAGGCTCCTGAGAGCACCCCAGCACTATCAGGTTTTACCTCATATCATGCGTTCCGGCCCCAAAACCCGGACCGTACCACAAAAGGAGGGGGTGTATCCATATTCGTCAAGGATACCCACACCTCCAGGCTGGTGGCAACTCACGAAGCATCAGAGACCATTCAGGTGCAATTGACCATAGGCAAAACTGCTCTACAGTTTGTAGCATGTTACAGGCCACCCTCTCAAACTCAGGAACCCCACACAGCCTTCCTGAAGACACTGGAGAGCATAAATGTCTCTCCAAACACCATCATATTGGGTGACTTCAACTACCCAAACATAGACTGGGAACATTACTCAAGCCCCAATACCCTAGCCCAAAGGTTCCTGGAGTTCATAAACTCAAATGCTATGGAACAACTTGTCACCATTCCCACAAGAGGTGAAAATATACTAGACCTGATCATCACAAACATGGGGACAAAATGCTCCACACCGAAGTATATCCCTCATTGGTGAGATCAGACCATAAACTAATCTCACTGGAGATCCACATCCGCCCCCATCCCCAACAAAAAGACCACAGTGAAGAACTTCTCAAAAGCCAACTTCACACTTCTTAAGACTGGTGTGGTATCCTTCAAGGCCCCTGAGCCATTGGAAACCACAACCCATGCTGGTGAATCCCTTACAAATGCTTTCTACGAGCACCTCCAGGATTGCATGGATCAAGCAATCCCAAATAAAATCAAGACCCTTTCCACCAAAGGCAAGCGCCCAATCTGGTGGACCCCAGCCATAAACAAACTTAGAGGAGAAAGCTACTACAAGATAGAGCAAAATCCCTAAAAGGGAAGACATCTCTGATCAATACTAGTAAAAAAACTACGATCACTCATAAAATCATCCAAGGCCAACTTTGAGAGAAAAATCGCCAAGGACTCAAAAGACAATCATAAGGCCTTCTTTAGCTATGTTAGAAATCTGGGTGGAAACTCCCAGATATGCTCAGAATTAGTCCAAAATGATACAAAAATCACTGAACCCACAGACATTGCAAACATACTGGCAGACAGGTTCAGTGAAAATTCCCTCCCCCAAAGGAAAAAATATCTATCCCAGCAGAGTGTAGCCTCCCAATCATCTCAAATGCCCAGGTGAGAGCTGCTCTCTCTAAAGCTAAAAACACAGCATCAATGGGACCAGATGGTGTCCCCAGCTGTGTGCTACAGAACTCAATGAGGAACTAAACCCACACATAAGGCTGCTGTTTAATCTTAGCCTTACCACAGGATACGTGCTCCAAAGAGTGGCATACGGCAACTGTGGTCCCACTCCACAAAGGCAGTGCTTCACGGACCCTGGTAATTACCACCCCATAAGCTTAACAAGCCTGGTCTGCAAAGCTATGGAGAGGATCATAATGGAACTCATAAATAAAGACATAGGGGACCTACAGACATTGGATCCTACCCAATTCGGCTTTGTCAAGGGCAGATCATGCCTCTTGAACTTGGTCAACTTTTTGAAACAGTCACCAAGGCCATTGATGAGGGTAAGGCAGTTCACACAGCCTACCTTGACCTTGCAAAAGCTTTCAACACAATACCCCACTGGTATCATAGAAAAGCTCACCAGCTTAAATGTAAACCCATATGTCACAAGATGGGTTGCAAACTGGCTCAAGGACAGAACTCACAGGGTTAGAGTTGCTGGTGCCATGTCAGACTCAAGCCGGTCACAAGCGGTGTCCCACAGGGCTCGGTCCTGGGCCCCATCTTGTTCGGCATCTACTTTTCAGAAGTGCAGGCAAACATAGGAGGATTGTGGCTGACAAAGTTTGCAGATGACTGCAAACTGGGCGCCATAGTTGAAAATCCATCAGACACAGATATCCTTCAGAGAGGTCTCATAGAAACGGATAACTGGTGCTAGAGCCATGGCCTTAAGCTAAACACCAATAAATGTATAGTCATACCCTTTGGTAAAAACAAGGTAACCCTAAGTTACCACATAGGTGGCAATCCATTAAGCACAGAAGAGGTTATCAGGGACCTGGGGACCCAAGTTGACAGTAACCTTTCTTTTGACACTCACATTGCCAAAGTGGTTAGGAGGACCTTCTACATTGCCCACCTGATTATGAAGGGATTCACATCCAGATCAAGGGAGGTCATTGTTCCCCTGTACTCTTCACTTATCAGACCAATGATTGAGTACAATGCCCCATTCTGAATGTATCTTACCTGACACCTGCAGCAATTGGAAAGACCCCAAAAGTTCCTCACCAAAAGGATAAAGGGGCTCAAAAATATGCCATATGCTGCCCGACTGAAGAAACTCCAGCTCTATTCAGTCGCATACCATCTGCTCAGAGGTGACCTGTGCCTGACATACAAGGCCATGTCCAACCCGGAATTAATGGACATGCTCCACCTCAAAAAATCCAAATCCACCAGAGCCACAAGAGCAAGAGACTTAAACCTCAACACGGATATAAATAGGACGTGCTGGAGGGACAGATTCATCACCCAGAGACTCCCTATGCTGTGGAACAGAATCCCGGTCCATGTGAGACAGAGCACCTTGCTGGCTCTGTTCAAGAGGAATCTTGACCAGTGGATGGGAGATCGTAGGTTTACCGCGGGGATCATATCTGTATCACTGTTGGACAGAGGCACAGCAAACTAATGGGTATAGTATTCTTCAACCTAAGGGGTGGTGAAAGCCACACAACTCTGGCTAGGCTTATAAATGCCCTAGGGCAGATAGCCTAGTATGAACCTATGAACCTATGAATCTATAATAAACTATCAGTATCAACATATGAGTTCTGTAAAACAATCTGTTCATGAAAATATCGGTTTATAAAGTCTTTAGAAAGATGTATTCATACAATTCACTTCTTAACTTATGCCATTTAGATATGTTTATGGGTACATACTTATGCCTCAAATAAAGAACAGCAAATTATGAATCAGTCAGAGTGTATGTACAAAGTTAAATGTATAATTTGTAAGTTGTTGATATTTGTAAAGTTTAGGCCAGAATACAATCTTAAGCCCATTAAATTGTCAGAACTGCAGGCAATATAGAAGATAGAAAGAGAGGGAGAGAAAGCAGTTAGTACGATAGAACAGCAAGCAGGATTACCCATTTACAAACTGTACTTAGTTCTTTGTCATTTGTCTGTAATGCTGCAAAAATCATTGTTATAATTTATTTTCCTTCTTTGGTGATAGCCACTAAACAGCTGTGCTTTTCATTGCCGTTGTGGTAATTGTTGTGCTACTGAATTTGGCAGTAAAGTTCTATCAGGAGCAGTGGAAAAGTGTTTTGAAGTGGAACTGTCATATGCCTTTAGTGTTTGAAGTATTTTCCTTTTAGTCTGGACATGAGACAGGATGAAGCTTTGATGTCACAATGTATTTCACTTCTATCATCTCTATAATGAGTTTTCAGAGGAAAAAGAGTACTAGGGTCTCTCAAATAGCATTCTAATGTGTTTTATTTCATAGTAACCAGTTTTTCCTCCATTCTGCATTCTTTGTGGTTTAAGTCATGATTTGTAAATGAACTGAGTTCTGATTATGATCATTTCAATCCATTTTCCACTTCTTGAATTTCATAGCTAACATCACATTATACCATTTTTTGTGCATTTGTTTCTTAATCCATTCAACTGCATACTTACGTGTTGCCTGAATCCTATTTTTTTTCTCACTGCAGTTCAGAATAGTCAATATCATAAAATATTGCTGAGGGTGCTTTTATTGCCTTGGTTCTTCTATGATTAATTTGCACTTTTTAGTTTTTTGGGAGTAGGGGACGGGCTAAAGCATTATCATCTCTATTCTGTTCTACTTTTATCAGTCTAAGTTGTTGTCTTTATTCCTGAAATTCATTACTCATCTGAAGCCACACAATAAGTTCAAATGATGAGAATAACTCACTATTTTGCTGTCTCCTTTCTATTGTGATTTTTTCTCAGAAAGCCACCTTTATTTTTTGAGTAGAGCTGTCTCTTTAATGGACAGAAACAGTTGCTGTATCTTCATCACATCCCAAGATGTTACCAGCAAGGGTGGGATGTAATTCCAAAGTCAATAAGAATAGGAAACAAGGTTAAAAGCTTAACTATTAAAATAACATCTTATTATAAACTACACAAAATAACAATAAGTCAATAAAAATAAGAAATGTTATTAAATTACTTTAAAATTCTCCTGGCATCTCACCTTAACTAGCCTTTGTCAGGGAATAATACTAACTGGAAAAATGCACATGTGGGTTTAGGGTTCATTTTGCTCTAGGTTGTGCCTGGAGGATATGGAATATTCTTTTGTAGAAGCTGACAGGAGAGGGGGTTATAGAAGAGAGTGTGTGTTCTGGCTATCAGAAGGATATACGCGGGTTGTTATTCAAGTAACCATATTTTAAGGCTGTTTTGATTTGGAATAAATAAGCTATTTTATGTTAGTGATGTGTGAGGATGAAGACTAAGATTTCATGTATTCATTGGTTTCTACTTTTGTTTTTTTAGTTTAGAGGCTGTTTTAATTTTTGTGTGTCAAAAGACTTCAAATAACTAGTCAGCTTAACAGGACTTAAAAATGTGGTATTGATTTTTGAGTAATAGTTTGAAAGAGAAATAGCTGCAGGTGGATTGGACACTCTAAATTGGCCCTAGCTGTGAGTGTGTGCATGTGTGTGCCTTCTGTGGAAGGTTGGACGCCGGGCTGGCAACTCGACACTATAAAACTCCACTGCCAATCATGAGCGGACAAGGTGATCCACTGTGGCGGCCCCTGACTGGGAAAAGCCGAAAGAAGAAGGAGTTTGAAAGAGAAATAGAGTGGCGTACAGTTAAGTTTGCTAGCTATGATCACCCATTGTTTTGAAGTTGCTGTTTGTCAGTGGTTAGTTTACAAATGTTGCTGTCCTTTTGTATGAGTTATTAAAACAATAGCTTCATATAACAGCATGAGCAGATGGATGCATGGATTTTTACTGAATGGCAAATCCTTGCATGACATAACATCACCCACAGAATGTTTATGTAGAAAATAGCTGTTAACATTTTCACAGGGGACAACCTACTGCCCCTGTTGTGGTGAGTCGCAGTCCCCTGTACTCCTGATGCTTTGTATATGCATTTACTCCAGTCATCACATCTCATTGCCCTTAGTAAAGGAAAGTTTCATTAGGTAACTAAGTTGGATTTGATTAAACTGTTTCAGTTAATTGTTTTAGACATATCATACTCAATTAAAATCTGTGCTCCTAGGTAGCAACAATGCTTGGATTATGGAAGTTAAATATATACATTTTTATGTGACACAGAGCTGGGAGTACATTTTATGATGGTGGCATACACATATATATATATATATATATATATATATATATATATATATATATATACACACACACATAGATGGATCTAAGACGTTTTCTCAAATGAGCAAACGTCCAAATTCATAATAACCAAACACAGTTTAACGAAAGTGCTTTTATCGAAAAAGCACTTTTGTTAAAGCATGTTACAAAAACAAACAAAAAAAGCACTACATTAATATTTTAGCGGGGGGGGCTTCACCCCCCTGCAACCCCCATGTGGGGGGCTGGGCCTCCCAACCCCGCTACTTTAATATTCTCCCTCCGAGACCACACTACAGTGGGTAAAAGGGAAATTTTCCTTACCCGCACTGTAGTACAGCCTCGGCAACAGGCATACTTACGTGAAAGTGCTTCTTTGGTGAAAATCACTTTCGCGTAAGTATGCTCGGCTGTTTGGGTTTCGGTCATTTGCTCATTCGAGCAAATGTCCAGAACCTATGTATGTATATATATATATATATATATATATATATATATATATATATATATATATGTATATATATATATATATATATATATATATATATATATATATATATATATACACACACATACATATATATATATATATATATATATATATATATATATATATATATATAGATATATATAGTTAATTACAATTTTTTTTGTACTAAATGATGTAGAATATATTTGCGTGTTAGTAATCTTCTTCTTCTTTTCCTTTCGACTGCTCCCATTAGGGGTCTCCACAGCAGATCACCTGTTTCCATTTCCTCCTGTCCTCTGCATCTTGCTCTGTCACACCAACCACCTGCATGTCCTCTGTCATCACATCCATAAATCTTATCTTAGGCCTTCCTTTTTTCCTCTTACCTGGCAAGCTCCATCCTTAGCATCATTTTCCCAATATACCCAGCATCCCTCCTCAGAACATGTCCAAACCAATGCAATCTTGCCTCTCTGACTTTGTCTCCCATTCAACCTGAGCTGACCCTCTAATATACTAATTCCTAATCCTGTCCATCCTTATCACACCCAGTGCAAATCTTAACATCTTTAACTCTGCCACCCCCAGCTCTGACTCCTACCTTGTTGTCGATGCCACCATCTCCAATCCATATAACATAGCTAGTCTCACTACCCTCTTATAGGTCTTCCCTTTCACTCTTACTGGTACCTGACTGTCACAAATCACTCCTGACACTCTTCTCCACCCACTCCACCCTGCCTGTACTCTCTTCTTCACCTCCCTTCTGCACTCACCATTACTCTGAACTGTTGATCCCAAGTATTTACATTCATTCACCTTTGCCAACTCTACTCTCTGCATCTTCTCCATTCCTCTAACCTCCCTCTCATTCACACACATTTATTCAGTCTTGGTCCTGCTGACCTTCATTCCTCTCCTCTCTAGAGCATATCTCCACCTCTCCAGGGTCTCCTCAACCTGTTCCCTACTCTCACTACATATCACAATGTCATCTACAAACATCATAGTCCATTGGGACTCCTGTCTGATCTCGTCTGTCAACCTGTCCATCACCACTGCAAATACGAAAGGGCTCAGAGCTGATCCTTGATGTAATCTGACCTCCACCTTAAATGCATCTGTCACTTCCACTGCAGATCTCACCGCTGTCACACTACCCTTGTACATATCCTGTACCACTTTTACATGCTTCTCTGCCACTCCCGACTTCCTCATACAATACCACAACTCCTCTCTAGGCACCCTGTCATATGCTTTCTCTAAGTCCCCAAAGACACAATGCAACTCCTTCTGACCTTCTCTGCAGTTCTCCATCAACACTCTCAGAGCAAACATTGCATCTGTAGTGCTCTTTCCTGGCATGAAACCATACTGCTGATCACTAATCATCACCTCCCTTCTTAACCTGGCTTCTACTACTCTTTCTCATAATTTCATGCTGTGACTGATCAGTTTTATCCCTCTGTAGTTACTACATCTCTGCACATCATCCTTATTCTTAATAATTGGTACTAAAACACTTTTTCTCCACTCCTCAGGCATCCTCTCACTTTCCATAATATTTCTAGATAATGACCTTGGTTATAGTGTATTTAGAAAAGATTATTTCAGTTATCAGGTGTATTCTGTTTGTCAAATAATGTCACTATTTCTTATTTTAGATTAAGTAACTGTCTATTAGCTATGTGCTGAGTATGCTGTATCTGTTCCAAAAGTCTTTTTAGAAAGATGAGTGATTTTTAATATAACATAACAGTGTTGAATAATCTATTTATGTTAAAATTCCGCATTATTTTATCTTCAAGCTTGTGGTTTATAATGACAGAAACCTGAAGCAAAGTTAGAATAGCCCTCTGAAGTGTGCAACTGTGGACTATGTCAGAGCTGGAATAATATTGTGACAAAAGCTGTTTTTGTGGTATTCAGATATGTATTTAACAAGTAAGAATATTAGCAAGCTATGGAATGCCTCATCCTGCAGTCTAGTAGGGGTCATGCAAAGTTTTGAATGCTTTAGAGTTATCAAGAAAAAATGTCCCTGAGGCATTGTTTTTTCCTTATGTTCATAGGTCCATTGGTGCTTACTAGAATGTTGATATGTAAGGATCTGAAGAAGCCTAGCCTTACATTCCCCTGGTAGGTTTTAGCTCTTATATTTTGCATGCAAATTACTCAGATGTAAGCTGAATGAGAATATGTTGGGGCTGGGCATTTATATACGTCCCATATCCATGAGGAGCAGGGGTACTAAACTATGGGTGAATTTGCAATTACCCATCCTTTTGTCCAAATTATACTTGAACAGAGTAACAGATGTACTTTGCTTTATGTTGAATAAAAGTTCCTTAGAAGTGGTATTCTCTATAATACAAACCTGTCCCTCCCACATATTCTACTTATTTTACAGAAGAGATTGGGATCCTTTGAGTGGGTGTTTATGATATCACTGGACTTACTAATGCGTGATAAGTCTGATACTGTAAGGTCTGTTGAATCTCAAAGTGCAAAGCAGAGGTCACCTCTCAGTAGCCCTTATGATACTAAGAAGAATGACAAGGCTTTGAGATGGTCTGCATAGATTTTAGGCTTTAGACCCTGATTTTTAGGAGAAAGTGTGGTGTTCATTACAGGTGTCACCAGTGTTTGGACAAGTACATACTGAAAATGGCATTACACTCAATGATAGGTGTAATAAATACCAAGTACAGTGAAACAATTATATAACTGGACCTGGACACAATACCTGTAGATATAACAGTAATAAAAACCAGGAACTGGTACATTAAAAAAACAATATTATACAATGACGCCCCATTAATATTCCAAAACATGCACGCTGATTGGTCAGCGTGCATGTTGTAAATCAGACTTATACTAATGGAAAAAGGTCCGGTCGCCCAGACGTTTTCCATTAATATAAGTCTTTTTTTACAGCAACAGAGAACACAAGATCTACGTTGCTTTTTAGATACTGTCTCGCTATTTTAAAGGAGTTTAACATAGCGAGACAGCTTTAAAAAAGTAATGGAGATCTTCCTTTCTCCGTTGCTTTTTTTAAAGCTGTCTCGCTTTGTTAAATGGGTTTAATATAGCGAGACAGCTTTATAAAAAGAAACAGCGATTCTCCGTTGCTTTTTTTAAAGCTGTCTCTCTGTGTTAAACTCCTTTAACATACCGAGACACTTTGTAAAAAGCAACGGAGATCTTGCTTTCTCTGTTGCTTCCACCCACAGCTCTGATGTACTGTGCAAGCATACGCATGCGTAGTACATCAGAACTGCCACAGAATACCAGACAGCTGTGGAAGGGCAACAAGGAGGCATTATACAATGCCATTATTTAAGAAAAGTAAGTATTTTTTTCTTAAATAATGTCATTGTATAATAGCTATAACCCACTTCTGGGTGTGGGTAATGCTGGATTTACCCACAGTTGTCTTTGTGGGTAAATCCAGCATTACCCATACCCAGGCATGGGTTATTGCTATAAGTAAATAATATAAAACAACCAGGCAGCCCAAAGCTCATGTACAAACCTTTATTGCACAAAGTTAAAATCATGGTTTAGCTCTTATGTCAATAATGACATCCTCAAAACCATTGAATAACATATAGAATGATAACAGCGAATCAATTCTGTTCTAAAAACACACCCCATGAAATCTAGCCAATCATAGATCAAGGAAAGTGGAAAACCAGAAATCTAGTATCATAAAATGTAAACAATAAAGTTCGAGAACTGTGCATTATTAAAAACAATCACTGACCACCAGTTAGTATGGACCTACATTGTTTTTTATCATACACAGTTCTCAAACTTTATTAGGTACATTTTATGATACAGAATTTGTGGTTTTGCAGTTTTCTTGATCTGTGATTGGGTAGATTTCATGGTGGGGGTTTATAACAGTTTTATTTGCTATTGTTGTTGGTACAGCATACTTTATTAAATGGTTCTGAAGATGCCATTATTGAAGAAAGTGCTAAACCATGATTTTTAACTTTGTGCAATAATAGCTTGTACATGAGCTTTGGGCTACATGGTCATTTTACCTTTAGATATAAGCTGTACAATAAAAAAAACACTTCCTTACAACAGTGGATATGTGGTGATCAATGGACAGCTCATTGTTGATATAGATTCCCAGATCCCTAACTATGGGATCAGTTTTCAGGGGTGTGTTGTCAATATGATAGTTACAATGGGAATCATGCTTGCCTCAGGGTATGATTATGTACTTGTTGGCATTTAGTTTTAGTCCATGTTTTTAACACAAGCTATTTGTTTGGGACAGGCCCTCATAGTATCCACTGGGGTGTTTATGATGGCTCCAAGTTTACAGTAATCTAAAAATGTTGTCAGCCAAAACGCTTAACATTGACTTTGACCTTTGAGAAGTAAACACCAAAGAGGAATGGTCCAAGGATAAAACCCTGGGGTACACCACTAGTGACAGGTCTTTTTGAGGAGTTATAGCCTTCCACCCTAACTTCCTAGGTTCTATTTGTGAGACAATTTAGGGTTTTGATATTTAGCTGGGAGAGTTTATCTACAATACCCAAGTATGGGATGGTATAAAACACCTTTGCAAGGTCTAGATATGCAGTGAGCACTGTTTTACCCTCACCCATTGTTTCAGGAACATTTTCAAGTTTAACTAAGGCATTTTCAAAGCTATACCCTTGTTTGGAGCCTTGTGATAATTCTGATAAAGTGTTATTTTTGACAGGTGGTTTCTGATACACAGGTAGTCTATTTTTTTTTTCCTAAAACTTTAATATATTCATAGGTTTATTGTTTTATTTTTCATATATTTATATCTTTTGTTACTGGAGTCAGAATAACTTACCTTTACTTCCATTTATTAGGAATGATATTTTATTTAAATATGTGATTGACTGGTAGTGAAGGGTTTGCTATTTAGCAGGCAAGTGGCTTAATACAGGTTAGAAGAAAGTTGGTTTACTAGACAAATGTTAAATTGGGGTGCTTGTGTTTTGACTGGAGCAACTTGACTTACTATATGGAGATTACTAGTTACAAAAGAGGGTCCATCCATCCATCCATCCATCTACAACCTCTTTTCCCAATTTTTGCACATGGGGTCAGAGTGCCACTTCAACAGTGACAATCATCTGGAGCCAAGGTTTACAGCACTGGGTGGCTAGCCCTGCCATGGTAGTTTTTTCATGTCACATACTCACACTCACATCTATGGTCAATTTACACTGCCCAGTCCACCTACTGCATGTCGTCTTTGGAATATGGGAGTAAACCGGAGCACCCAGAGGAAACTCTGGTGAACACAGCTGGACTGAAAGGTGCTTCCAATTCTTCTTTGATAATTTTAAGAATGGGTTAGAATTTCCTAATTATGTTTTACCTAAGAGGTCATTAATTCCATTTCAGAAAATGTAAAGATACTTGTGGATTGTTGTTGTAATGTTGCATAGTAGGATTTCATTCTTCTACCACTTATTGTTTGAATTTGTTGTGGAGGTACCGTTAGAGGTTGCTGTTTTGTTCAGTTTGCCAAGCTCTTAAGTTTTGTATACGTTTGACATTTTTTTTTCATTTTTTTTGTAGTTATCCACACATGAATTGTCTTAATTCATATTTATACTACAGCATACTTATTATATAGGACCACGACTATTTTGTTTAGTATTTCTGTAGCATTAGCTAACATGCCACCAAAGCGTAGTCAATGCCAGTTTAATTAGTAGTTTATATGTATATGCTACTTGTGCTTTTTAGACTACATATCCATAATGTGATTACAAGAACGGCTAAGCCTGCATGTGCCAGGCAGTATATGTGGGACTGGACTCAGTTATACAGTCTGGTAGTACACGTTTGTTTGTGAAATGCTGAGGACATTTTGCAAGCACCCAGTCAGGGAATTATGAACTGCAGTTGGTGTGCTGTATCTGGTGCAGAAAGTCATTAGATGATACCTTAAAGGACAACCACACCCACAGACTCAAAAACATGTTTATTTCATCATGGTTTGGTGTTTCCTACATTTTAACACCACTCTGGGACTATTTAGAGCTTTTTAGATATTTTTATATGCAATTTCTGACTCTGATCACATGGGGTCTGGCATCTTGAAATAATTCTGACTGTTTAGTCAGCCTCCAAGTATCCCAGAATGCATTGTTTGTCTCCAAAAAATTGCATCAGATCTGCCACATTTTCCCTAAAGCTCCTGTCATTGCACTGATTTTACAGGCATTCACTGCTGTGTTATAGTCACCTACATTTGGTTAAAATTTTATCCTTTTTCAATGACTACTTCAAACTCAAGCAGTGCAAATGCTACAGAATAAAATTGAAGTGCATTTTATTGCTCTTTCCTCTTAGAAATGCTAACTTGATTGCTTTGTGAAGGCTGAAATCTAGTTCTTTAAGGTACACCCCCTCCCCCTTCACACCTACCTTCCCTAGCTGTCAAAGAGCTAAGAACAATTTGACCCCTTATCTGCATGTGATTGACAGCTCACAGCAGGTGACCAGACTAATGTACTGTTTTCTTGTCAGCCTTTCCTTCCTTACAGTGGGAGATTTTTTTTGTTGCACTCCTACTGTCAAATTTAGAACCAAGCTCCATAGCACTGAGAATAATCACTGTTTTGCAAAGCATCAAATTCTTACTTATTTTTCCTTCCTGTTTGGTAAATAGCTGACAAATGATACACTATAAACACAAAATATTTCACAGACTTGCATGACAGCACCCACATGCTTTTTTTAAGTGTTAATTTAAGAAAATTATGGTATTGCATACTTCTTGTAATCTGATGTAGTGTTGTCAATTAATTGTGACAGACATCTGCTTCTTATGTAAAAACATGCAATTGATGCCTACGCATGGTCTTTGCAAATTTATGCTCCTAGTTTTTGCAGCTGTTATTGTGCTTCTGCCTGTACTTTGTCACGTATCGGTAGGGCTCTTCAGCAAAGTGAGATTACAGTTTGACATTTCTGCTAGGTTAAGAGTGGGCTGGGCAAGGCAGCTCTGACATCACAATGTGGGAGGTCCACTGGCTCTTCTGTACAGCATGCAAATCAGGTGGGGATTACATCACTTTCGGGGAGGAAACGTCCCGGTAGCTAGAGCAAGAGCTCTGGCAGATGTGACATCATCATTTCTGAGCCAGCTAGAAGTTTTTCAACTTGGTTTTCAAAGTGAAAGTAAAACAATACAGAAAGGTAGGAAGCCTAACAGGGAAAACAGTTGAGTGGATTAGTTTTTAAAGCTGCATGGGTGATTTTCCAAGGCTGTATCAACCAGCAGGGACTAAAAGAGACAGCAGGTTGAGCAATCTGCTTTAATAACCTGTTGTTGTCCTTTAAGGCTATGTATTCATTGATGCCTTCATTTCTAAGTGTTATTCTAGACATGTTAAGTTGATGTAATTTAAATGAGGATGCTTTGACAGATTTAAAGCACTCACTAACTATGAAGGCATTTTATTTCTTGCTATTTTGGTAACTTAAAATACCATTCCTCCATGGAGATATTTTTTATCTAACTTCTCAGAAGAGGTCATCTATGTAAGATGGCCATTCTTCCTGCATATTTAGTTGTCCAATCCTTTCTGTAAACTATGTAGCTTGAATTTTAATTACTGCTGATATATGTTTTAATTAGTTTTCTACAATCCTAAAAATGTGATGGTCTATGTTACAAAGTCATCTATCTATCTATCCATCCATCCATCCATCCTACATACTGCTCAACTATACAGATTTTCGCAGAATGTCCAGATTTTTGCCTCATATTTTTGTCCATTTTCATAAAATTGTGGTTTTCTGGCAAATTATTGGCATATCATTGAAGACTGAAGTTAGAAAATAATGACAGATATTTAAGTTTCAGACTTCATGCCCTTCAGAAAATTAATGCTAATGCAAAACCTGTTACTCTGTTAACGTTATAAATTTGTAAGAGCAAAATTTAAAAATTGTGCTTATTTTTTGGGCCTTTGTCCCCCTTTTATGTATGGCTTTGTCCAGATTTCTTGCTCTAAGAGTTGAGAGGTATGTCCACAACCTCTTTTCCCATTTTTGAACATGGGGTAGAGGTGTCAGTTCAACAGTGACAATCATTTAGAGCCAAGGTTTATACCGCTGGGTGGTGTATTCCTGAAATTCGGTGATTTTATTACATAATCTGCATGCATATAATTTTACAATGTACTGGCCTTTTTTTGCACTTTGGTGTGCTGTATAGTTACAGATATTTTGTAATGGAGCATGAGACTAGAATTACTTTCTGCCTCTTGATATTGTTGCTACATTGCCTACAGCTTTGAGCATTTTTATTTAAAGTGTGCTGAGCAGAGGCAGAATTAGAAATCAAGTTCCTACCATATATGTCTGCATTTTATGTAACAGGTGCAAGTGATGAGGTAGCAAATGATAAGTATTTATGGAACTGAATTGTGAAAGAATAGGAATGAAGGTTGCTGGGACTAGGAATTGTCCTATTTTAAAAGTGAGTTCCATCATTTGAGATGAAATAGTTGTACAGCGTTTCCTCTTGCTGTTTCCCAGACTCTGGAATTGAAAGATTATTTTAGGTTATCCTCTGGATAACAATGTATAATCTTTGCTGAGAGGCCTTAGCTATTCTGTGTTCAGCAGTACACTTTTTAAATATTACCTTATGTTCTTGTGGCAGAGTAAGAAAAAAACATATGTGTTTCCCTGTAAAGCTTACCTAATGAAAGCAGTAAATCACATAAGTCTGTGTCTAATTACGTGTTAAACATACATATGTTTGCATTATGTAGCTGCATTCTCTTAAATGAATGACCATGAAACATTCAACAGCACTATAAAAAAACTTGCACTACTAGTATTTTATAGTTTGCATAGGAGTACAGAGGTGATTTGAGGTTGGGAATACATATTTTAAACACTGTGTCAGCTCATAAAGTGTATGTGCCCTAAATGACTGCTGTCAGAATGACTCAGCTGTTAGCCCATTGTGACACAATCTATGCTAATACTGCTCACCTAAAATTAAGAAATTCACCTTGCTAACTGCCACAAAGTGTCACCACAGAAAGCAGTGGGGATTAAATACATGCATTTAGCTACACTTTTTGGTGGGTGCAGAGGGCACCACTGAGCTAGTGGTGCAGAAAATCAGCAGTCAAAAATCTAAGCTGAGACATAATCCTACCTCTATGTGCTATAATACTACTTGGATGAATGTGCTGTTAATGGAACCAAAGTGTGAAGACAGCAAAAAAAGCAGCTAGAAGTGGTTAATAAACACAACAGCAGTTACATCAACTAAGAAGCAAGTGGAATAGCTACAGAGTATCATTTGTTCCTGGAGAACTTGCAGATTACAAAGAGGAAAGGAAACGAAGATGGAGACATGAAACGGTTATAATATTTTGAGATATTCTATTTTTATTAAGCAAATACAATAGTTTACATATAGGTTCATAGGTTCATAGGTAGGTACTAGCCTATCTGCCCTAGGGAATTTATAAGCCTAGCCAGAATGTATTGGCTTTCGCCTCCCTTTTAGATTAGATTCCTGAGCCTTTGTCCAGCAGGGCCATAGAATTTATCCCAGGGGTAAATTTACGATTTCCCATCCACTCATAAATATTTCTTTTGAAGAGGGTCAGTGAGGGGCTTTGCCTGACATGGACTGGGATTCTATTCCGAGTGAGGGAAGCCTCTGGGATATGAATCTATCCCTCCAGCATGTTCTATTTATTGTTGTGCTGAGGTTTAAATCCCTGGTGCGTGTAGCTCCAATGGATTTGGTTTTCTTGAGGTGAAGCAGGTCCATTAATTCCGGGTTTGACATGGCCTTGTACGTCAGGCAGAGATCGCCTCTGAGTAGATGGTAAGCAACTGAGTATAGCTGGAGTTTCTTTAGTCGAGCTGCATAGGGCATCTGTTTGAGGCCCATGATCCTCTTGATGAGATACTTTTGAGGTCTCTCCAGCTGTTGCAGGTGTCAGGTAAGGTGCATCCCAAATGGGGCATTGTACTCAATTATGGGCCTGATGAGTGATGAGTAAAGAGGCACAATGACCTCTCTTGATCTAGATGTGAACCCTCTTGTGATTAGGTGGGCTATATAGAAGGATTTTCTAACCACTTTGGCAATGTGATTATCAAAGGAGAGGTTACTGTCTACTTGGGTCCCCAGATCCCTAATTACATCTTCCATGTTTAGTGGATTTCCTCCTATGTGGTAGTTTGTGGGCACTTTGTTTTTCCCAAAGGGGATGACTATGCACTTTTTGGCATTTAGCTTGAGGCCATGGTTCTAACACCAGGTATCTGTCTCCATAAGACCCTTCTGGAGGATGCTTGTGTCAGCCGGAGAGTCGATTATGGCTCCAAGTTTGCAATCATCTGCGAACTTGGCCAGCCACAGTCCTCCCGTGCTTGCCTGTACCTCAGAGAAGTATATACTGAACAAGAGGGGTCCCTGTGGGATGCCACTTGTAACCGGTTTGGAGTCGGACATGGCACCCGCAACTCTGACCATGTGAGTTCTATCCCTGAGCCAGTTTGCAACCCATCTCGTGACATATGGGTTGATATTTAAACTGGTAAGCTTATATATAATGCCAGAGTGGGGTATTGTGTCGAAGGCCTTTGTGAGGTCCAGGTAGGCTGTGTGGACTACCTTTCCCTCATCTATGGCTTTGGTAACTGTTTCAAAGAAGTCAACTAGGTTTAAAATGCAAGATCTGCCTTTAACAAAGCCGAATTGGGTAGGGTCCAGTGTCTGGCGGTTCCCAATGTCTTTGTTTATGAGATTCATGATGATGTGCTCCATAGCCTTGCAGACCAGGCTAGTGAGGCTTATAGGGTGATAGGTGCCAGGATCCGTTATGGCACCACCTTTGTGAAGCGGGATAACTGTTGCTGTACGCCATTCTTTGGGTACATATCTTGTAGTAAGGCTGAGTTGGAACAGTGAGTTTATGTGAGGGTTTAGATCTTTTTGGAGCTCATGTAGGACGCAGCCCGGGATACCATCCAGTCCCATTGATGCTGTGATTTTTACTTTGGAGAGGACTGCTTTCACCTGTTCATCTGTGATGTCTGGGGTACTACATTCTACTGGGATAGACACTGGCCCTTTTGGGGGGGAAGGGGGGTAAAGTTTGCACTGAACCTGTCCGCCAGGATGTTGGCAATGTCAGTGGGTTCAGTGTATTTTATGCAATTCTACACCAACTCAGAGCAGATATGAGAGTTGCCACCTAGATTCTTAATGTAGCTAAAGAAGACCTTGTGATTTTCTTTAGAGTCTTTGGCGATTTTTCTTTCGAAGCTAGCCTTCGATGATTTTATGAGGGAATGTAGTTTCTTGCTAATACTGATCAGGGATGGCTTCCCTTTTTGGGATTTTGTACTATCATGTAATAGTTTCCTCCTTCTGTTGTATAGCTTATTTATGGCCAGGGTCCACTAGACTGGTCTCCTGTTTTTGGAGGAGTGAGTCTTGGTTTTGCTTGGGATGGCTCGATCCATGCATTCCTGTAGGTGCTCATAGAATGCATTTGTAAAAGATTCTGCAGTTTGCGTAGCATTTTCCATTAGCCCAGGGGCTTTGAAACTTTCCACTTCAGTTTTGAGAAGTGTGAAGTTTGCTTTTGAGAAATTTTTGACACTGGTTTCCTTTGCTGGGGGTGGGGTCGGGATGTGGATGTCCATTGTGATTAGTTTATGGTCTGATCTTACCAATGAGGGGTTTACCTCTGGTGTTGAGCATTGGGCCCCCATGTTGATGATGACCAGGTCCAATATGTTGTCCCCTCTTGTGAGAGTGGTGGGTAGCTGTTCCATGGCGTTTGAGTTTATAAATTCCAGGAACCATTGGGCAAAGGAGTTGGGACTTGAGTAGTTTTCCCAGTCAGTGTTTGGGTAGTTGAAATCACCCAATATCATGGTGTTAGGTGAGACCTTCATATTCTCCAATGTTCTCAGGAATGCCGAGTGGGGGTCCTGAGACAAGGTGGGTGACCTGTAGCAGGCTACAAACTGAAAAGCAGTTTTTCTCACTGTTAGTTGCACATGGATGGTCTCCAATGCTTCATGCAGCGCTACTAACCTGGAGGTGTGGGAATCCTTGATGAAAATGGATACTCCCCCACCTTTTATATTTCGGTCCAAGTTCTGGGGCCGAAAAGTATGGTATGAGTTATAACCTGGTAGTGCTGGGGTGCTCTCTGGAGCCTTGAACCAGGTTTCTGTTACTGCACAGATATTGATTTTTCTCCATACTTAGGAGTGCTTCGAGTGCGTGCATCTTGAGTTTTAGACTTCTGGCATTGAGTAGCATTACCCTTAGTTTTTTGTTTCTTGTATTGTCTATGGAGGTGGGTTTGTCTTTTGAGCCTTGCCTAAAAAAGGCACTATGGGGGTGGCATGAGCCTTGGCCAGTATTCGAAAGCCTAAGGGTGACAGGTGCTAGCCATCCTTAGCGAAGCAATGTGGCTCGTCGAGCATATGGATAAAAAGTAATCTGTGTTGCAAACATAGTCACTTGTGCACAGATGAGCTTTGAACTGCATAGTTTTTAATGCAAGTGTTTTGAGGGTATATACACACAACCCAGTTTGCTCCTGTTCATGTCATTGTTTCTACAGAGTCTGAATTACATATTTAAAGATTTTAAACCATTGATGGTAGCTTTCTAAGATGTATAACCTGGTTGTTGGTGATAAAGTTTTCAAGGGGATTTTAAGAAGCTTGAAGGAAGAAGAAGTAAAAGAACAAAGGGGGCTATATGTATTTTAACTACTTCTGATTTACAAATCTTGATGTGGGAAGAGTACTGTGGGATACCTGATACTTTTTTTCTTCTAAGTGAGAGACTTAAGACAAAAAAAGAGCAACTCTAATCACTGTAGAAGTGCTGTGACCTGCAGTCTAATAAGAAATCTCGAGTCATGAGAAACTCAATCAAAACATGTGACATTGGTAAACTTGTTAAAATCATGTAGCCTAAACAAACACTGTGTCAGCTCATAAAGTGTATGTGCCCTAAATGACTGCTGTCAGAATGACTCAGCTGTTAGCCCTTTGTGACACAATCTATGCTAATACTGCTCACCTAAAATTAAGAAATTCACCTTGCTAACTGCCACAAAGTGTCACCACAGAAAGCAGTGGGGATTAAATACATGCATTTAGCTACACTTTTTGGTGGGTGCAGAGGGCACCACTCAGCTAGTGGTGCAGAAAATCAGCAGTCAAAAATCTAAGCTGAGACATAATCCTACCTCTATGTGCTATAATACTACTTGGATGAATGTGCTGTTAATGGAACCAAAGTGTGAAGACAGCAAAAAAAGCAGCTAGAAGTGGTTAATAAACACAACAGCAGTTACATCAACTAAGAAGCAAGTGGAATAGCTACAGAGTATCATTTGTTCCTGGAGAACTTGCAGATTACAAAGAGGAAAGCAAACGAAGATGGAGACATGAAACGGTTATAATATTTTGAGATATTCTATTTTTATTAAGCAAATACAATAGTTTACATATAGGTTCATAGGTTCATAGGTAGGTACTAGCCTATCTGCCCTAGGGCATTTATAAGCCTAGCCAGAATGTGTTGGCTTTCGCCTCCCTTTTAGATTAGATTCCTGAGCCTTTGTCCAGCAGGGCCATAGAATTTATCCCAGGGGTAAATTTACGATTTCCCATCCACTCATAAATATTTCTTTTGAAGAGGGTCGGTGAGGGGCTTTGCCTGACATGGACTGGGATTCTATTCCGAGTGAGGGAAGCCTCTGGGATATGAATCTATCCCTCCAGCATGTTCTATTTATTGTTGTGCTGAGGTTTAAATCCCTGGTGCATGTAGCTCCAATGGATTTGGTTTTCTTGAGGTGAAGCAGGTCCATTAATTCCAGATTTGACATGGCCTTGTATGTCAGGCAGAGATCGCCTATGAGTAGATGGTAAGCAACTGAGTATAGCTGGAGTTTCTTTAGTCGAGCTGCATAGGGCATCTGTTTGAGGCCCATGATCCTCTTGATGAGATACTTTTGAGGTCTCTCCAGCTGTTGCAGGTGTCAGGTAAGGTACATCCCAAATGGGGCATTGTACTCAATTATGGGCCTGATGAGCGATGAGTAAAGAGGCACAATGACCTCTCTTGATCTAGATGTGAACCCTCTTGTGATTAGGTGGGCTATATAGAAGGTTTTTCTAACCACTTTGGCAATGTGATTATCAAAGGAGAGGTTACTATCTACTTGGGTCCCCAGATCCCTAATTACATCTTCCATGTTTAGTGGATTTCCTCCTATGTGGTAGTTTGTGGTTACTTTGTTTTTCCCAAAGGGGATGACTATGCACTTTTTGGCATTTAGCTTGAGGCCATGGTTCTAGCACCAGGTATCTGTCTCCATAAGACCCTTCTGGAGGATGCTTGTGTCAGCCGGAGAGTCGATTATGGCTCCAAGTTTGCAATCATCTGCGAACTTGGTCAGCCACAGTCCTCACGTGCTTGCCTGTACCTCAGAGAAGTATATACTGAACAAGAGGGGTCCCTGTGGGATGCCACTTGTAACCGGTTTGGAGTAGGATACGGCACCCGCAACTCTGACCATGTGAGTTCTATCCCTGAGCCAGTTTGCAACCCATCTCGTGACATATGGGTTGATATTTAAACTGGTAAGCTTATATATAATGCCAGAGTGGGGTATTGTGTCAAAGGCCTTTGCGAGGTCCAGGTAGGCTGTGTGGACTACCTTTCCCTCATCTATGGCTTTGGTAACTGTTTCAAAGAAGTCAACTAGGTTTAAAATGCAAGATCTGCCTTTAACAAAGCCGAATTGGGTAGGGTCCAGTGTCTGGAGGTTCCCAATGTCTTTGTTTATGAGATTCATGATGATGTGCTCCATAGCCTTGCAGACCAGGCTAGTCAGGCTTATAGGGCGATAGGTGCCGGGATCTGTTGTGGCACCACCTTTGTGGAGCGGGATAACTGTTGCTGTACGCCATTCTTTGGGTACATATCTTGTAGTAAGGCTGAGTTGGAACAGTGAGTTTATGTGAGGGTTTAGTTCTTTTTGGAGCTCATGTAGGACGCAGCCCGGGATACCATCCAGTCCCATTGATGCTGTGATTTTTACTTTGGAGAGTACTGCTTTCACCTGTTCATCTGTGATGTCTGGGGTACTACATTCTACTGGGATAGACACTGGCCCTTTTGGGGGGGAAGGGGGGTAAAGTTTGCACTGAACCTGTCCGCCAGGATGTTGGCAATGTCAGTGGGTTCAGTGTATTTTATGCAATTTTACACCAACTCAGAGCAGATATGAGAGTTGCCAACTAGATTCTTAATGTAGCTAAAGAAGACCTTGTGATTTTCTTTAGAGTCTTTGGCGATTTTTCTTTCGAAGCTAGCCTTCGATGATTTTATGAGGGAATGTAGTTTCTTGCTAATACTGATCAGGGATAGCTTCCCTTTTTGGGATTTTGTACTATCATGTAATAGTTTCCTCCTTCTGTTGTATAGCTTATTTATGGCCAGGGTCCACTAGATGGGTCTCCTGTTTTTGGAGGAGTGAGTCTTGGTTTTGCTTGGGATGGCTCAATCCATGCATTCCTGTAGGTGCTCAAAGAATGCATTTGTAAAAGATTCTGCAGTTTGCGTAGCATTTTCCATTAGCCCAGGGGCTTTGAAACTTTCCACTTCAGTTTTGAGAAGTGTGAAGTTTGCTTTTGGGAAATTTTTGACACTGGTTTCCTTTGCTGGGGGTGGGGTCGGGATGTGGATGTCCATTGTGATTAGTTTATGGTCTGATCTTACCAACGAGGGGTTTACCTCTGGTGTTGAGCATTGGGCCGCCATGTTGGTGATGACCAGGTCCAATATGTTGTCCCCTCTTGTGAGAGTGGTGACTAGCTGTTCCATGGCATTTGAGTTTATAAATTCCAGGAACCATTGGGCAAAGGAGATGGGACTTGAGTAGTTTTCCCAGTCAGTGTTTGGGTAGTTGAAATCACCCAATATCATGGTGTTAGGTGAGACCTTCATATTCTCCAATGTTCTCAGGAATGCCGAGTGGGGGTCCTGAGACAAGGTGGGTGATCTGTAGCAGGCTACAAACTGAAAAGCAGTTTTTCCCACTGTTAGTTGCACATAGATGGTCTCCAATGCTTCATGCAGCGCTACTAACCTGGAGGTGTGGGAATCCTTGATGAAAATGGATACTCCCCCACCTTTTGTATTTCGGTCCAAGTTCTTGGGCCGAAAAGTATGGTATATGTTATAACCTGGTAGTGCTGTGGTGCTCTCTGGAGCCTTGAACCAGGTTTCTGTTACTGCACAGATATCGATTTTTCTCCATACTTAGGAGTGCTTCGAGTGCATGCATCTTGAGGTTTAGACTTCTGGCGTTGAGTAGCATTACCCTTAGATTTTTGTTTCTTGTATTGTCTATGGAGGTGGGTTTGTCTTTTGAGCCTTGCCTAAAAATGGCACTATGGGGGTGGCATGAGCCTTGGCCAGTATTCGAAAGCCTAAGGGTGACAGGTGCTAGCCATCCTTAGCGAAGCAACGTGGCTTGTCGAGCATATGGATAAAAAGTAATCTGTGTTGCAAACATAGTCACTTGTGCACAGATGAGCTTTGAACTGCATAGTTTTTAATGCAAGTGTTTTGAGGGTATATACACACAACCCAGTTTGCTCCTGTTCATGTCATTGTTTCTACAGAGTCTGAATTACATATTTAAAGATTTTAAACCATTGATGGTAGCTTTCTAAGATGTATAACCTGGTTGTTGGTGATAAAGTTTTCAAGGGGATTTTAAGAAGCTTGAAGGAAGAAGAAGTAAAAGAACAAAGGGGGCTATATGTATTTTAACTACTTCTGATTTACAAATCTTGATGTGGGAAGAGTACTGTGGGATACCTGATACTTTTTTTCTTCTAAGTGAGAGACTTAAGACAAAAAAAGAGCAACTCTAATCACTGTAGAAGTGCTGTGACCTGCAGTCTAATAAGAAATCTCCCGAGTCATGAGAAACTCAATCAAAACATGTGACATTGGTAAACTTGTTAAAATCATGTAGCCTAAACTTAAGTGACATAGTAATGTTTAGCTTTTTGAATGGAAGCTTACTGAATCCATGAATAAGTATGTGGATGAACTGAGAAAGGTGGAGAAGAAGAATTATGACAGGTTATTACAGCTAGTTTGGAGAGACAGGATTGTATGGGGAATACATAATGACTGTATTCAGTGGATGTTATTATCAGAAATTAGCTTAACATTTAAAAATGCCTTAAAGATTGCTTTAAAATTGCTTTAAAATTGCAATTAATTAAAATATATAAGATCTACAAGTAGTCTAGTCTGCAGTTAGATGTAATGGTGTAAAAGAATAGAAATGTGTAAGGCGTGTACCCAAAAGTTAGTAACCTGGCAAAGATAAAGGACATGAACAGTACTCTGCTGCTGACTGTAAATTAAAAGAGAAACAATGTCACGCATGTGGTGAATATGGGCAGATGCCAAAAAACTGAAGCAATAACAAGAAGAAACCTTTTAAGAAAGCAAATATTTACATTGGTGAACAGAAGGTTAGCACATATTACTCATACTTTTCTCTTGCTGAAAAACTGAGGACAAAGGATGCATAGCTAACATGTTCTTTATACCACATAGAGCACTTGAGTGCTGCTGGATGTAGGTACAGACAATAAGCAGGAAATAAATAGTGCGGTGGTGGTGCTGCGGTAGTGTTGTTGCCTCACAATTAGACATTGCCTGTTCGATTCTCAGTTAGAGCGTCTTCTGTGTGGCGATATGCGTAAATAGGCATTCCTTCGTTGAAGGTTGTGCGTTAGGCCCGGCAAGCCAGCATGTAAAAATCTCCTGCCAATCATTAGCGGACTGGAGTTCTGCTCTGGTGACCCCTAACTGGGAAAAGCCGAAAGACACAAGTCTTTATCATTCTCCTCTACCTGTTTTTGTTTTGGCAAAACAGTTCTATTTGTGATTTTATGGTAAAAAATATACTTTTAAAGAATGATCAAATACTCCCACAGGAAATACCAGTAGTGTGTGGGGCAAAACAGAATTTACTTTGTATATCAGACAGACAGATGAAAATCGTGTTGTGTTTACTGTATGTGTGGTACTGGATGACGTACCTCATAAATCCCTACTTTTAAACCATATACCTCATTTCATCGTGCAAAATTTTCTCCAGCTTTAATAGTGTGATAGCAACCAAAGTCCAGTAATTCCTTGGTCTCTTATATCCCTCCATCAATCTCTCAGAATCAGCATTCCAATTTATATGCTATGCAAGAGAGGAGTTTAACTGGGTTTGAAAATGTATGTCTGCACATTCTTCTTGAAGACATCATTGTGTCTCATTTTGGTTCCTATATTTGTTTGAAACCAGTCAATACCTAATGATGGTTCATAGGTTCATAGGTTCATAGGTGTGTACTAAGCTAATGGCCCTGGAGCCTTTACAAGCCTAGCCCATAGGATTACCCTGGCATTGTGCCACCCAACCTTAGTTCCTAGTGCCTCTGTTGAGTAGAGCTACTGGAGTCATCCCAGGGTGAATTTTCTATTTCCCATCCAATCATCAAGATTTCTCTTGAACAGGACCAGTGAGGTGCTCTGCTTGACATGTATGGGAAGTGTATTCCATAGCATGGGCAGTCTCTGGGTTATGAACCTGTCCCTCCAGCATGTTCTGTTAATTGTGATAATGAGGTTGAGGTCTCTGGAGTGTCTGGTGTGGAGGGACTGGGATTTCTTTAGATGTAGCATTTCTAACAGAGCTGGGTCAGCCATGGCTTTGTAAGTCAAGCAGAGATCGCCTCTAAGTAGGCGAAATGAGACAGAGAATAGTTGGAGGTTTTTTTGAGTCTGTCCATATAGGACAAGTGTTTAAGGCCTAGGATCCTCTTTGTGAGGTACTTTTGCGGCCTCTCCAGTTGTTGCAGGTGGCTAGTGAGGTACATGCCAAGTGGGGCATTGTACTCGATGACTGGCCTAATGAGGGAAGAGTAGAGGGAAAGAATGACCTCTTTCTTCCTGGATGCAAAACCCTTAGTAGTGAGATGTGCCACACAGAAGGACTTTCTAACCACAGTGGCAATGTGGTAGTCAAAAGAGAGGTTGCTTTTCCCGAAGGGGATGAAGACACATTTTTTTTGGCATTGAGCTTAAGGCCATGGTTCTGACACCAGTTGTTGGTCTCATTGAGGCCTTTCTGTAGGATGTCAGCATCACTTGGGGAGTTAATAATAGCTCCCACCTTGCAATCATCTGTGAACTTTGTCAGCCAGAGTCTCTTCGTGTTGGCCTGGACTTCAGAGAAATAGATACCAAACAGGAGAGGACCCAGGACCGAACACTGTGGGACTCCACTCATGACTGGTCAGCAGTCTGACTTGGAGTCAGCTACTTTCACATTGTGGGTTCTATCTGTGAGCCAGTTTGCAACCCACCTAGTGATATAGGGGTTGATGCCTAGCTTGGTAAGTTTCTCTGTGATTCCTGAGTGGGGAATGGTATCAAAGGCCTTGGCCAGATCAAGGTAGGCTGTATGAACCACCTTACCTTCATCCACAGCTCTGGTGACTGACTCAAAGAAGTCAACCAAGTTGAGCAGGCATGATCTACCCTTCTCAAAACCAAACTGTGTAGGATCCATAGTTTGGAGATTCCCTATATCCTTGTTTATTAGGTTCATGATGATGCGTTCCATAGCTTTGTATATCAGACTCGTCAGGCTAATGGGGTGATAGTTCCTGGGGTCTGTAGTCATTCCTCCTTTGTGGAGAGGGATGACTGTAGCACTGCACCATTCGGTAGAGACAAAGCCTGAGGTGAGGCTGTGACTGAACAGGGCACACACGTGAGGTGCCAGTTCACTCTGTAGTTCATGTAGTACACAGTCAGGAATACTGTCAGGTGCATTTATAAAACCAGATATTATTTCCTTGATTATCCAGACACATAACCTGTTATTTGGGCATTTCTGGAATGGTACATACTTACTTGTAGCCTATGCTTTGTGAAGTCAGTCATCACTCTGACTCCATCACAGTCATTTCGACTACTGTACATTACCACCTGAAGCATCAAACTATGGAATAGTCTCAGTCAGCTCCAAAGCCTAGAGGGAAAAACGGTGACCTGAGTTTGACTAACAGTTTGGATGCTGGAAAAGCCATCAATGGAGACATCAGGGCAGAGAAGAAGACATTAACTATTCCACCTCAGGGAGCTGGGCCATTGGTGGTCCATGCATTAGGACTACGGCAACCATACTTACCTAAGCAACACATTGCCCTGCAAAACCAGAGACAACAAGCATAGAAACATGCAAGCATATACCACCACACACACTGAGGAAGTAATGGTCATGGTGGAAGAGTATAAAGATGGAAGAAGTCACCTAACTTTGTAAGGGATGACAGCACCTCTCATGGCACTCAGCTCGTGCCATCAATAAGAACAAATGAGACAGTGGGCTTTCACCTATAGGATGCATGAAGGGTAGCAGGATATCATTGTACACACAGGGAGCAAAAGAAAAAAGCCATGACAAAGGACAGATTATTATCTCCGGGATATAAATTCAAAGGGGAATATTCCAGGGTGACTCTGTCACCTTTGCTATTCTGAATTCCCATTAATCCATTAAGCTGTTTACTTAACAGCTTAGACTATGGCTACAATTTGGCTCCTAGAAAACAACAAAGTCTAATGACTTCTCATCTTCTCTTTGTCGATGATTTAAAATTGTATAGCTCATCAGATGAGGAACTGAAAGCACAGCTGCAGGTTGTCAAAACTTTTTCAGATGATATTGGAATGTTATTTGGTCTTGATAAATGTGCAAAAGCAACCTTTAAAAAAGGAAAACTGCAGCACCAGGAAAACATCTGTTTGGGACAAGAATGTGATATAAAAGAACTTGAGCAAGAGGATGTGTATAAATACTTGGGAATTGATAAATGATCAGCAATAAAACATGAACTCTCTCTCTTTCGGCTTTTCCCAGTTAGGGGTCACCACAGCAGATCACCTCGTCTACTCATGATTGGCAGTGGAGTTTTTACAGTGTCAAGTTACCAGCCTGGCACCCAACCTTTCACAGAAGGCACACACATGCACGCACTTACACCTAGGGCCAATTTTAGCGTGTCCAATCCACTTGCAGCATGTCTTTGGGGATGTAGGAGGAAACTGGAGCACCCGAAGGAAACCCACATGACCACAGGGAGGACATGCAGACTCCACACAGAAGACACCCCAGCCAAAGATCGAACTGGAGAGCCTCTTGCTGTGAGGAGACAATGCTAACCGCTGCACCACCACAGCCATCCTAGCAATAAAACATGAACAAATGCAAATAAAGCTCAGTAAGGAGTATTTTTGAAGACTTAAATCAATCCTGAAAACAGTATTGACATCTAGGAACAAGATCCAAGCCATAAATCAATCTGCTCTTCCTGTCCTACTTATAGTTTTGGAGTGATTGACTGGCCCCAAAAAGTCTTGGATAGACTGGATATTAAAACAAGAAGGATGCTTCATGCTTACCAAATGATTTATAAAAATCAGTGTATACCGAGATTATATATTCCCCGTTCCGAAGGATGGATGGGTCTCCTTGAAATTAACTACATGTATAGATCTGCAATCATGGGACTCCACACATATTTACTGACCTCACAAGATCCAAATGTAGTGAAAGTTTTGAAACATGAGGAGAATAAATCTAAGATGACATCTCTGCTTAATTTAGCTGAAGCATATCGACGTCAAGCAAGAATGGAAATCAAACCAGAAGTAGATAAAAACCAGGCAGCAACTGAATGTGCTAAAAAAAACAAAAGAAAGAATATAAGGTGAAGGACCAGATCAGAAAGCAAGAAATGTGGAAAAAAACATAAATATAGTTCCAAGTACAGAAATCTTCTGGAAGAGCCTCATGTTGATCAAGAACGAATGTAGGAATGGTTAAGGAGAGGTGAATTCACATCAAGAAATGAAAAGTTAATATTGGCAGCCCAAGACAGTGGGCTACGTACACGCTGGTTTGCAAAGTCCATTGAACGTGGGAGAAATAGACATATGTAGGTTTTGTAAAAACAAATTGGAAACAGTCACACATCTTGTTGCTGGTTGCAATGCACTAATGGCAGAGGGACTGTATACTGAAAGGCATAATAATGTGGTAAGACTGTTATACTGGAGATTGTGCAAACATTATGGTATTGAAGTGGCTGAAAAACACTAGAAACATGAGCCACAAAGAATCACAGAAAATGATGAACTTTATATCACATGGGATTACCCAATACCAACAGTTCAAAAGATGGATACTAGAAAAATGGATATAGTGGTCCAACAAAAGAAGACAAAAGTAGCATTGATCATTGAAATCACCACACCTAGTGACTACAGTGTCTTGCGTACAGACAGACACAAAGTCATAAAATACCTTGATCTGTAGGCAGAAACGAGAGCCATGTGGAAGAAAGATACCCAGACAGTTCCAATAGTAGTAAGAGCAACTGGTCTTATAAAAAAGAATTTACAATCATATTTAGATATGTTACCAGTTCATATAGATGATCAATACATATGAAATCCTCCAGGAATTTATTAATTATATTAATCAGAGTACTACTTTTTTAAGGTTCACCTAGCAAGTGACCATGGATTCCATTAATTATTTAGATGTTTCTCTACATGTGACAGAGAATGGGTTTAAATCCAGTATATACAGAAAACCCACCTTCTCAAATACTTACATTAGATTTAGTAGTTCACATCCATTATATAAAAAAAAAAGCATAGTCAAGGGACAATATGTTCGAGCTTGCCGCATGACTTCTTGGGAAGTAGATTTTTTGGAAGAGTGTGACAAACTCAGGGAAATGTTCCTGCAGAGGGAATACCCTCTGGAATTAATAATGGATATACAAAGGGAGGTATGTGATAATAGACAAGGGAAATTTAAACCTGTTTTAGGGACTGGACTAATACAAACTACAGTACCAACAGGTCCAGAGCAAGGTGAAGCAGGTTTTACATATAATAATATGTTCATTACCAATTTTAGTGCTAATGCCTACACTATAAGAAATATAGTTGAAAGTGAATGGGCTAAATTTAATGAATATACGGATTTACCAAATTTAAAAGGGAAGACCATTAAAACAGTTTTTCAAAAGAGGTTCAATATAAAGAATTTATTAGAAGGTAACAACTCCCCTTCTATATTTTCCAGTAAATCTAAGGGAACATATTGGGGCATGCCCACAATGTAAATATATTCTTCAACAACAGAAAGTATTTATAACAGCTAGGAAGAAATGGATAGAGGCTTATAATTATCCCAAAAAAAACGAACACAATTTTCACCCACAGGGGCAGATGCTGATAACCAAATTGAACACCACAAAGCACAATCCACCGACAGACTCTGAAGAAGCCAGATTGCTGGCGAAAGCGCTTAGTCTTGCATGTATTAATAAACGGATACTACTCACTCGATTGTCGGTGGATTGTGCTTTGTGGTGTTCAATTTGGTTATAATTATCCCAACTGCAATTCTCAGGGGCTACTTTATGTAGCTCTATGTAAAGAGTGTGAATGATTTTATATAGGCAAGACTAAGAGAACCCTCAAACATAGGATATATGAACATACGAATGATATCCAGAAAGGCAAATCTAGAAACGCCCTATTCAAACACATTCTTTCATGCCCCCAAGCAAAATACCATTTCTTTGTGGTAGAAATGGTGTCTAAGGAATCAAGGGGAGGCCCCTGAGAAACTAGGTTGGAATTTAGAGAGACATACTGGCAAGTGTTATTTGAAGCTAACAAATACCCGGGTATGAATGAATATATTTCTATTGTTCCCTTGCTTAAGCTTAGAACAGCGAAATTGTGAAATAGGCATCAAGCAAAATATACACTTTATATATATTTTGTATAATTTTCAGTACTGTATTCTAATGGCAGTTTATATGATAATACAGTTTTATTTATCAATTCAGTTTATATTTAAACAAGAAATGAATTGGTATTTATCAGTAATATATTTTCTATTTGGTTTTAAATTCTTTTACTATGAAAGGGATGATTTTAACATTGTATTTAACTGTATGACAGCATGTTTCTTTAAATGTTAATTGATTTGTTGATTCAATTAATTGAAAGGTTACAAAAAGGGAGGTGTATGCTCAGAAGATTTTTTCATCTGATGAAGTTTGAGTGCTACTCTTACGAAAACCTGTGGTGATATTTAGCAACGTTAATGTATTAATAGTGAAAACGTGTTGTGGCAGTTTTCTACATTAAAACTTGGTTTTAACTGGAAGCTTCATTCCCAGCTCATTATTCACAGGAAACGTGTTGTGGCAGTTTCTTGGTTTGTGTTTGGAATTCAGCTGTGGTTTGCTGCACTTGGTGACTGGTTTGTGTTGTTTTATGTTACCAATTCATGTAACACTGTACAAATTGCAGAAGGAGATCATTACTGGGCACATTGTGGGTGCTGCGAAGAACACTTTTAAGTAACATCAAAGAGTGAAACAATACTAATTTCATGAACTTTAATCATACTTTGACTTAGGAATGGGATCCATTCCTGTCATGGTATTAGAAACCCAAAAGACTTGGAGAAATTAAAAACAGCAAAAGAAAAATATTATTCAATTATTTTACTTTTTGTACTAAGCAGCTCACTTTTAATTACACATTAAAAAAGCACTCTGTATACATCACTGTATCTCCTGGTTCTCTAACTTTTTAAATAAAATCTCTTCAATTACTTTTTAGCTCATCATGTTTCATGCTTTTGCCTTATTCATACTCTTCCCCAACGTTCAACTTAAGCACTCAAACCATTCACTTCTCAGCCTGGCACTTGCTCAAAACTCATAGCAAGCACTAATAAACCTTAGCACTAGACCCTCCCCCATACTGTAGAGAAGGACAAGGCTCTCTATTTGACCTCACCAGCCAATCAGTAAAACAGCTCACTGTACCTATCCAGGCATGTCCAAAGGACAGTTTCAGGTGTACTCTCCGGTCCAACTGGTGAATCTGGGCATTTTGAGGCAATGTTACAACTGCCTCATGTATACAGACAACCCTTTCCTCCTACCACCAAACACTAATAAATGCTAGAGATGCAATTATACAGCCAAACTGGAGGCTAAGCTCTTTCAACCCAAGACTGGACTAGACAGTCAAGAGGAAAAGAGAATTACTTACATCACACCACCAGTATCACATAGACCTATGAAACCAGCACTGGCAAAAAACACACATAAATACACAAAAAACATACTCAGAGGCTCTAAATAAAAATCTGCAAAAGCAACAGAGACCTCCAAAGCAGACATCCAAGCAACCTCCACCCCCCCCCAACAAAAACTATGAGACACATACTTCACAAAACCAGTGTACCACACAATCACAGCCCTTAAGGCAAAATAGCATACTCAACACACTAGAAATAGGTGACTCTATTATCAGGCACACTGACGTCCCACTCACTAGGCTGAACAGGGAGGAAGTTACTGTTAGCTGCCTGTTGGGTGCCAGGATCCTCCACATAACACAAGCACTCAGGTCACTCCAGAACAAGTACAAATATGACTCTGTCATTGTCCATGTTGGTGTGAATGACCTGAGTCATAATTCCCTGGACTACATGAAAAGGAACATGGAAGAGCTCTCTGATCACATAGCCCAGGCCAGTATGACCCTGACCCTAAGTAGCATCCTGCCCTCACCAAGAATGATACCACGGTATAAAGAAAAAATTATCAATTTCAACAATTGGCTAAGCTTCTGGTGACATTCAAAGGAGATCCAGTATCTGTCAGCCTGGGATGACATGCTTGACAAGCCACGCTACTTTGCTAGAGACGGCTTGCACCTGTCACCCTTAGGCTTTCGAATACTGGCCAAGGCTCTTGCCACCCTCATAGTGCCTTTTTTAGGCAAGGCTCAAAAGACAAACCCACCGCCGTAAATAGCACAAGCAACAAAAAACTGAGGGTAATGCTACTCAATGCCAAAAGTCTAAACCTCAAAATGCATGCACTCAAGGCACTCCTCAATATGGAGAAAATCGATATATGTGTGCAGTAACAGAAACCTGGTTTAAGGCTCCAGAGAGCACCCCAGCACTACCAGGCTACAACTCATACCATAAATTTCGGCCACAAAACCCGGACCGAAATACAAAGGGTGGGGGCATATCCATATTCATCATGGATACCCACATCTCCAGGTTAGTGGCACAGCACGATGCTTCAGAGATCATCCATATGCAACTAACAATGGGCAGAACTGCACTTCAAATTGTAGCTTGCTACAGATCACCCACCATGTCCCAGGACCCCCATTCCGCATTTCTGGAAACACTAGGAAACATAAAGGTCTTACCAATCACCCTGATATTGGGTGATTTCAATTACCCAAAAATTAACTGGGAGAACTACTCAAGTACTAACTCCCTTGCCAAACATTTCCTAGAATTTATAAACCCAAATGCCCTGGACCAACTGGTCAACAACCCCTCCAGAGGTGAACATGGACGACTGGTATTCCACACCAGAGGTCAACCCCTCACTGGTTAGATCTGACCATAAACTAATCACTCTGGATAGCCACATTCTGCCCCCAGCCCCAGTCAAAGAAACCACAGTGAAAAACTTTTCAAAAGCAAACTTCATGTTACTTAAGACTGAGGTGGAAAGTTTCAAATCTCTCATGCTAAAGGATAACGCTGCCCAAGCTGTAAAATCCTTTACTAATGCACTCTACGGGTACCTACAAGAATGCATGGATCATACTATCCCAAGCAAAACCAAGACTCACTCCTCCAAGAAAAGGAAACCAGTCTGGTGGACCCCTGCCATAAATAAGCTATACAATAGAAGGAGGAAACTAGTACAGAAAAGAGTAAAATTCCAAGAGGGGAAGACATCCTTGATCAATATCAGCAAGAAACTATGATCCCTCATAAAATCATCCAAGGCTAGCTTCAAAAGAAAAATTTCCAAGGACTCCAAAGATAACCACAAGGCATTGTTTAACTATGTCAAGAATCTAAGTGGCAATTCCCAGATCTGCTCGGAGTTAGTGCAGAATGGCACAAAATACACTGAACTGACCAATATCACCAACATCCTGGCAGACAGGTTCAGTGCAAATGTCACCCCCTCTCACCCCCAAAAGGGTCCATAACCATACCAGAAGAATGTAGTGCCCCTGAAATCACAGACACTCAGGTTAAAACAGCCCTCTCCAAAGCCAAAAACACAGCATCAATGGGACCGGATGGTGTCCCAGGCTGCATCCTACATGAGCTCAAAGATGAAATAACCCCTCACCTAGACACACTGTTCAAACTCAGCATCTCCACAGGCTACATGCCCATAGAGTGGCGCACAGCAATGGTTATTCTGCTCCACACAGGTGGAGCCACAACAGACCCCGGGAACTATCGCCCTATAAGCCTGACTAGCTTGGTCTGCAAGGCTATGGAATGCATCATCATGGCTCTCATTAACAGAGACATTGGGAATCTCCAAACACTGGACCCTACCCAGTTTGGCTTTGTTAAGGGCAGATCATGCCTCCTAAACCTGGTGGACTACTTTGAGACAGTTACCAAGGCTGTAGATGAGGGAAAGGTGGTCCACACAGCCTACCTAGACCTTGCAAAGGCCTTCAACACCATTCCCCATTCTGGTATTATAGACAAGCTCACCAGCCTGAACATAAATCCCTATGTCATGAGATGGGTTGCCAACTGGTTCATGGACAGAACCCACATGGTAAGAGTTGTGGGAGCTAGGTCTGACTCTAAACTGGTTACAAGTGGCATTCCCCAGGGCTCAGTCCTAGGACCCCTCCTGTTCAGCATATAATTCTCAGAGGTACAGGCAAGCACAGGAGGACTATGGCTGACCAAGTTCACAGACGACTGCAAACTAGGGGCTATAATTGACTCTCCGGCTGACACAGACATCCTCCATAAGGGTCTCACTGAGACAGATACTTGGTGTCAAAACCATGGTCTCAAGCTAAATGCCAAAAAGTGCATAGTCATCCCCTTTGGAAAAAATAAAGTACCCACAAATTACCACATAGGTGGTATGCCCCTAAATACGGAAGACGAAATAAGGGATCTGTGGACCCAAGTAGACAGTAATCTCTCTTTTGATAATCACATTGCCAAAGTGGTTAGAAAATCCTTCTATGTGGCCCACCTAATCACAAAAATGTTTGCATCCAGATCAAAAGAGGTCATTGTGTCCCTCTAAGCATCACTCATCAGACCCATCATAGAGTACAACACTCCATTTGGGCTGTACCTTACAAGACACATGCAACAGCTGGAAAGACTAGAGAAGTACCTCACCAAAAGGATCACTGGCCTCAAACCGATGCCCTATGCAGCTCGACTGAAGAAACTCCAGCTGTACTCGGTTGCATACCACCTACTCAGAGGTGATCACTGCCTGACATACAAGGCCATGTCCAACCCAGAATTGATGAACATGCTCCACCTAAAGAAAACCATATCCCCTCAAGCCATATGTTCTAGGGATCTAAACCTCACCACAACAATAAATAGGACGTGCTGGAGGGATATATTCCTGTCCCAGAGACTTCCCATGCTCTGGAACAAGATTCTAATCTACATTAGGCAGAGCTCCTCACTAACACTCTTCAAGAGAAACCTTGATGAGTGGATGGGAAACAGGAAGTTTACTCTGGGGATCACTTCACTTGCTCTGCTGGACAGAGGCTCAGGGAAGTAATCTAAGGGAGCGGCGAAAGCCAACACATTCCGGCTAGGCTTATGAATGCCATTGGGCAGATAGCCTAGTACCTATCTATGAACCTATGTGGCTAAGAAAGACTGCTATCATTACTTATCTTTGCAGTCTGTTTATCAGTGCTATACATAATATTTATGCTGTGTATGACATATTATTGCTGTATAATACAGTGCATATAACCATATTTATTATCTGTAATATTAGTATATTGCAATAAGAGTGTACTGTATTTTGAAACTTGTCTGTGAAATATTGTATACCTGGTTATTTTTCAAATCTTGAAGCGGGATGTCTCTCCTTCAGTTATAGCTTGATGGACTGAGGTTCTATATATTATGCAGGTAGTTTGAGCCCACTAGCGTATGACACAAAAAGATCTGGATCATCAGAAGATTTTGAGCAAGCTTATTACATTTATTTATCATCAAGACTCTTCATTCTCCTGTCATGAGTTGTTGCCAGGCTGGAGGACCCACATAATAAATTTTACAGTTGTGTGATTGTGTAGTTGAGGTCAATGTAATATTGCAACTGTTTGTTCTCTTCCTCTGCAGTTGTTTGCCATTTCCTTTACTCTCTGTCCCTTTTCTATTTCAGAGATATAACAAACACGTTATAACAAGAGATCCAACTATTAATGTGTCCAGAAAACCTGTGGGGGTGGGGGTAGGGGAGGGATTTTTCCCAGCATGCATGTGGTATATTTATATGCATGCAGGTTTATTTGCAAATTTTTTTTTCATTCTGGAGGCTTTTTTATCAATGGTATCAATGCTTCTTCTTCCTCGGTGATGAGGGAGGAAAACCAAGGATTGTTATATTATGCTATTGTATATTTTTTATAACATACATTTTCTCTGTTTTTCAGATTTTCAGTATTATCCTTTATCCACAGTAAGGACCTGTTACCCTGGGAACTGTTACTGTCATGTGGAGTGGGATTTGTTAATTGCTAATCCTATTAATTCCTGGCTACATTAGCCAGGACACACCTGTTCTGCTTGTTTTTGCACTGTTATGTGTAGACATACTTCTGATGGTTAAGCTACTCTTTTTATAGGGATCTTCTGTTTTTATGCTTTTTATTATTTGATTGATGTATGACATTTTTTCTCTTTTGGATTTTGTATAATGAAAGATCTTGATAAAAAAATATACTAAGTAGAAACACAGAGGATCCTGGCCTGTGATTTGGTGGAGATGATCATCATTCCACGCGCTTGATATGCAGCAGTGAATTGCTGCAGTGCAAAATGGAGGTCACAGTCACTAGAGGTTGAAAGGAGAACACTAAATGTAAGGCACAGAGATGCAGCCCTCACATCTCCAAACTGGATACCCTCTAGGCCTCAACAGCACATTGATAATCTCTGCATGGAAATCCTGCAGAGATGGGGGATCAAAACTTACCTTTGGCAGAGTCCAACATGCACTTTGAACATATTAACTTATCACTAAGAAATAAGAAGGGAAGCACAACTGCGGCTCCCTAGTACAGGAAACAAATAGCATGTACTGTCTGACCTTTGACAACATACTGTTAGATTATCTCCCATAACACATTCTATGATGCGTAGTCATATGCTTTCTCCAAGTCAACACAATACATGTAGGCAGCATTGATAAACTCTTACAGCCCCTTAAACATCTGGGCAAGAAGAAGGAGTTGATCCAGTCTTAAACAAACAGCACAGAATATGCACTGCATTGCTCCTTCTGCATCAGAGACCAGACTATCAGGAACATTCTATCCCCAACTTCTATGCAGCATTGAAAAGGCATGTTAACCATGACAGCCCAATAATGTCCTATGGCTCTGGCATTTGCAGCCAGATGTGAGTTACTCTTTCAGACATGTCACAGCAGAACTGTTTAATCTTGGAGTGCCCTCATCTACAGAAATGGATCCAGTCTCACCAGCTACATTCAAGCACTGCCCCCCCTCAGAAAAAAGCATTTTACCATAACATCCTAATAATGTCCTGTGTCTTCTGGCATCGTCATGCAGATCTGATTTATT
>NC_056732.1:345466965-345559465 GCF_019279795.1 Protopterus annectens
AAAAAATATAAATAAAACCAGTTCAGTTCTTACATTTGTTCATTTAACAGCTACACTAACATAACGAATAACAGATGTCCATTTCCCTTTTGAATTAATATTGGTTGAGTGAACTCACTAAAAGAGGTACAATGAACACTAAATAAATTATGTAGAAAACCACAATCATAGAAAAAATGAACTGATGTATTTGTACATATTTGGAGAGCTTCTCCAACTAAAACATACAGACTCTGCATTTGCACAAACTTAACAAAGGGTAGATAGATACCTTTTTGCTGTGAACTGCTGTGAATGCAGTGAGAGAATAGGTGTTGTGGTTAGAGATGAAGGCAGGAATGCGGGTGATGTAGCTTGCATGTACCGACAGCTGGAGAAGTTAACTAATCTGGAAAATGCCTATGCATAATTTTAAAGGTGATAAAGCATTCCATTGTCTCCAAAAATCAATGGCAGAAAAAACAGAACATGGAATAGCAAATATTGTAGATCCAAAAATATATTCAAACACTTTTAACATACATTATCGAGGAAGCTAATGCAAAGTTCCCACAATACAATGGTTCCTAGAAGGAGCATCTTTTGAACAGCATTGCTACTTAAAAAAAGTTTCAGCCCTCTTCCAGTGAATCAACTGCATCTGAAGTTAACAGGCTATTTTTTATCCCACTAGTGCTAAAGTTTGTCTGGCATGTACCAATGTAAATCCATGCATGTCTTCAATGAATATGGATAGTTAAAGAGAGGGAGTGCTGCATTTAGTGGTTGTGTTTTAAGATCATTAAACCCTATAGCTTCACCAAAGTACAAAAGCCTTACTCAGATCCATCAGAAGGTGCCAGAACCTGCAGGTAATATGCATAAAACATTAATTGAACTGTTAAGTCCATTTTTGAAGCCAATACGTTTAGAGATAAAGAAATAATGTGAATGAAAAAAAAGCTGATGCTTCTACAATGTGCGAGCATTTAAATGAAGCAATGTCTATACCAACTATAGCACTCAAAACATAAACTCCAAATTATTTTTGATAAGTTAAACAACCTAGAAGCTGCTGTTATGTCAATAACACAGATGCAGCATTGTAGTAATCATTTACAAGATCAGCAGAAATTCCAGGCAATACAACTAAAAGACATAAAAGGAAAATGTCACCTTTGACTCTGAACAAGCATCAGCTGCAGACAAAATTAAAACTATAGAAAAATCTAACTTCTCCTTTCAGACTCAACTGCTGGATTTTAAAACTTGCGCTAGGTGTAAAAAAATCTTTGGATTTTGTCATCCCAGAAGGCTGTGGGAAAGAGAAATGATGTGAGCAAACTCTTCAACAGATTTTTAGTAAGATGTTATTGCTAAAGCCTGAACAAAATATATAGCTGACTAGATGCCAAAGATCCTTACTAGAGACAGGTTACACATATTAAAATCTCACTCAATAATTGTAAAAGTCTGTAAAACAAAAGTTTTGAAAACGGTATTATCAGCTGCAGTATGAGAGAAAAGTCTCAGTTTAGATGGAGCCAATATTTAGATTTTTGCTAATTTACCTTATGATGTGCTACACTAAAGAAAGACATCTGAAGAAACATGTACCAGATTGTCATTCTTATTTCCAGCAAAGCTTAAACTATTCTGAAAAGTTATCTCTCTTATTTTTACTTCAGAATCGGAAGTCAAGCATAACCTAACTGTTTTAGAAGTGTTGTGTTGTGTTCTGCAATCTGCTGGAAGATTCCTGTTTTAACATCTATTAGATGGACTTATTTCAGACTATGGACCTTTTATCTTTTTTGCCTCAAGGTATACTTTGCTTTCTTCCTTTAACATGGGTAAGGTGGGGTTACTCTATAGGATGCTGAAATGAAATTCCTCACATATCAGTTGCCTGAAGAAAAAAAATTCTGAGGAATGCAATGTTGATTACTCTTTTCTGTAGTAAACCATTGCTGGTGCAATTTCTAAGTGTTCACTAGTCATGTTTCCCTTCTTTTGGAAGATTTTTCCCTTCTTCAAGTTGGTGTGACCATGGAGTTTATACACAGACGTTTGGGAGGTGTAGTGGGCTTACCCCCCCCCCCCATATCAGAGGGTGCTGGTGGCATCAGGGGAGCAGAGGAGGCTGCTGCCCTGCAAACACATTTCATGTTGTTTCCATTTTATGTTTCATGTATTTTTCAGAGCTTTGAAAGGTTAGGGTTGTACATTTTGGCAATTCATAGTATAACCATGAGGTAGTTTGTTTTACTTTCTCTAGAGCCTATTCTTTCTGTTGGATTACAGGTATGGACATGTAACTGGACATTTAACTTTCTTATCTTTTATTTTTATGTTTGATGGCATTACTTAAAATCTTGAGTATTAACATGAATGGAGCACATAACTTTTTTAAGCTCTGACGAGTCATCAAGTGGATTGAATCTACGCCACAAAGTGTTTTCTTATTACAACAATCCCAAAGAATAGTGTAAATATTTGTTAATAAATACTTTTTGGATACAGTTTCTTGCTAATAATTATGGTACTGTAAAAACAGCTGATGTTATAATATTGATTAAAATGTGTTTTTGAGCTAAAGGAAGTACACCATTAAAAAGCCAACTAAGGCTAGCTCTGTTAGTTCTAACTAGAACTGTGGTAACGAGTGGGAGTGGGAAAGTTCTACAAAATTTGGGAAAATAAGCACAATTGTTAGAGCTTTGAGCCATTTCCAGCTTCCTGGTATTTTATATTATGCAAGCAATCAGCCATCTTAGTCTTTGGATTCTTGGAAGCTTGGAAATGAAGCATTTGGACTCCGCTTTGCATCCAGGGAAGTACATATTCACTTATCTTACTATTTAAAATCAGTTTTATTGTTTCTCACCCACCACCTTTTTCCTATTGTACTTTCAAACTTGGAGGCTTCTGAGCTGCTTGTCCATAATGTATGCCTGGCCCTGATAGTTTCTCCCAGTCTCATCTCCTATATACCTGAACATAGAAACTCCTTCCAGTTTTTTCTCCTCTGCTCATCTTATTTATTTATTTGACTTTTGTTAACCGAGTTTGTCCACTGGGCTGGGGGCCCATTTTCAGTGGAGACCCGAGGAGAAAAGCTCCACACTAAACATGATATATAAGGTGATGCCAAGAAAACAAATATACATATGTCATAACAAGTAACTAGCCACAATATACATAGTCGACAATCAAAAGCAAGCTAAGTTTGGAGTCGAAAGTATATACATATGCTACAAACAAAAGCAAGCTAAATTAGGAGTCTAAAAACATAAGAAAATCTAAGAACATGGGAATAAATAACATTGATGCCATGTAGTAATAACAAAAAAAAATCTTGTGCAATCAATCAAAATCTGTGTATCATTAGAATGATTTAGGTAAAGTTGATTAGATATACTAGAGGAGTTGTTACAGGTGTGGAGTGAAAGTTGGAGAATAATAGAAGAGACAGAGAATATCCATGAGATAGCAATTGTGTCTAGTTAGAGTGGGTTATGGGGAAGAAGAGGTGTAGGGGTTAGATTGGAGTGGAGTGAAGTATACAGGGGGTAGAGATTGTGGGAGTGAGGGAGGTTAAATGTGATGACAGAGAAGAGGAGGGGGTATTGCTGGGAGAGAAAGTTGAGTTCTTTTTTTACAGAGCTCTGTAGTAATGCTATGGGATCTAAAGTAGTAGGAGTCCATATAATGTGAGGAGGGGGCAGGTTGGGACGTAATTGGGAGATTAGGGAGGGTGGTAGCAGTTACAGGAGGGGGGGTTGGCAAGGTGGATTTTCAATTCCTTTTTGAAGAGAAGAGATGATTGGAGATTTCTTATGTTAGTTGGGAGTTTTTTCCAAGTTTGAGATATGGAGCATTTGTAGAGTAACTTGACTATAGTTTTGTTAGGCTTGTATGTGTTAAGAAGTCCCTGGTCAGTACTACAGAGAGACAGTGCAGGTTTATAAGGGTCAAGGAGGGTGGATAGGGAAGAGCAGATGGCAGGTTTGTGAAGAAGAAAGTGTGCTACTTGTAGCTGTGAAAGTTGGAGTAGTTGTAGGAAATTGAGCCATTGTATTTTTGTAGGGCAAGGCAGTAGTGGGATTTATAGGGGAGATTACTGGCAAATCTGGTTGTAGGCTTGTTCAAGTTTGGTTAACAGATTAGTTTGGATATGTGTGAATATAGGGGAGGTATAGAGTAGGCATGGGAGAAGATAGGCTTGGGCAAGAGAGGTCCTGGTGGAATTTGATAAGAATTTTGTTTGTCTGTATAGTAACCATAGTTTTTGGTTGGTCTTTTTAATGGACTGCAGGATGTGGTGGTCAAATTTCAGCTGGTCATCAATTGTAATTCCTAGTAGTTTAGTAGTGGAGTCAGCATAAATCATGGTGTTGTCTACAGAAGAGAGACTGAAAGAGGTTTTAAGATGGAATAAAGATTTAGGGAGGAAAAGAAGGAGCTTGGTTTTCTTTGGGTTGAAGATTAGTTGGTTGTCAGTTAGCCAGTGTTCATTAGTATTAAAGGAAGTCTGTGTCAGAGAGTGGAGGTCAGTAGGGTTGTCAGAGAGGGTGATTAGAGTAGAATCATCAGTGTATTGGATTAGTGATGCTGAGGTGCAGGCTGAGCTAAAAGTGTTTGTGAAAATGTTAAAGAGGAGGGGGGCAAGGATGGATCCTTGGGGGACACCTGTCTGAACAGGTAAGATGGGAGAATAGGAGGTCTGCCATCTGACAGATTGTAGTCTGTTTTTCAGATAGCTGGAGAACCAGAGAGTAGTAAAGGTGGAGAGGTTAAGCTCGGACAGTTTAGAGAGGAGTTTAGGGTGGGAGATGGTATCAAAAGCTTTAAAGAGGTCGAGGAAGACACATGACATCAGTTTATTGTTGTCCCTTGCTTTGGCTACAGTCTGGGAAGGGCTGTGGAAGTGCTATGGTGAGGTCTAAAACTGTGCTGAGAGGGGATAAGGAGGTTTTCCTGGAGTAGATAAGTGAGAAGTTGCCTGTGAATGCATTTCTCAAATTTTTTGATAGAGGGGAGAGGATGGCTATTGGTCAGTAATTGGTAGGTTTGGTGGAGTTACCTCCCTTGTGTAGTGGGACTGTGTAGAATTTCCAAATGTCAGGGACAGAGGATTCTGTTTTAGAATGATTAATGACGATTGAGATGGGATAAGCTATAGAACTGGCAGCAAGTTTAAGAAATTGTGGGGGTATGTTGTCATAGGAGGGTGAGCAAGGTATGAGTTTTAGTAGAAGTGATTTAATATAGGCGGTGGAAACAGGTTTCAGGGAGAAGGGTGATTGGGGTTGGGTGATTGGGGATGTTTGAGGTGGTTTATGTTTGTTGTCTGGGGGAGTCAATTTTTTGATGGAGCCTATAAAGAAGTTGTTTAGGAGAGTAGCAGTTTCAAGGTGAGTATTGTTAGGGAAGGGGTTGGGGTAGTGGGTTTACTAGGATGGAGTATGCTATTCATGGTGTGCCAGAATTGTTTTGGATTAGAAAACTTGGTGGACTGGGCTTCTTGATAGAAGTTAGTTTTGTCCTGCATTATACATTTTTTTGTGATGTTCCTGAGTCATTTATATTTAAGGAGGGTAGAGCGGGATTTAGACTTAGTCCATTGCTTCAAGGTGTTGTCGCAATGTTTCATGGTGGAGAGGATATTTTTGGAGAACCAGGGGGCAGGATTATGTTTGATCCTAATTTTCTTAATAGGAGCTAGGGCATTCAGTATGTTAAGGAAGATTTTGTTAAATTCAAGAACAGCATAATTTAGAGGAAGGATGTGCAAGTGAGACCAATTGATCATGGAGAGTTGGTTGTTGAAACGTTTCTAAACTATTTATGAAGACTACTGCTCTATTTTTAAATTATTTTATTGCATTTTTAAGCATTTCATCACTGTAAAATGTATTTGTTTTTCCTTGATCTAGCTGCTGCTAGTGTGCTTTTAAATCATCTTAAAATGTATGCTCCTCATTGCCGCCTTGCCTGTCTTTCATCGCCTTATAATTACTTACAACAAGTTGTTTGATTTGTTTCTGGTACCTTTTCACTTTTGGTTAACTAAACTGGATTTTTACATTAAGAAGATTGGGACTGAAATACTAGTGGCAGTAGAAAGGTAGTCTGGTCTTTCTGAGTTGATAAACACACAGGGAGGCTTAAATTGAAATAGTTTCATGGGCCAGAGGGCTTTTTAGTTGGTTTTGTCACTTTTTTTGTGACTGTAAAATCTGCTGTGCATCACAAAGTGGCATTCAACAGTACTCAGTACTCAGTCATGCAAAGAGCAACTTGTTTGTGCACTGAAGAGCACTGCTGCATGAATTCAGTTTTATATAGCCTAGCTGTAGTTTCTACCCTCACAGCACCCAAGTTAACCTGCTATACTACCCCTTTGTAGTTCACCTAAAAAATACCTGAAACCATGGATTGGGGCATTTCTGATTTCTCTGCCACCAGCTTGGTAAATATGGGCATCCCAAGACAATGTAAGAATTGTCTCGTGTCAACTGACAACCAACTAATCCTTAGAGAAATCGATACCGTATGTGAGAAATATAATTACACCATGTCACCAGAGGCAAGACTGTCACACAAAAGCATTCAAAATAATCAGCATTACACCCACCACATATAGTTCTGACCGAATATGTAGATCAACATGGGCTGTGGCACTTGAAAGCAAATTTCCTAAAACCCTAGACAATCATTCTATAAAAAGAATCATTGACCCCCAAAAGCACTCCACCAAAACATCACCCAATATAACACATACAGCCGCACCCAGTGGAGCCTCAACTACAAAGACCAAGAGGCATGCCAACATACTACCCAGTATTTTAATCATAGTAGACTCCATTGTGAGACATACAGATGTCCTGCTTACCAGGCCGAATAAGGAGAAAATCACAGTCAGTTGCTTATCAGGGGTCAGAATCCACCAAATCACTCAAGCACTCAAGTCATTAGACCACAAGTGCCAGTATAATTCAGTCATAGTTCATGTGGGTGTAAATGAGCTGACACATACTTCACTGGATTATATAAAGAGGGACATTATGGGCTTTTAGACTATGTGTCCCAGGCTGGTACATGCCTAGCATTGAGCAGCATTCTACCTTCACCAAGGATGATATCACAATATGAACAAAAGATTGCCTTCAATAATCGGCTTAGTTTCTGGTGATATTCTAATGGATTCTTGTTAGCATTGGAGGATATCATCAACAGACCTCATTGCTTTGCTAAGGATGGTCTACACCTGTCCCCTCTAGCCTTTTGAATATTGGTTAAAACATTGTCCTTCCCATACTGCCTTTTCAGGCAATGCCAAACTGACAAACTTTTCTACATAGTAAAACCAACCTAAGGGAATCTAAAGGTGTCACTGCTCAATTCCAGGAGACTAAGCAAGAAACTCCTCTCCCTACAGGTTCTCCTCATCTTGGAGGATATGAATAGCTGTGCAGTTACTGAGATTAGGTTTAAAACCATGGAAAGCACCTTGACAGTGCAGGGTTACAATGCCTTCCACACATCCTGGCCAGGTACTGCAAAAGCTGTGATCAAATATGGAGGTGTCGCAGTCTATATCAAGACTAGTCAAATAGAATGACACTCTTGAGTTTCTCTATGTCCAGATTTCCATAGGCAAGGTCATTATCATATCCTTGCAAGCTGTATGTCACCTTTAATGTTCCAAGAAGCCCATAACTCATACTTGAATTTATTGGAGGCTGTCGTCATTCAACCCAATACTGTATTCATGGGCAACTTCCAACTACTCCACTATAAACTGGGATACTTACATGACCCCAAAAATTATAGTCCCAGAGATGTCTAGACCTTGTGAACACAAAATACCTTGGACCATTTATTCCATATGTCCACTAGGACTGCAAATATGCTCAACCTGGTACTCATAATCATGGCAGAATGCTGTACCCCACCCCCAATATAGTGTCCTCTCTGGTAAGGTCAGACAACAAAGCTGTCTCCTTCTTAAAAAAATCAGTTTTATGATCCCAGCTAACCCTGTAACATTTATGACCTATTCTAAGGCAAACTTCCTACTACATACCACAAAGTGATAACCTGTCAACATTTCAAGTCTCCTAAACCCTGAGAACATAACTGCCTTTCTGCAATTGTTGACAGAAACCCTCTGCAGTCATATCAATACATATCAGAGACAGTTGTGCCTACTAGATAATTAAGCCCAGAACTAACTCAAAAAGCATATTACCCTTGTGGAATCCCTACATAAACAGGTTGTACAACAAAAGAAAAAAAAATCTTAGCCAAGATTAGGAAGTGCAACTCCCAGCATGATAAACAAATTCTAATCAATCTAAACAAACAGCTAAGAGGACAGATTAAGTCTATTAAAGACACATTTGAGGTAAAGATAGTCTCCAAGGCAAAGGACAACAACAAGGACAACAACAAGGCTTCCTTTAGCTATGTCAGAAACCTCAAAGACAAAACAAATCAGTGTGCAGAACTGATTGCAAATGGATCCGCCAACATGGAGCTGGAAAATAGAGCAAATCTGCTGACCTGAAAATTCGTCTTCAATTTTACCCCTATCTTCCACAGCCATCCCCCAGGAAATATGATGGAACAAATGCACAGCAATCAGTAGGGAGCATGTCCTAGATGTGCCCCCTAAGGCCAAAGCCACTGCATCGGTGGCCATAATAATATCTTAGGGTGCCTCATAAATAGCTTGAAACATGACCTGTCAGGACCACTAGAGTCAATCTTTAACCACAGCTTCCAGGCAGGCTTTGTGCCATGTAAATGGAAAACTGCAGCAGTCACCCCATTGCACAAAGGCAGGCTATTTACTGACCACAGGAACTACAGACCCATAAGTCTGACTCATTTCATATATGCAACACTATGGAAAGAACTATCTGGAAATTATTAGTAAGGACATCGAAAGCATTCAAACACTGATACCAACCCAGTTTATTTTCATTAAGTGCAGATCACACCTACTCAACCTTTGAAATGATCACCAATGCAATGGGTGATAGCAAACTGATGCATACTGTTTACTTTGACCAGACAGTGCAAATAAACTCATTGATATAGGTGTAAACCTCCATATTATGCACTGGATAGCCAGCTGGCTCTCACATAGGACCCAGGAATTTAGGCTAGGGGAGACCACCTCCAGAAAGAGGCTGCTTACTATCAAAGCCAATTTCAGTGGTCTGTGGCTGACCATGTTTGCAGATGTTTGCAAACTAGGGGCAGCCATAGAATGCTCCCAAGATACTAATATTCTACAGGAAGGACTAACACAAACTGGTGCCATGAAGCCACAGATTAAAAGTCAGTGCCAAGAAATGCATAATAGTAGCCTTTGGGAAGTCAGCCATCCTAGGAAATTATGTTATCAATAACACACCCCTAAGATTTGAACAGTAGTCAGAGATTTGGGTACATATGTAGATAGTAACCTGGCTTGTGACCAACATGTGTCTATGGAAATCATTCGATGTCACTGAACTTATAAGCAATGGCATGGTATCTAGGTCCAAGGAAGTCATCATTCCACTGTATTAAACCCTCATCAAGCCCACCATTGAGTACAATGTCCCCTTCGGTATGTACCTGATGAGGCACATGCAACAAGAGGAACATGCACAAAGGTTCATCACAAAAAGAATACAGGATGTAAACAGCATGTTCTCTGCAGATCGCCTCAAAACCCAGTCTCTGTACTCTGTTTCCTACAGACTATTGAGATGTGATCTATGCCTGACATGCAAGGCATCCTCTCAGTAGATAAAATAACTTAGTGTTCCACTCTTTCTTAAAGCATCTATGATATATAATAAATTAATTTTGCCTATTTAAAAGCAAAGCATATTTTAGCCCTCTTTGAGACTGTTGTCTGCTGCATATAGATCTGATTGAATATTAAATTGTAGATGTAAGTTTTATTAAATTATATTTAATGGATTTTATGCATCATGCTGACCAAGCTGACAAATTAATATAAGCTTCATAAAGCAGCTATGAGTTTTATTTAAACTGCACCCCTATACTTTAAGTATTTTTGTATTATAATATGAGAATTTCACTTCAGTTTACAAAAATAAGTACAAATTTAATAAACGTCCTGAACTGCTAAATAAGGCTTTTGACACTGTGGCTTATGTTGGATCTGCAATGAAAGCTGGAAACCAGAAATCAGACTGTTACTGTCCAAAGTAAACTTTCCAAAAGCACAGCAATGGAACTTTTGTTTTTGGCAGGGAGCAAGCAACCCATACCTTCCTTTCCTATAGCTACTAACTCCATGGTTGCACAAAACTGCAGACTCAGATGAAAATATACAGTAGATAGACTGCTTTCACCAAGTATTTATAGTTCACATAGCCACTCTAAAATACAGGCTTTTTTTGGTTAAGACAAACGTCCAGGGTTGTACTCCTCTCCGAGGCTCTGCTTTCTGCTCTGTAAGCAAGTACTTATGTACTTTCAGACAAGGTATATTCACAGGTAAGTTGTGACTGGGATCTCCCACTCCACAATTCCATTCTATCTATCTATCTATCTATCTATCTATCTATCTATCTATCTATCTATCTATCTATCTGTCTATCTATCTACACATGTATATTATTTGATTGAATGCTCATTTGATTGAAGGAAAAACCTTCTCCACAACAAATATAAAAAATATATATGTTCTTGTGGGGGGGGGGCAAGCTCCCCTGCATTCTCTGTTATATATATATATATATATATATATATATATATATATATATATATATATACACACACACACACACACACACACACACACACACTCACACACACACACACACACACACACACACACACTAATTCCATGGCTACATAACCAAGGAGAAAAAAAAAATAAAAATAAAAAAAGCACACAGTGAATCAGTGTTGGAGTGCAAACACCACCATCTAGAGATCTAGGGGTACAACATTACGCTGACCTTTGTAATCCACACATGCTCTGCTAGGCGCACTTCCCTAATAACCCTTATCAATAAGAAATGACCCCATCACATACTAGCCATTTACAATATTTTATCAAATAATTTTTTTCAGTCTAACGAGTTCAAGCATTTGGAATTCAATTAATGACCTAGAGCCATACATATACCTGTATCTTTCTATCTGCCTGTCTATCTATCTGTCTGTGCTTAAGTACATACACACACAGTCAGACCCACACATATATATTCATATGTATAGCAAGAGCATAGTTATAATCACTCTATTTGGTGGATAATTAGTAATGATGGAGACCAAAAGTAGGAGGGTATGAGATAGGGAGCTGGAGGGGTGGTGAGAGAAAAGGAAAGAGAGGGAGGGAGTTACACGAAAGGGTGCAGATATGAAGAGTCAGATTACAACACAGATAAGAGCACTTCATGTGTCTTTTCTCCTAACTCATCCTTCATGCTTTCTGTCTCCCCTTTTTCTGCTACATTACTTGAATTTATCAGTAATGCTGGTCAAGACTGGACAAAAAAATTGTTTTCTTTCATCTTCACTGTTACTGAAAAGAACTTAAGTCTGATCCACAAACATAGCTCTCAGCCCTCCATCTCCAATATGTGGGTCACTGTCTCTTATAACATGGAACAGACAAGCAAAATGTTGAACATTTATTCACAACTTTGACTGGAAATCTCACAACATGGCTAAAATGTATTATTTATGTTTTAAAAAGTTATTTTGAAGAAATTAATATGATTTAATATTATTTACCATGGATATTTGTTAAAAAAGTTCTCAGCAATGAATGTGTGATAGGACCTTTCAAAGCGAAACAAAGAGGAATGTAAAATTTTTGAGATTCAGAATAAGGATTATCTATAAAAGATATTTCTAAGTTCTGCTTCTTACAGTCTGGTTTAGCTGTGCCTTGAAAGTTATTATCATGTTCATCAGTCTTTTCTCAAACAATTTATAGGTTCATAGGTTGATAGATGTTTACTAGGCAAACAACCACAAGGGCCTTTTTAAACCAAGCCATGCACCCCAAATCTCTGACAAGTTCTGGTACCCTTGATAAGTGTAAGCAGGAGCTTGGGAGATGAAACATTTACAAGCAGGGGCCTGGGAGGTAAGACACTTAAAGACTGTCTGTGTCCATTAGAGACATAAGGTATAAAACCAGGGATGATTTTCTTGTTCCCCATCCAATTCTCCATTTTACACTTGAATTGACTTAGGGAGGAACTCTGCTTCACATGGATGGGGAGTCTGTTCCAGAGAAAGGATAGTCTCTGAGATACGTACCTGTCTCTCCAGCATGTTTAAATCACTGGCAAGATTTATGTCTTTAGAACAGGTAATTCTGGTGCTGTTTGTTTTGTAGATATGCAAGAGGCCCATCAGAGTGGGGTCTGACTATGCCCTGTATGCCAGGCATAGGTCTCCCCTCAAAAGCCTGTAGGAGACAGAATACAGAGATAGGGCCTTGAGGTGGTCTGCATAGGACATTTTACTTATGCCCTGTATTCTTTTAGTGAAGAACCTCTGTGAACATTCCAGTTGTTGGATATGCCTAGTTGGGTACATATCAAAGGAGGCATTGTACTCAATGATAGGTCTGATGAATGCCGAATACAGTGGAATTATGACTTCCTTGAATCTAGATGCTATACCTTTGTTTAGAAGTTGTGCAACATAGAATGATTTCCTCACTGCTGTAGATGTGTGATGGTCAAAGGCTAGATTACTGTTTATGTGTGTCCCTAAGTCCCTGACTACTTGGTCAACTCTAAGGGCTGTGCTATCAATATTAGTTACTAGGGGTGGATGACTTCCTGAAGGATGCTATTATGCATTTTTTGCCATTTAGTTTTAGTCCATGGCTCTGACACCAGTTTGTCTGTGTCAGCCCTTCCTGGAGAACATTTGTGTCAGTGTGGGATTCAACGACAGGTCCTATTTTGCAATCATCTGCAAATTTAGTCAGACAGAGACCATTGACATTGGCCTTGACCTCAGGGAAATAACTGCCAAAAAGGGGTGCTCCAAGGACCGATCCCTGAGGGAATACACTTGTGACTGGCCTCTTTGTAGAGGTGGACTCCCCAATTCTAACTTCCTAGGTCATGTCTGTGAGCCAGTTGGCTATCCATTGGGTGACATACGGGTTTGTACCTAACCTCTTGATTTTATCAACATTGCCCAAGTTGGGTACTGCATCAAGTGCCTTGGCCAGGTCAAGGTAGGCAGTGTGAACCATTCTATTGCTTTGGTGACCTTCTCAAATATGCCCACCAGGTTAAGTAGGCATGACCTGCCCTTGACAAAATGAAACTGGGTTTACTATATCACTACTGATCATTTCCATGATAATTCTTTACGTGGCTTTACATATAAGACTAGTGAGACTTATGGATCTGTAGTTTCCAGAGTCTGCAGATGGCCCACCTTTGTGCAGAGGGATGACTGTTGCTGTTCTCGATTCATGAGGCACAGAGCCTGTTTGTAGGCTACAGTTAAATAGCAGTTCCAGAGGACCTGACTGGTCATGTTTCATGGTATTTAGAACCTATCCTGGGATATTGTCTGAGCCCATTGATGCAATGTTCTTGGCCTTAGAGAGACCATTAAGGACCTGTTCCCTAGTCATACCTCTCAACCACTAAGAGCAAGAAATCTGACAAAGGCACAAAGCCATAAATAAAAGTGGGACAAAGGCTCAAAAATAAGAACGATTTTTAAATATTGATCTTACAAAATTAGAAAGTTGATAGAATAACAGGTTTTGTGTTGGCATGAATTTTCTGAAGGATATAAAGTCTGAAACTCAAATGTCTGTCATTATTTTCTAACTTCAGTCTTTAAGGATTTAATATTAATTTCCCAGAAAAAATGCAATTTTATGAAAAATGGACCAAAAATATGAGGCCAAAATCTGGACATTCTGTGAAAATCTGTACACTTGAGAGGTACACCCATAGTGATAGCAAGGGGAGTTATATTTGACCATATTTCCTGACTTAGTTTATATATTGCTAATATCTTTAGGGTGAAAACAGTTGGGCCATTCCTTTTATAATCATTTCTGTGATCATAATTTTACACTTTTATTTTATTTTTTAATAATAAGTTTATTTGTCTTTGCCTTTTCCTTTATTCCACCTATTGCTGACTTCAGGCTTTGTATTTCTCCATATCACATTGCATTCTCCTCAATGTTATTCTCAGTGAAGATACCTCAGCATAATCCTTTGCTGAAGGGTCCTCCATGCAGATGAAACACATAAGCACAATGGGGGTGTAAATTGCCACCACGGTGTGATAGGAATGGGAGAGCTGGATCATTGTATTGATGGTCTTTGAATGATTTTTAGTATAACACAGCCACTTTCCTTGTGTGCTTATAGAGTATAGCTTTGCGGAGAGGTGCATGGACCAGTGAGGTGTGATTCATACCTATGGGGTGATAGCACATCCACTTTGGCTCTCCCTAAACATGAGCATGTTGTGGTAGCCCCAGATTTCCACTAAGAAATTAAGCCTTTTGCACCCTCAGTGACACCCCCCCCCACAGAGAGATGTCAACGCGCATAACCTGTTCATTCTTCTCTCTTTTTAGTTGTCAGTACTAGTGCCTGGGTGGCTAGCTGTCATACCTCTCAACCTCTTAGTGCAAGAAATATGGACAAAGCCCGATAAAATTTGAGGACAAGGCCCAAAAATAGGGACATGTTTAAATATTGTTCTTAAAAAGTTGATAGAGTAACAGGGTTTGTTTTAACATGCATTTTCTGAAGGATATGAAGTCTGAAAGTCAAATGTATGTCATTACTTAGTGACTTCAGTCCTCAGATAATCCCAGTGATTTGCCAGAAAACTTCAAATTTTATGAGAAACAGACCAAAAACATGAGCCAAAAATCTGGACGTTCTGTGAAAATCTAAATGTTGCAAGGTATGCTAGCTACACATGGGTCATCATAGGTTCATAGGTTAGTACTAGGCTATCGGCCCTAGGGCCTATACAAGCCTAGCCATAACAATTCCCTGGCTATTTCTTCCCACACTATTTACTTCCCTGGACCCCTGTCCAGCAGGGCAACTGACTTGATCCCCGGGGTGAATTTCCTTTCTCCCATCCAATTGTCAAGGTTCCTTTTGAAGAGGGCCAAGGAGGCGCTCTACTTGACATGTATGGGCAGTCTATTCCAGAGTCTGAGGAGTCTCTGGGTCAGGAACCTATCCCTCCAGCATGTTTTGTTTATTGTGATGATAAGGTTTAGATCCCTGGAGCATGTGGCTCTGAGGGATTGGGATTTCTTTAAGTGGAGCATGTCCAACAGCTCTGGGTTTGACGTGGCCTTGTATGTTAAGCAGAGATCGCCTCTGAGTAGACGGTATGCAACAGAGTATAGCTGGATTTTTTTAAGGTGGTCAGCATAGGGCATCTGTTTTAGGCCTGTGATTCTTTTAGTGAGGTATTTCTGTAGCCTTTCCAGTTGTTGCAGATGTCTTGAGAGGTACATACCAAATGAGGCACTGTATTCCATAATGGGTCTAATGAGGGATGAGTACAGTGGGACAATGACCTCCTTTTTTCTGGATAAAAAGCCCTTAGTGATGAGGTGTTCCACATAGAAGGATTTCCTGACTGTTGTGGCAATGTAGTTATTGAAGGTGAGACCACTGTCCACCTGTGTCCCTAAGTCTCTTATCACACTTTCAGTGTTTAGTGTACTGCCACCTATTCACGGGTACATGTTTTTCCCAAAGGGGATAACTATACATTTCTTGGCATTGGGCTTGAGCCCATGGCTCTGGCACCAAGCATCTGTTTCTGTAAGGCCCTTTTGCAGAGTATCCACATCATTTGGGAATTCAATAATGGCTCCCAGTTTGCAGTCATCTGCAAACTCTGCCAGCTAGAGTCCCCTAGTGTTGGCCTGTACTCCAGAGGAGTAGATGCCAAACAAGAGCGGTCCCAGGACTGAACCCTGAGGTACTCTACTTGTCACTTGTCTGGAGTTGGATTTGAAGTCAGCTACTTTTACAGTGTGGGTTCTGTCAGTAACCCAGTTGGCAACCCATTGAGTGATGTAGGGATTAATGTCCAGCTTAGAAAGTTTATCTATGATTCCAGAGTGGGGGATGGTGTCAAAGGCCTTGGCGAGGTCCAGATAGGCTGTGTGGACTGCCTTACCCTCATCCACAGCTTTGGAGACTGATTTAAATAAGTCAATCAGGTTCAGCAGACAAGATCGGCCCTTCATGAACCCAAACTGGGTGGGGTCCAGTGTTTGAAGGTTGCCAATATCTTTGTTTATCAGGTCCATGATAATACATCCCATGGCCTTGCAGATCAGACTCGTCAGACTGATTGGGCAGTAGTTCCCAGGATTCAAGGTGGATCCCCCCTTGTGGAGTAGGATAACTGTAGCTGTGCACCACTCAGTGGGCATGAAGCCTGAGGTGAGGGTATGATTAAACATGACACTTAAGTGAGGTGCCGGTTCATTTTGTAGTTCATGTATTACACAGCCCGGGATGTCATCTGGTCCCATGGATGCTGTATTCTTAGCTTTGGAGAGTGCATTTTTTACCTGTGTGGCCGTTATTACCAGAATTTGGCAATCATCCAGTATTGAGATGGGCCATTTAGGGGGTGAGAGGGGGGTGAAGTTGGCACTGAATCGATATGCCAGGATATTAGCAATATCCTTGGGTTTAGTATATTTAATGCCATTCTGTTGTTGCTCAAAGCAGATCTGAGCATTCCAATTTAGATTCTTGACATAGTTATAGAATGCCTTGTGGTTGTCTTTGGAATCTTTGGCAATTTTATTTTCATAACTAACTTTGGAGGATTTTATGAGGGATCTCAGCTTCTTACAGAGGCTGGTAAGGAAATGTTTTGCATCGTGGGATTTTCCTCTTTTCTGCAACAGTTTCTTCCTTTTGTTTTAAAGTTTGTTTATGGCAGGGGACCACCAGATTGGCTTCCTTTTCTGGAGGCGAGCATCTTGGTTCTATTTGGGATTGCACGATTCATGCATGAGTGGATGTGCTCATACAGTGCCTTAGTCTAGGACTCAGCAGTCGAACTTTCAGTTCCCGTCTGCATGGGTGTCATGAAGTTTGTCACTTCTGACTTGAGTAGCATGAAGCTGGCTTTGGAGAAGTTTTTTTAATCCAATGTCTAATGTTATTTTAATCACCAGCGGTCGTCGTTTCAGGATTAGTTAATTCCAAAATTGACTGCCTGAGACGTGGTTAAGTTGTTAAGTTCCATTTTGCAGAAAAAAAGGAGTCCGAGGTAAATTACTAACTGGAATTCCAGCTGTTCAATGGGTTTGGTCAGAAAACAGTCAACATGGAGCCACAATTGAAAAAAAATGAGTGTACAGGAGTGAAAAAAAAATCACCAAAAAACAAACAAACACTCCCGTGAACCTACTTAATAAGGGCTTCATCCATTTATGCCAAAGAGCTGACAACTGTTTTTCCTCTGACTGGTGACTATAGCTTCATTGTAGCCCTCGTGGCTCAATTCAGAACTCTTAATATAAGTAAAGTTAATGCTGAATGAACATTTACATAATGGTCAAGGTGTTCTCGCTTTAGAAATAAGGGATAATTTGGAAACTACCACTTACAGAACTAGCAATTGCAGGCATATCTGTCCATCCATCGATCCATCCATCCATCCATGAATAACCCCTTTTTCTCATTTTTGCACATGGGGTTGAAGTGTCACTTCAACAGTGATGTATATTAAAACTAAAGGACTAAATAACTAAATTTGCAAATAGCTAAAGTAATACTTTCATCTTAAATTGTAAACAGCTAAATTTTAAGCTTGACCATGTAATGTAGTCATATAAAGCAATCATTATTTCGTCTAATAACTGATTTTTACATTTATTTCTGTGTAATTATTCTCACTTTTTGCTGTTGCATTGCTTAGCTCATTAATGTAAAAGCCTGATTCTGTTTGTTTCCTGTTTAAATTGTCTGGCAAGTCTGACTCCTAAGGGGCCTGGATCATGGCTGAAGAGTGAAATTTGAGCAGGTCATCAACCTGGTCATCAAATAGAAATAGATACATATATAAATCTATTTCTGATGTGCTTTTGCAAGTGCTGATGGACTGACCTGTTTGTAAAAAACAGAGTGTATAGTTTTAGGAATTAGTCACTCAGTTCTTTTGGGCAGAAGGTAAGTGCTGTATATCACACTGTAGCATTATATTGTCACAGTATATCAGTGCTTAAAGAATATAGTGTCTACCAAAACAAAAGGAAGTCAGCTAATGAATGGGTGTTACAGTAGTACAACAGTTAGCATTACTGTTCTGCAGTTTGGTTCACCGCTCTGGTTCCCAGTCAGGATGTATTTTGTGCTGAATGTGCATATTTTCCACACTATTTTTACCAGGTAAACTTCTTTCCTTCATGTCAAAGACATGACACAGATTAATTGAAATCCTACTAAGTGCCTGTAGGTTTTGTGTGTGTGTATGTGTGTGTGTGTGTGTGTGTGTGTGAGTGTGTGTGTGTGTGTGTGTGTGTGTGTGTGTGTGTGTGTGTGTGTGTGTGTGTGTGTGTGTGTGTATATGTATGTGTATGTGTTCATAGGTTCATATTAGGCTAACTGACCTGAAGGACCATTTTAAGTCTAACCAATAACCTGAGTTTCGAATCAAATCCTGTACCTATTGTATATGAGGTGAAGAATTTATTAATTTTGCCAAATCTACTGTATGTGTGTGCATGTGCATGTGTGTGCACGCGCGCATGTGTGTGTGTGTGTGTGTGTGTGTGTGTGTGTGTGTGTGTGTGTGTGTGTGTGTGTGTTTGTGCATCCGCTTTATGATAGGCAGATGTCCTAGCTAGGTTGTGCTTCACTGGCTTCTGCCCATTGATCCCTGGAAGATGTTCTGGGTCGCCCATGACCCTGAGATTGATAAAACAGATATCAAAGAATGAAGGAATAAATGTCAGTTCATGGAAAAGCAAGAGCATATGAAGCTTAGAGTTCTTTAGAGAATCTTGCATTTATAAGCCTTTCTTCTTTTTTGCATTGCCCAGGGGGGATTTAGATCCTTAATTTGTAGACCACTTTACTGAAATCAGCATGTTCAGGAACATACATGCAAATTAAAGTTTGAATAAACATAGAATTTAAGTGTTTTCTTGAGGGGACAAAGCTGCACACACCTTCTAGTAGGGGGAATCTCTCTCTGCACTATATCGGGTAAAAATATCTGGTGTCACAGCACCTCAGGAAAAACAATGATATGACCTTAGAGAAAATGGAACTTTTGCTGTGAGTCATAGACAAATGGGTTGAGATTAAATAGTTCACAATTAAAGGCATGTGTTCCATTTTTCAGTTAAAAAACATTAAAGCTTTCATAACTCACTGTATATACCAAAGTACATGAAACAAGCTGATTTATGTATGTTCATGTGTCAACTCAGACATAGAAAACGTTTGCAAACATATTCATATTTAATGATGTGTCATTCCTTTTTATGCAGTGTTATCTGACTGAATATTTGGCTTGTTATCTCCAAAACCAACATATGCAACTAATATTTATCAGTGGCTGTTGTTTTTGTAGCACTCATCACTAGTTGTAGTAGTAAACATGGCTGCACTTAAAGGAGCCAAGACTAGATCTTTAACTCTTGGGAGCAGCAATGCCACTCATTAAGGGAACAAAGGTTTAAAGATGCAGTGGAGACTTCCCACTTTAACTCAAATTCAGCACATGGCACATAATAAAATAAAGATTTACAATTAATACAGCTGTTGCCCAGATGGTTCATGTCTCACAAGCAGCACATCCTGAAACAATTCTTTTAAGGAAGAGTTGGGTGACTGCCAGTTTGTGCGCGAAAGTATATTTAATTAAATCAGAGTCTGTATGTGCTGCACAGTTCTCTTTCGGCCAGAAGTTAATAAATTAAGTCATTTAAGAAAACAGCAATGCAAGTGTTTCCTTAGTATATAAACAGTAAATATTTTGGGTATTCAGATATGATTTAAGTTAACCACATGCAAGTATAGATTGCAATGTGGTAATAATATGCAAAGTGTATAAAGATATATAAACTCCTAGACAGAAAACTGAAGTAGTTCTACCATTTACAGACAAAAGTAAGAAGGAAGGAAGAGAGAAAGAAAGAAAGAAAGGAAGAAAGAAAGAAAGAAAGAAAGAAAGAAAGAAAGAAAGAAAGAAAGAAAGAAAGAAAGAAAGAAGATTTAATACAATACGTGCCTTGAGTTTTTCTTTCTTTTTTTCCCTTTCATTCTTTCTTTCTTTCTGTGGTTGGTAGAAGCATGTCAGTTTTTCAGTCGAGGACTTTATACATTTTCCTACAATTTGCATATTATTACAGCCTTGCAATGCATATTAACTAATGTGGAAGTGTAGATAAGTGAGGGTATTTACTTATAAGACTACCGGTCCCTTATGTCTGTGTTTTTCTGCTTTTAATCATATTTCATTTGGGTCCCCTACAAAAAGTGAAATCATAACTGGCCCCACAACAAGCTGAATGATTTTAACTCATTGAACTTCACACCCAACAGACCCACACGTAACACCAAGGGGTGTATATTAGAGAGGCAAGACCACTCTGTAACCTCCCGCATGGGAACTCTACCCCTACACTCTCCATACTCTCTGGCCGCACAATCATGAGGAAAAGAGAAACACTCTGCAAGGAAGAAAAAAGCACCTGTGCTATTGCAGTCTTGTAGTGCAGTGAGTACATTTCAAACAATTTGCGGATTGCCCAGTTATGAAGTTTTGAACAAAGAAATTACATCCATGAGACACCATTCATTGGATGGTAGACTTTCCATTGTTGTCTTATTCTTATCATTATTTGTTTTCCAGCTGACTTTGAGGGTGAGAAAGGCAAAACTTTATTCCCTGACTTCTTTATAGTCTCACTCTGCCTACTACTTTTTAATATCCAAATGGTGACTAGTTATCTCTTTCAGTGACTTTTTGCACAACTTTGCATTGCTTGACTATATAATATTGCTTCAGCATTGTAGTATAGCTACATGACCTTACATTTTGTAATACCTGGAAACTACAGTTGTGTAAGTAAAGTTACCATAACAGTAGATGTTTGAAAAGATAGCTGTTGCAGTAACCTTAAACAATGTGAGACGTCCTGCTAAGGATCGGACTCAGCCACCAGGTTTCCAAAGCTTTAGGTCTCCTTCCATGTACACTAGTCACTAATATGCATAAGGGATGCAGAGAAAAAAAAAGGATGACCAATACTTTAGAGATTTCTTGACTCAGAAGAAAGGGAGGCAAGAGACCTGCCAGATATGAATATGAAATAAAAGATCAATCCCTCTGCCAAAATATAGCAAAAATAGGGTAATGGAAGGAGAGAGCATCTGCTGCAGCAGTGAATCTAGTTCATCATCTACTATTATGGCAGGTTTACTTACACAGCCGCACTATGTTCATCATCAGATCACTGCTGCAAGAGCCTTTAGTAGTATGGCATGAATATCAAAGCTCATTGAGTAAGAGAAAAGGAAGCTGGATTAGAGCCCAGGATCCCTTGGACAATAGTCCTAGCAAAGTCTGCTCGAGACCTAGAGAAGGAATCTAGTTTGTAATGCTCGGTAAAGGTGTGCAGAGAAGACCACATTGCTACCTATAGTATATTTCTAGTGTCCATTCCTTTCCAAAAAACACAGAAGTAGCCAGGACTCTAGTAGAGTGGGCCCTGAACCTTGCCTGGAAATGACTTGCTGTGGTTCAAAATAACAAAAAGTAATTATTTTGTAATGTAATTTTATGTAATTTTTGTAATTTTATTTAGTACTGTTATGTTTTTGTACCTGGGCTCTGTATTTGTTAAATAACTCTCTATGTGCTTGCTTGCCTTTGTATATTTACAAACTCTGGAACATTTCTCCTCGGGCCTCCGGTGAAAATGGACATTTATCCAGTCAGATTCTCCCGGTCATCAAATGTAAAATAAATAAATAATAGCCTTAGCTGGCCACATACAAATTGTTTTTTTTAAACATCAATTGTCCTTTATTCTTACCTTCATAAGAGACAAGCAGTTAATCAGGAAGCTTACAGAAGCTGCCCAAGTTATAGATACTCCCACAACAAACCTAAGGGACCAAAATCTATCCAATGATTCTGAGAAGAATGACTAGGCTCAAAAAGGCCCTCTAGTATTGTTAGCCTAGTATTCCGCTATGATCCTATGATCAGACGTCCTGAAGGATTTTGTTCTGCCAATACAGTGCCTGAGGTGACTATGGACATCCAGAATGTGAAGAACTCTTTCTCCCTCATTTTTACAAACTGGAAAGAAAACAAATAAATGAATAGCCTGGCATAATGTAAACTCTGAAACAACCTTGGACATAAAAGAAGGCTTTGTCAAAGCCACCCTACCCTATCTTTGTGAAATATGTGGTAGAGATGATTCACCATAAGAACTTGTACTTCATATACTCTTTTTGCTGAAGTTGGAGCAATGAGCAACACTGTTTTTCAAGGTGAGAACTTTAAATCAACCTTGCAAGCAAGTTCAAAAGGCGATGGTGTCATTTTTTCCTTTAAAAAAAAAGATAAGATTCCAAGCAGGATCCACCTGTCTACTTGGTAAGCAAGTATTTAACAGCTTTTTCAAAAATTGTTTCACGAGAGGCATGGAGAAAGTAGAGAGACCCAGGGGCAGACAAGCAGAAATGGTTGACAGGTGCATCTTGATAGATGAATAAAAAAGGCCAAAGGATAATAACTCACACACATACTGAATAATCACAGGAGTCTGAGATTTAACAGGAGCCTGTTTATTGGATTGGCTCTAATTCAAAAATATTTTCTTCTTACCTATATATGACTTTCTAGTAGTGCGTTTCTTTGCTTCAACTACTACCTGCTGCACATAATCAGAAGAAGGTGAGTAAAGCTATAACAACGCTATCATCTAGGCAGTCACCTGAAGATGTTGAATACTGAGGTGTATCAAGCTACCCCTGTCTTGTGTGAGTAAGTCCATTCTGTGAGGAAGCATCTGGTAATTGTCCTTAGCCTTTTTTAAAAGGATGGAAAACCTCTGTTGCCTGGGCTAAAAGGGGGATTACCACAATCATCATGGGAGAGTCTTTTGAATCCTGATGAGAGCTTTGGTTATCGGAGGAAAGAGTGGAAAGACATTCAAAAACATTCCCATCCATGAGATCAAAAAGGCGTCTGTCTTCCAGGTAAGCCAGCAAGGAGTTCTGGAGCTTTAGCTGTCTGTTTTGACTGGAGGCAAACAGATCTACCCGAGGAGATCGCTGTAGCTGATTTAATTATTGGAAGATCCCTGGATGAGGATCTGTCCTAGTCCTGCTCAACTTGTTTGCCACAATTTTTTGCTCTGATGGAATTTATCTAGCCAGGGGTAAAATTGAACTTGGTTGCTAGATGTCAAGCAACCATAGCTAGTCTGCAAAAGAATGAGGATCTGGTCCTCCCTTATTTGTTTATGTGCCATATCACTGTGGTGTTGTCTGTGATTACTACCAGAGTGCCTGGAGTCCAAATATGGTTGAGAGGTTTCAGAGCAATTGTTAGTCATCATTTCTTTGACATTTATGTGTTTTAACCAGTCTTGTTTGTTACAAAGACCCTGTACTTAAACTCCCTTTGACATAGCTCCTTAAGCAAAGTTTGAAGAATTTGCCATTACAGAATTTGTAGGGGCTGACACAGAGAAGGGAAGACCTGGGTGGAGAGACAGCTGATTCAGTCACCAATTTAACTCCCTTTTTTACAAAACGTAGCACCAAAATTTTAAATGATAGAGGGTGCTGGTGTTGAGTCCAAGCTGACTTGACAAACCTCTGACTCTTTCTCATGTGAAGTCTGGTCATGGGAATCATAAGAGTAGTTGAGGCCATCAAACCTAGAATTGTGAGATATTTTTTGGCAGATACCTGAGTCTTGTCAGAAACTGTTCCTTATAGATCTTCACTTTGTCTTGAGGAAGGAAAGCCAAAAGGAGCTGTATCTGTTAGGAGGTATCCTAGAAAAATATTGCGAGAAAGAATGAGAAAAGATTTATTTCTTTTCATATGAAATCACAAACTGAGAAATAGCTTTATAACTCAAGCCAGAGATAATTGACTGGCTTTGAAAGAATCTGCAAAAATCAGGCAATTATCTAGATAAGGAAAATGTAAATGCCTTGCATCCTGCAATGGCCTATCACAGGAAATAGACACTTAGCAAAGACTCTCAGGGAGGTAGATGACCCAAAGTGAAAAACAGTGAACTGAAAATGAAACCCAGGGATGGAGAAATGAAATGGAAAAACTGTCTGAAATTGCTGTTGATTGGAATACAATAGTAAGCATTTTCTGAATTCAAAGTTACCAGAAAATTAGATATTGGAATGAGAGATAACAGAAAATGTAGAGAAAGCATTTTGAACTTTAGAACTATGATGTGCAGGTCTACAAAAGAAAGGTCTAAGGCAGTTCTTCAGTTTCATTCTTTTTTGGCACCAAAAAAATATTGAATAAAGTCCTTTCCATGTTTGATCTTGGGGAACCTGTTTTTGTACGCTGAGATAGTATCTGATTCAAGGCAGGAGGGGAAAGGCTGGTTTGATTGACAAGAGGTGGAGCAATCCTTTGAAACTGAGGAGTGGATTCCCACTGCCAGCTGTCACCTTACAGAATGATTCACAATATCCAAATGTCTAAAGGTGTCTGATACCAAAAGGATAATGAAGTCCTAAACACTGATAGATTTATGGTGGTTGCCAGGGTGGGAGGGGGGATGTCTGGAAGTGCCATATAACCAATCTGATTTTTGAGATGTTTCTGGTTCTGTAAGGGTCCTCCTTTCTTCTTTGACCCTCTCTGTCACTGCTTTTTTGAATGTATGCTTGCCCAAACTTTGCTGTGTATGCTTGTTCTGGTTCTTGAAGAGAAACCTGAACTAGAAGAAAAACTTTTCTTAAATTTTGGAAAGGAAGGTTGAAAAATCTGTGTAACCCCCCCTGAATTAACTTTCACATTTTATCAAAACCATGAAGGCCTTCCATAGAAGATGGACAAAATAATGCTTTTTTATCCAGAGGAACATTTAAAATACATTTCACTTTTAACACCTTTTGATAAATGATGAGACTGTAACCAAGGAAATGAAATCAACCACAATAATAAAATCACCCAGAACTTCTGGAAAGAGGTCAACATCTTACAGGATGGTACAACCTTCCCTCCATCAATTCCACGTCATCTCAACTTTCTGCCACTGATTTCCTCTTTGTCTTCAGCAACCTTCCAATCCCTTATTCTAAGCAAATTTAAACTGCCTCTGCCACTCCACCACTCCTCAGTACATCCCTTCATTCAACTTCAGAACTATGATGTCCAAGGATATCCACCCAGTGCTCAGATTAAACTTAATATCCCTGGTTACAGGCAGCCTTCATCTGCGGTTTATTTATCACTGCAGAAATAATATAATAATCCCATTGAAACACATCTCCAACTTAATGTATTACACTTAATACTATCCAAATACTCAGAAAGATGTAATTGTGAAACCTCTCTTTGAGAAACTCAGTCACTCCAGTCCCTCAGACACTTGGACCATTTCTATTTTTCTAGCCAAAGAAAGATACTGAAAAATTACTTTATTTGTAACTCACTCAGTACATCAACCAGTACCAATGTCTCTCTCAAAAGCAGCATGGCTTTTGCTCTAATTGCAGTATATCCACAGCAGTCTGAACACTCGCTGACAACATTTTTCTTGGAATGGAAAAGGACCAAATTACTGGAGCCATTTTTATTGACCTCACCAGACCCTTTGATCTTGTCGAAAACTCAGTGCTCCTAGATCATCTCACTGAAACAGGTACTAATGATGACACACTGCCCTGATTCAAGAACTACCTCTCTAACTGTCACTTCTCAGTGAATTTGAACTCATCAAACCTCTCCATTAGTTTCTCTGAAGGAAGGTGACCCCTTCATGGATCTATTCTGACAGCTCTCCTTTTTTATCTACATTAACAAACTCACTCTTGACTTACCCACATCTTTCTCACCTGCTTTATGCTGATGGTAAGGTACTATTCTGCTCTAACTATTCTCTCTTCTTTTGAAATCAAACCTCAGGCTTATTTTTGTATCTTTATTCAGTGAGACAATGATAAACAATTATTGCGTAACTCCTTTTAAATGAAGCAATGCTTTTTGGTACTAGGCAAATGCTCACTTCTATCCTTATACCTTTACAAACCCTCAGTGATTTAAGTAACACTACTGAAAACATCACTGTAGTAAAATACCTAGGGATTTGGTTGGACCCTTTCCTAAATTTATATCTCCACCTGGACTGAACAAGCGCACACACATACAACACACACACACACACACACACACACACACACACACACACACACACACACACACACACACACACACACAAAATCAACTCTGTCCTATTCTAGGCTAATATGATCTCTGCTTTCTCTCTAGACCCAATAGGAATGCCATAGGAAAGGCATTGTCCTGGCTCATCTGGAATATGGCCTCCCTCTGATTGCTGCAGCCTGTAAAAGAAATGCTTCCACCATTCAATCCATCTCAAACCCTATATGAAGATTCCTCACTCTTTCCCCAAGAAATAAACACCACTGCAAAACAATTTGAAAAGCGAAATGGTTATCTGTGAAACAACATACTGACTGTCTTTTTGCCTGTCAGCTGTTTAAACATATCAAGAATAAATACTGTCCCCTACCAGCCACCAGACTATTCAGTGATGCACTGACAAACAGCTTAGAAGCCTTTTTAAAATGTTTTTATTAAGTTATTGCTTAAGGCATAGGCACAATGCATTGATAGAAAAGAAAATTAACCATATTACCATTTTTTTCCATTTACCTGCATTATACATTACATCCGTTTTTTTTTTTGTTTGTTTGTTTTTTTTACAGGTTTATAAGTTCATAGGTAAATACTAGGCTAACGACTACCATGGCCTTTATAAGCCTAGTCATATAACCCAACCCAATTGTGCCCCTATGTATCATGGGAATTTATTAAGTGAGGAGTATGTTAGGGTCTATATTAAGTCAGCAAAACAGCAGTACAGTGAATGCTGTTTTGCCGACACATATAGAATGAAATATCACAACAGCGAAAGCTCAGGTCAGCTATTTTTTCCCAGGGAAAAAAAATCGCTTGGCCTGAGCTGTGACACTGCCCTTTACCCCACTGTAGTCCGATCTCAGAGTTGGTATATTTAGTTAGGGGGGGTGTGGAGGGTAAAGCCCCACACTATGCAATGTTTTAAGTGGTGTGTTGTGTTTTGTTGGTCTACCGATTTTTTTCCCTGGGAAAAAAATTGGTGACCTGGGGTTTTGCTGTTGTCAGATTTCGTTCTATATGTGTCGGCAAAATGACATTCGTTGTAATGCCATTTTGTTGATTTAATATAGACCCGTATGTTAGGAAGTTTCAAAATGTTGTGCGTGGGGGTATGTTAGTCTGTCAGAGACATGGGTGCCAGACATGGGGAGAATTTCCAATCTCCCATCCATAGGTCAAGGTTATATTTAAATAGGGTTAGGGATAGACTCTGCTTCACGTGAATGGGGAGCCTGTTCCAGAACACAGAGATCCTCTGAGACACATATCTGTCTCAGCAACATGTCCTATTTATATTGCAAGCAAAATTTAAATATTTGGATCTAGCGGTTCTGATGCTGTTTGTTTTGCAGAGGTGCAAAATGTCTGTCAGAGATGGATGACAGGATGCCTTATATACCAGGCATAGATCACCTCTCCATAACTTGTAGAAGGCCAAATATAGAGATAGGGCTTTAAGGCGATCCCTACAGGACGGTGTATTAATACCCAGGATTCTCCTGGTAAGGAACCTTTGTGGGCATTCCAACTATTGCATATGTGTGGTCAGGTACATGCTCAAAGGGGCATTATACTCAAGGATGTGTCTGAAAATGGCACTGTGACTTCCTTGGACCTAGATGCCATGCCCTTACTTATAAGTTGGACAACATAGAATGATTTTCTTACTACGTTAGTCACATGTTGGTCAAAGACCAGATTACTGTCTATATTATGTTCTCAGATCCTTGGCTAGTGGGTCAACTTCTAGGGATGTCTTATCAATGGAGTAATTTGCCTGGGTAGCCATTTTTCCAAAAGGTACTATAACACATTTCTTGCCATGGAGTTTTAACCCATGAATTTGGCACCAGTGTCAGACCCTCTTGTAAGATGTTTATGTCATGGGGGAATATTCAACAGCTCCCAATTTGCAGTCATCTGTGAATTTGGTCAACCAAAGGCCCTTGACATCAGTCTTTATCTCTGAGAAGTAGATGCCAAATAGGAGTGGTCCCAGAGCAGAGCCCTGAGGTACCCTGCTGGTGACTGATCTCTTAGTAGAGATAGTCTCACCAATACTGAATTCCTGGGTCCTGTCTATGAGCCTTTTGGCAATCTAGCAATTCATGTAAGGTTTATAATCAATTTGATGAGTTTGTCAACTATACTCAAGAGGGATATTGTATCAAATGCCTTTGCTATGTTCAGGTAGGTGGTATGCACCATTTTCAGCTCATACCAAGCCTTTCTTTATAGCAACTGTCATCCAGCCCAAAATTAAATAAATTGCTTAATTTCTGTCTTCCCTTAAACCTCATTCTTCCTCCTGAACATTATTCTAAATGTATTGTTCCCACAAATTCCATTTATTTATATGTAATTTGCTCCTTCCTTTTTCTAAATATCCTTCTTATATTTTTTTTCTCTCTTTTACAATAATAGGCCTTATTATATAGAGACAATGCAGATCATGAGTCCCAGCTCAAAAGAATTTCCTGAGTTATAAATATTAGCTTCACAATATTTCTGACAGTGTACTCTGTAGGAGATTTTTAAAAACTGCAAACTCATTGCACGCCTGAAAAACATTTTCACAGTTACCTCTTTCTTCCCCTTCACTCCTTCAACATTTGCTGTCTACCTAAGGAAAAATTATTTGAAGTCTGCTTTGGGTATAAAAATATCTATGCAAACACTTCCAAACAAAAATTCTAAACATTCTGTGCTTTGTCATACATATGTCCTCCCATTGTTCCCTTGTAAATTGCTTTTCCAGTCTCTTGCCCCAATCTTTTCAAACCTCTTCCAATTGATTTGTCTAATTATTGTGCAATGTTTATATACCCTACCAATTATCCCTTTTTAACAACTTCTGTTCTACATTTGACTAAAAACTCTACCAGATCAGGTCCTTTTCGTAGTAGTTTCCATCCCTTTCTCTTTGCCTTTACTCTGATATCAATCCCTGTTAAGAAAGGCAGCCTCTAACCATCAGTCTAAACTTCTTGGCCTCATCCCAGTCTATTACCTTTCCTTCTGTAGTCATTTCCTCCCAATACCTCAGTTCCTTTGCCAGTTTTCTCCAGAAAATTCCATCTGTCTCTTGCCTGTTTGATGTGCCCCTACTTGCAGTCATCTCTGTTGGCAAAAATCTCCTTTCTCCATTTCCTTATTGGTGTAGTTCTTAGAATACTTTCTGCAACTTCATGAATGTAATATTCTGTATGATTGTTATTAGTCTCCTTAAATATTTGCATCCAAAATTGCACTCTTTTCTTATTTCTTGAACTCCCTTCTGCTTTACTCTGATCCTTTTCCACTTTGAGTTATAATATTCAGCTTGTGCCATGTATATTAGCATTAAATGCGTAGTTCTAAAATATCTCTTCAAATCAGGTGTTCCTAAACTACCTTGTTCTACTGGGCGGATCACCTTATCGCACTAAACTCTTTCTTCCCCAATTAAATCCCTTCATCTCTTTATTAATGGTGTTCACAACTTCTCCTCTGGTTGATAAAAATATGTCTGACATATATAAAACTAAAGGGACTAAAAACATTTTCACTGTTTGTATCTTACTATCCATATCCATAAGCAATAGCTTCCAGTTTCTCAATTTTAGTATTATTTTTTGTTTAGTCTATTTCCGCACATCCTTAACTGCTTTAACAGAAGCCCTTTTAATTAGTACTCCTAAATACTTCATCTTATCATATCACCATAAATATGGGTATTGCTGAATTTCAACCATCTTCTCCTCTAAATTCCCTGAACTAGATACAAGAGAACAAACCATGCTGTCTCAGTCCTTAATCCCAACTGTGGGAATCTTTCCCATTTTTTCAAAGATCATTCCTCATATCCCATTTTCCAATCAGAACTAAAAGCACATTACAAGATTCAGGGAAATGTATTTGTCCTCTGCTTGGTCATGTAACCTAACCTCAGCCATCCCTACTTCTATCTACATAGCTTTCTTTGATTCTGCTTGTCATTGCAATTCTTTCAGCGTGCCAATTCTGATATCCACCTTGTATATAATGCATGTATATATTGTGTTCCATCAGTCGCTGTGTGTAATGTCATGCATCTGTTGTCAATATACAATAATGTCATGTATCTATTGTCATTGTACTCCCAAGCAAACTCTTGACATTTACTTTCTACATAATGCATGTAATATAAACACAAATACATTGACATTTAATCTGTATAAAATGTAATGCATCTGTTGTATTTTCCTGGGCTGAAACTGAAAAGGTCCAGTGGGATCATTCCTCTACCCTGATTAACAAATTCAAGGTAACTGTAAGAAATAAATAAAATAAAAGCTTCTCAAGACAGAGGCAGACGCAGCACCCCTGAAAACATTATCAATAGTGTCATAAGCACATTTCAGAACATGTTTTATTACCTGAGGCATAGTATATACTATAAAACTCATAGAAATGTTTGATTGTGAAGGAAAGAGATCAGGAATTGCATTTCTTAAATTATCATTGGAAGACATCAAGAACTTTAACATGTGTGTCTGATAATTTAGAATTCTGAAGACCAATGTAGAATAATAATAAATTGTTTTACCAAACTTATCAAAAACCTTTCCCAGTTTGTCAGAAGTTTGAAAGAAGCTTGGTAGAAGCTGAATTTGATATTGAAATGACTGCTGGATATAGTCTGGCTTTAGAAAAAATATGGGACTGAGGCAGTTTATACAAGTTGTCAGACTTTTTAGGAACAAATGACTGAGTTACAAACATTTGCTTCGCCTGTCCTGTCACTATATTCAATATCATACAGACTGCTAAATGGCAACCTGTGTCTGGCATACAAGGCATTCTCTGACCCTCTAAGGCTGTTAAAACAAAAGGAACAGGTACAGGTTGGGGAAAATCCACCTGTAATAGATCATAATACAGAGGATTATGATTGGGTTGCTGATCATGACCTCCTTATTATGTGTTCAAGATATGGATGTCAAGAAATTCACTCTCAATGTGAATCTTGGCGTCCATGCTGGGAACACATAATTGAAGGTTATGATTGGTAACCTGAGTATAATTCTCTGTAGTGTTCTCCATGTACTGCTAATTAAAGAAAAAAAAACAGAAAAAAATAAAAGCATGATGTGTTTTACCAGTTTTCAAAGCCGTAAAGCACTTAGCCAGTTAACATTGTGAAAGTGAGTGCTGTCAGAAAGGCAGAGTAAAACAGTCCCTTACATTTGCACTCAACTTGCCACACCTCTGAGTGTCCAGATTTTCACCTCACTTGTTTGGTCTGTTCCTCATAAAGTCTATGGTTTTCAGACAAGTCATGGAGGACTGAAGTCACTGAATTTTGACATACATTTGAGTTTCAGAGCGCATATACTTCTCAGAAAATGCAGGCAAACACACATCCTGTTATTGTAGCTACATTTTAAGTTTATAAGAGGAAGGGACACCTTATTGTACAGACAGCAGGCAGAACCAAATCTTTTTATTCTGCTGCTGTCATTTGCTGCTCCGTATTGCTAGATTTTACAGTGCAGAGGTAGATCCTACCTTTAACAACGTAGGCAGGGAATGCTTAACATTTAAGATCAGGCTTCATGCCATTGTAGTGTAGTGTAGTTTAGCTGATTTCTCTTTTTCTGAATATCGGAGCATAATCACCCCACTCCCATGCACTACATATTTGTTAAGATTCAGACATGTTTGTTTGCTTCCCATTGAAAATGGCCCCCTCATATTGGCAATAGTATTTCAGGAGGACCATTCTTCAGGAAGAGAATCGGAGGAAAGGTTCTCTTCAGAATCAGAATCTGTAGCCTCTGTTGAGGGAATAATGACTTTCAATGTCTCAGGCCAGTTGCTGTCCCTCAGACTGGGAATCAAGTTCTTTTAAGGAATACAGTGTTTTCTTCCTCTTCCTCTTCTGATTAGAATAACTATCACTCAAGGACTGCATTTCTTTCTACAATCCTTCTGTCAAACACAGTCAGTTATCTACTCTAAATGAGGAAAAATGTCTGGACCTATGCTTTCTTTTTCTAGGAGACTCCATTCCATAAAATAAATAGCTGGCAGATGGTTCCTACTCCTCCTAAGGGAGGCTTCTCTGCGAAGGTTAGCAAAGGAACATCCCCAGTACCTTCCCTGAAGCCTGCAGGAATGTTTCTCCTTTTCCTGGTAAAGGCAACTGTACAACCACAGCTAACATACATGACTTCCAATCCATAGTGACATCTTGTAGAGGAACACACGGCCTGAGGAACAACTGATGGTCGCAGCAGAGTCACCCGCTCAACGGCTGGGTCAAGAAGGAAGCTGGTAAAGACAGAAACCTCCCAGACAAATTTTTTCTCCTTGCATCTTGCAAAAGAAGTAGTAGTCTTAGTGGGATACAGATCCATGCTCTAGCCATGAACAGAGTGTCTCAGATGGATTGCAGAGCCAAGAAGAGTTAATGAAACCTCCAGACTTAAAAGGTAGTTATTGAGGTAAACATTTTCAGTCACAAGCACCAAAAACACTTGGCCAAGCTCCTCATAACAAAGTTATGCATAAGCAGTACAATTTCCCTCACAACATTTACTATAATTCACAAAAGAGTTCAGGAATGCTCACAGACACTCAGGGCCACCTTACAGCTGAGAATTGTGTCTGATAAACAGTCGGAGGAGCTGATAAGGGCCTGTCTCCATTTCTAACAGAAAAGTAAACTTTTTGTTGAAAAAATCATGAAAAAACATCTTGCACAGTAATGTATAAGTCCCACAGAAAAGTTCTGAAGTAAACTATTGTTAGTTTTAGAAGAAAAACACCATCTTACATAGAAATTTCCTCAGTGAAGTCCTAAAATAAATTGAAGTTCTAAGGTAAAGTTTTCTAGTGACAAGTACTTTAGTGGGCATACATGCTCAAAAATGAAATGTCTAGCTAAAAAAAACATTTTCTTTAAAAAAAATGATTGTAGAAGGTAATTCCAAACAGAGGACTTATCTATCCACTTTTGAAAAAGAGCTTGCTGTCTGTTGATCCACTGAAGCCAGACACGAGTTCACTCTTCGAATGCAAGAAAGTTCTGAAGTATTTGACATGATAGCCACGGGTTCCTCTGTATCCTTCATGCATACCAGTGGCTAGGACATTTTGAAGGAGCCCTAAATCTTTGAGAAGCTGGCCAGCTTGGTCTGATCCTTGGCAGGATGTACCATATTGCTTAAGGTTACTACTGCAGTGATCCAATGATGAACATCTTAATATTTGTATTCATAGATGACCATGTAACACTCCCCCCACATTTTGCTCCATTTAAGGATTCAACAGATAGAAAAAAGACAGTTGTCTGCTTTGCATGTCTTACCAATGTGCTTCTGTCCTTTTGTTAACTAAAAAAAAGCCCACTACTTCAAGCAGACTTTTGCAGTATCACATATCGTCTAAGTGAACTTTAAGCTTGTATCAACATAGAAACATACATGCCCACATATAATGGAAATTTAAGGTCAACCTCTCAAAATAACAACATTTAGGGCTCTGTCTATGTTTGAAGGAAGTCAATGTACTGTGTCATATCTGCCACATGAGGCCTGTGGTATAAGACTTCTGCTTGGAGTAATATACAAGTTCTCATAATAGTTGCTGTCTGTCACTATCTTTTTGTTTTTTCTGTACTAAATACTAAGGTTACACTGAAGGGCCAAGCAACAAGATTAGTGACTTGCAGTGTTACCCTGGTAGTGGTGTTGGCAGTTTAGTTTCCTCTGGGCATAGGATCATTTGCATCAGTACAATGCATGAATATGCACTTGCCCATCTGGTCATCAACACTGATATTAAAGATAGACAGAGAGGTGTTTAGTTTGAGGTGCACAGGGAATCTATTCCATAGATGTGGAATGAGTTGGATGAGAAAGCTAAACTTGTTTACAAGAATGTTAGCTAAGGTTTCTGGAATAGAGTAGAATTTTGGCCATCTGAGATAAGTTCATTAGAGCTATAGCTACCTGAGCTGGCACTCTGGGTAGTCCCCAAGAACGGGGAATTCAAAATTTGAGCATCAAGACAATAGAGCATTAGTTAGCTCCTAGCTACAGTTGCAGAGCCAGCCAGCTACTGACATACACATTCATTCATTCATTCATTTAAACTGACATGGCTGTATAAATGAATGAATGTTGGGAATGTCATGCTGTACATCCACCTAACTGTGCCCCCTAACAGCTTGATCTGGGGACAGCCTCTCCTTTTGTTCCACCATAACTACGTAATGAAGTTCAATTCATATACAGGTAATACTTCCAAGTTTCTTAACATAGCTATAGAAGGCTTTGTGGTGGCCACTTTAAGTTTATAATGGGCTTTGCACCCATCGACTAAAGTTATACCTAAGGTTTTTCTTACAAATTTTTAGATCACTTTGGCACTGAGGAAGTGGGGATTCTTTTGTTATAATGGGTCAGAAGATATTTATTTTTCTTATACATTTAGATTATATGGAAGTTCCACCAAACAAGCTTATTTTTGAATTTACTGTAATCTCTGTGGTGGATGGGAAATGCCTCTTCAATGCAGTTGTTCAAAATAGAATAAAATTCAGAGGAGAATGCAGAACAAGGGTAGGATTATGGGTCACTTGTTTGATGGGATAAGACAATTTTGTTTAGCAAAGATATCAGTGAAGTTATTGGGTTTCAAATGATCATTAAATTCAATGTTTTTTTTTCCCAGTGGAGAGTTTTAATGCTAACAGTGATGTATAGATGAGATGATTGGATTTAACAAGATAATGAGTGACAGGAGACATGGTCCAGGTGGAAAAGCAGGTATGAGATGTGGCCCAGGTGAAAGAGTAGGTATGAGATGTGGCCCAGGTGGAACAGCAGGTATGAGATGTGGTCCAGGTGGAAGAGTAGGTATGAGATGTGGTCCAGGTGAAAGAGTAAGTATGAGATGTGGTCCATGTGGAACAGCAGGTATGAGATGTGTTCCATGTGGAAGAGTAGTTAGTGATTACAGGGTCAAGGAGATTAACATGCTTGATGTGATGGGGACAATTTGTGTAGTGAGTTTGTATTTACAATGTCAAAGAATCTCTAGCCATATTTGATACTGTAGTATACATTAGCCAGTAAATTGAATGCTTATTGAAATCTCTCATAGTAAGGGTATTAGGATAACTGGATAGCTTTTTGAGATAACTAAGATAACTGGTATGCTTAGGTGGAAACATGGCAGGGGACATACAGGAAACAATGATGTAGCAAATAGTTTTATTGAGATACATTAAAACTTGACACAAAATGATAATGTTCCTAATAAATATGGATACTGCCCTACACCTCCCAGTTGACCTAAATTCATGTTAAGTATGATGCCTAGGAAAAGACAGAGTATTAATTCTGTTTTTAAACCAAGTTTTGGTAACTGCACCAATATGGATGTCTTTGAGGGTGAGGTAAGACTTTTGTTGTTTAAGCTTTTAGCTTTGAAGAATGCAACATTGGTATTACTTGATCTGGAATTTGTTAGCTGGGTATGCTCATGAAATGGAAGCAAAATTTCTAGTCAGTATGGAAAAGTAATGTGACTTGAAGTGAAGGTCATCCCTTAAAAAGTAGGGGGGATCTGTTGTCTAGCTAGTCCCAGGCAGACATGCACTGGATTAACAAACCAATCATTGTAACCAATTATTTTTTCTCTGAACTTAAGCATTATTCTTGACAGGGAAAATCACTATTCAGCACTTCTGGTTTACCCCCTTTGAAGGCATAGGTGTCAAACTAAATTGTTTCTCACTGTGTATCCCTTAGAGTAGATCATCTAAAGTCATTCACCTCCACATGAATTCCAACAAGGTCATACATTTACAATCGTGAGGGTCCTGATAGTCCTTGTAACATCGCTGATCCTAACACCAAAGATACTGCTTACCTTAAACTTCTTGTCCAGTCTGGTAAGTGGAGTGTTAATGTGTGTCTTACAATGGAATCAACTATAATCAGGACTTTAGAGTAAGAAGCAATATGACTTTAGGGGTTCAGACTTGGAGTCTTGTTAATTCCTTATATGTGTGTGTGTGTGTGTGTGTGTGTGTGTGTGTGTGTGTGTGTGTGTGTGTGTGTGTGTGTGTGTGTGTGTGTGTGTGTGATTAGATATAAGTGAATCTCTATATGGCTGAGGTTTTCTAGGTGGGTGCCTAGAAGGGTTATGGAGATTTCATGGTCACTTCTGTATAAATAAATGTAATGATGTGCAGCTATTAGCTTAGAGTGGTAGAAGCAGAAAGATGTATGTCCAGTCTATGTAGGTCGATACATCTCTCATGGGTTGAGTAGGAAGATTTAAGAAGAGGAAAATTAAAAGTAAACAGTTCCCACACTATCTCAGTATGCTGAATACCAACATTTTGGTCTGATGAGAAGTAAGATCAGCTGAAAATGATAGGCATTGAATAGATGAGATTGTTACTGCAGGGAGTTAATTAGTATTACAGATTCACATAAAGAAAAGAGCAATATTACAGATTAATGATTGTTTTGCAATGAGTATAATATTTGAGAGTTGAGTGAAGTTTGGAACAGCTAAAGGTACACTAATAGTGAGTAGGATTGCAGGAAAGCCACTAGTTTCAAACAAGAAAAAGAGGAAAGAGGTAATAGATAAGGATACGGACAGGCAAAAGCAGTAGGGAACAGATTTAGGTATGGCTACTAAACAACTTTCTTGTGATGTAGCCAACACTAATATGAGTTAAGGTTACAACTACTAGTTGACGAAGTACATAACACTGATTGTATGAGATTTACAGTAGTAGGGCTTTGAGAAAAAGCAAATCAGTGATTAACAGCAATATCAGCAGAGTAGAGTGTTAGCTACTAGAAAATCAGCAAAACCGGTACCATGTACAGTTCAAGTCAGTAAAAGTAAAACCAGTACCATGTACAGTTCAAGTCAGTATAGTAGTATGGTTTAAAGATTAGAACATTTCAATGATTAACGATAGTAATGCAGTGTAGAAATATGCCTGTAGATGACAAAAAAGAGAAACTATACTAAGTGGTGTTTATCATAGCCTAAACTTCTCAGAAGAATTATTCTAAGAGTTAAACAGTCTCATATCAAAACAGTCTAAGAACAAAACATTCTAATATCCAACAAGTATACAAAATAATCTGAGTCCAAAAGTGGTAAAAATACAAAAAACACACCCCAGCAGATGAAAGGATGGGGTTCAGCAGCAATAACAAAGACAGTCTAAGAGAAGGGAAACGGCAGCAAAAAAAAAAGTCTAATAATAGGCAAAGCAGAAAAGGGTGTTGAGACAGAAAAAAAATCAAATCCCTACAAGAAGCAGAAAAAAGCAAAAAACAAGAGAATTGCATTCTGTAGCTGACTGCTAATTAGATGATGAGTTCACATACGGAAGGGGGTTATGCAAGTAGACTCTGCCTGTGCCATAACACTGCAGAAACCGCAGTTTGTCAGAATCTAGGTAGAAAAAGGGGCTTGATGTAGTTCTTTTCCTTATCTGTCCTCTTCTTAATATTGAGTAGGAATGTGCAGTGGCCAGCAATTCAGTAAAATAGATTGTCAAGCCTGGTAACTGTACTATTTTTTTAAATAAAAAAGAAATCCAACTGAAATAGATATCTGCCACTTACAGAACAAACTCAAGAATATCTGACTTCAGAAATGACAGTGACAAGATGGCAACTGCCCAGTGCACGACTAATGTGGGGGCAGATGCAGTCCATGCCGGGTGCAAATAGTAAGGGGTCGCAAACTTCGTTTTGCCTTTTAAAAGCTTTTCATGTTTAAAATGCGAAAAACTTAAAGTAAACCACAGCATGATCCTATAAGGGCATTCTTCTTTAACTGTTGTCTTCATCTGTGCATCCCAGTGTGCATTGACACATTCATCATGTTCCTTACGCCTTCTTTCCCACATTTCAGATGTAGAATTTAAAATACAAGACATTCTTGCTGCTGCCACTGTGAAATTGTGTGTGTGTGTGTGTGTGTGTGTGTGTGTGTGTGTGTGTGTGTGTGTGTGTGTGTGTGTGTGTGTGTGTGTGTGTGAAATGCCTTGGTTAGGGATGGCAGGTGAGTTAATTTTCCCAGGCTCATACCCTGTACCTTGGTTATAGGAAACACAATCTTGAATCCTCTACAGCAACTACAAAATTACTAAACAAGTGAGTTTAATTACATTTTCAAGGAATTGCATTTCAGTGCATTTTCAAGAAATTGTAAGCTTCAGTGTATTTTCAAGGAATTGTGATCTTCAGTGCATTTTAAAGGAATTGTGAGCTTCAAACGAAGGGAAGTTTACTGCTGCTCATGCTAAGTCTGTTTTCAATGTGCAACTGTTTTGTTTAGCAAATGATCATAGCAAGCAAGCATAGGATGTTTGCTTTTGATGCAGAAGGCTGTGGGTTCTACTCCCACAGATAGTAGATGTATTGCTGATACAGAGTTGTACTTTAAAGGGGAAGGGGATTAGAGTGCTGCACTCCTGAGTATGTCCTCCTTCAGATGAGAAGCCTAGTAACTATGAACCTGTTGCTGCACTCCTGAGTATGTCCTCCTTCAGATGAGCACCCTAGTAACTATGAACCTGTTGCTGCACTCCTGAGTATGTCCTCCTTCAGATGAGCACCCAAGTAACTATGAACCTGTTATCAATTTGCTATCCATTCCCTATTGCAATATTACCAGCTTACTATTTTTTTAATGTAACATAGGCAATTTACTCCTGAAGGGCAGCGGACACCGAACTTGTGGATGAAACACTGAAATATAAAGTTGGTAGCAGCAATCTCTTCAATAGTTACAGATCTCTTTAATGTTGAATTATTCAGATGAATATTACTTCTGCAGAGATTGTGCATATTGACTGATATTGGTGGATTGTAATGACACAAGTTTTGAGTGGCCTTTTATGGTTCAAATGTTCTGAAATGGGCAGTTTTGTCATTATTGGGTCATACATTTTTTGATTGCTTACTGGAAAAAATGTTCAAAACTACAAGTTGAAAACATACTCTAAGAAGTGCAGTATTATACAAGGAATATAATTTAATACAATCAGGAAGGTGAATCAAAGAACACATGCATGTATGCATAGTCCTAAAAATGTGTGCAAGGGGCCTATAGTTTGAAAACAGCCCAAAGGTACACTCTATCCACCACTGTCCAGATGCATTTTCTTTGAATGTGGGGTTCAGTGCCATTTCAATTAATCTGACTTTCATGGGCAGAGAAGTTTGCTGTCAATGCTAAGCCTGTTTTCATTATGAGACAGTACTTTTTTTTAGCAAATTTCTATCAGTTTTGTGCTATAAATTTTGAAAGTAAATGCAAATATCTGTAATCATTGTAGAAGTAAAGGAGAAAATAGTATGCACACTGAAAGATTTTAACAGTGCTTATGGTAACTGTGGAAAATTAGCCAAGTAATGCAACACTGGAATGGCTGTAGAGGGATGCTGTGTGAGTGAGGGGCCTGACCCATTACCCTGCCTAGGGCCCCATTTGACCATGATACAGCTGTAAAGTAAATGCTTTATCTCTTCTTCTTGTGTGCATTCATGTGTCCATGCATGAAAACATGGTACAGGACTAAAGGAAACTCAGAAGGAACTACAGACAAGACCAGAGAGAACTGTAGCTATTTTTTAATTAACAGCAGCCTTCTAGTTGTACAGCAGTACAATGCATTAGAGAGTTTTGCAGTGTAAACATTTTTTGTTTGTTTATTTGTTTAACTGAATCCAGCAAACTGAATTAATCACAGCAAGTGAATCAACAGGGCATTGTGGACTACCAGACTGAAGGTAATCATTTGTGTGTCTGTGTTTTTTCATTGCACTCTTCTGCTCTTTTTTGCTTTGGTGGAGTGTGGGTAGCTAGCTGGAATGTGGATTAAAGTAACTTGCCCTTTTATTTACTCAGCTTAAATTCTATCATTAAGGCTGACAAGTGAATGTTTTTGTTAATAAATTGGAATATCATTGTCCTTTTTTGGGGGATAGCAAGGTGTGCTGTGAATGAATGTAACTTGTCATTTTCACTTGGTCAGTTTAAATTCCATCCCTATGGTGCATTTGTGTGAATAAATCTGAATAGTTATGCTTTTGGGTGGAGTTGTCCTTTTATCCTTTCCATATTATTTTACAGGCTGGCTAGTGGACATTTGTATGAAATAAATTGATTTTTGGGTGGGGTGGCTAGCTGTGGAACTTATCCTCTTTATCCCCCCTCCATGCCTTGGGCAGTAAAAATAACATCACATTTGTAACGCTCAGCTAAAAAGAGCAGTCTCCCTAATCACCTTTTATTTGTGGAGCTCCCTGCTGAGACATATTACTTTGACCAGACTTAGGTAAATAGGATCAAACATAAAGCAAGCATGTTGAAAAGCTTACAGATTGTTTCTCTAGCTCCAAACACAAACCTGGGTGCATCCCTGCCTCATTCACCATCACTACGCTCGGGCTCACTGTGATCCCCTACCATACCCCCATTCCCACCCATCCCCACATACACTAGATTTATAATCTATCCACATCGATCGCACCTCCTTCCCCCACCTAACTTCCTCCCTTACCTTCCAATCAACAATCACTTCCTTCATACTTGAAACAACCTATCATATTAAAGACCACTACAAAGTTATACTTCACCATGACTTCATTCAAATAATCATTCAACAACCTACCTATTTCCCTTGCCTGCCACAATATGTCTCCCAAACCTTAAATTTTATAACAGATTCCTACTTATTTTTCTTACTACTCCCTTTCTTATTACCTCCATTGCCACCTCTTTTCAATGCCCTCTGACAAACAGATACTCCCCATCTGCTATTACCTGCCTCAAACCAATCACCCTGCCTCCTATTTTTTTTCCATATATCCCCTTCACTCTTGCATCTTTCTGACTTTACCTTGCATAAAATAAAGATATTCCCACTACTCACACTGCCACATAACTACTCACACTGACTCATAAAATTAAAACAAAAAAACTACCTCAATTATAACTACCACATTTCTCTCAAATCACTCATTCTAAACCTACTACTGTCAGGTGACATTCATCCCAACCCTGGACCTGACCACAACTCCTGTCTCTCTAATTACCCCTCTCCTCCCCAATCTCCACCTCCAATACAGCACTCAAACTCTCAAATCCACTTCCACCAAAAGCCTATCAATTCTAGCTATGAACATTCAAAGTATCATGAATAAAATCTCCCCTTTTCATGCCTGAATCTCCTTACACAACCCAGGTATTCTTAGCCTCTCTGAAGCCTAGTTCAAGCCTCACATATCCAACTCTGAATTTCCTTCCCAGGCTCTAATATCTTCCTGCAAGATAGACTAGAGAAAAAATGTGGAGGTGTTGCTATTGTCTAATTGAAACAGCTCTCCCTCTACCCTCTGTCAATATTTCCTCCAAAGGTTCACCTTGCTGAAGTACTCATTGTCAATTGTAAACTGAACAATCACAAGAAACTAGCTATTGCTTCTATTTACACCCCCCCCCAGGTAATAACATCCCTATTCTAGAGCTCTTCTCTCCTGTATCTCTCAGACCATCTCTTATGAAACAGTAATCTTGGGCATTGTTAACATTTACTGAGCTACCCTTGACACTGATTCCTCTAACACCTCTATCAACCTCTGTAGCTTCTCTCAGCTAATCACTACCCCTACTCATCTTAATAAACACTCCAACTCTGGCTCCACTCTAGACTGGGTCCTCACCTCCAATCCTAACCTCTGTCACAACCCCTTCACCCTGCCTGATACCCTACGTGATGACTATCCCACCTCCATACTCAGGCACTTTCCACAACTACACAAACCTTAGCAATTTGCGGACTGCCATAAACTCTCTAATTTTAATCCAGATACCTTCATCCACTTGCTTTCCTCAACTAATTGGTCCTTCCTCTATAACCTCCCCCTGGAGGATGTAGTCATGATATTTAACAATGTCTTTCTAGACACACTTAATTCCCTGGCCCCCATCAGGAAAATAAGATTCAAAAGTCATTACGCTCCATGGTTAACAAAAGCCATTCAAACCCTAATGAACAAGAAAGCTTGTGTGTGGAAAAAATGGTAAAAATCCAAATCCTCCACTGATCTTCAATCCTATAGAGATCTCTATAATCTAACCAAAAGAAAAGTTACCCTCAACAAGCAAAAAACACTAAGCAATCCCCTCTCCAACCCCTTAAATTTCTGGCAATCTGTTAATAAGCTGCTACATTCTGGAAGCCCCTCATCACCCAACCCATGCCCTACTAGCTCTTCCATTGACACTGCTACCTTTCTAAATTCCTTCTTCATTGCCTCTATCCATACTCCAACCAAAAATGACACTATTACCTACTCCACTTCCCCTCCATCTACTCAAACAACCTTTTACAACCTATATCGAATCACTTCTTAGAAAACTTAAAATGTGTTCTCCATCAGTTGACAACCTTTCTCCTCAATTCCTAAAAATTTCTGCTAATTTTATCACTTACCCCATTGCCATATTAGTTAATAGATCCATCAAGGAAAACATTGTACCTGACATCTGGAAGAAATTTTATGTCATACCCTTACACAAAGGTGGTATCTCAGCTGGCCCGTCAAATTTCAGGCCTACTGCCATTCTGTCTCTCCTGTCAAAAACACTAGAAAATGTGTTCATGAACAGTTCCTTGATAACCTTCTGCTACAAAATCCTCTTACCCCTACACAACATGGTTTGTACCCAAAGCACAGTACAGCTACTGCTCTGACATCCTTCACAAACTTTATTGCAAACTCCTGTGACAACAATAAATTAGTCTCCTGTCTTTTTCTGGACCTCTTCAAAGCCTTCAACACTGTTTCTCACAAATTACTTCTGTCTAAACTAACTTCCTTTAATGTCTCCATCTCTGCACTTTCTTGGTTCTCCAGCTACCTCTCCAATAGATTCTAAGCAGTTAAATGGCAATCTAACATTTCTCCCTTCGTACTTGTACAAACAAGGGTACCCCAAGTCTCCATCCTCGGACCACTATTATTTAACATCTTTATTAATGACCTCCAGACTTCATCTCCACTCTGTTCCATTACACAATATGATAATGATTCCACAATCATCTCCTGCTCTGACAATATCTCCCATCTTCACACCCTCACCCAAGAGTCTCTGCACTCAATCAAAAAATGGCTAACTTCCAACCAACTTCTACTTAACCTTAAGAAAACTAAACTTCTCCTATTCCACCCTAAATCTCTTCAGCATCATAAAGCTACCTTTACTGTCTCCTCCCTACATAATACTATCATCTCTGTTGAACCTCACACAAAACTTCTAGGAGTTATTATTTATAACCAGCTAAAGTACGATCTCCATATTCAGCAGTGCATTAACAAGGCTCATCAAAAATTAGGCCTGCTATACAGACATAAAAAAATCCTCACAAATGCTTCTAGGCTCTCCATTGCACAAGCTTTCCTACTCCCCATCTTACTCTATGTAGCACCTATTCTTACATACCTCCAATCCAACCTACAGTCTAAACATTTCCAAAAGCACTTCATTGACACCAAAATGAAAGAATTACCCCGATGACCCTGTCAGTAGTTTATCCATGTATGCACAAGCACTTCACTGACATGAAAACAGAACATTTCCTTCTGTGACTGTTTTGGTAGTTGGTCCATTTACACAGATATTTAAATGACATTAAAATGAAACATTTTCCCCCAGCAACCCCTTCAGAAGTATGTCCATGTATGCACAAGAATTTTATTGACATAAAAATGAATAATTTCCCTCAGTGATCCCTTCAGTAGTATGTCCATGCATGCATAAACAGCACAAAAGAACCATTTCCCCAACAACATCTTCATTAATATGAACTTGTAAGAAAAAGCACTTCACTGACACCGAAATGAACACTTGGCCAAGTATTCAAAAGCACTTCGCTGACAAACAAAAATGAACAGTTCACACCAATTCCCCATTCAGTAATTTGCCCATTTATGTACAAGTACTTCCCTGACATTGAAATTAATCATTCTGCCCAGTGATCTCTTCTGTGGTATGTCCAAGTATGCACAAACACCAAAATGAAACACTTCCCCTTATGACTCCATTATTGTGAACATGTACGCAAAAGCACTTCACAGACATGAACATAAAACACTTCCCTCATCAACCCATTTGGTTGTTTGTCCGGTTACACAACTAAATGAAACTTTTCCCCCATGGACCACTTCAGCGGTTTGCCCATGTATGTATCACAGTCAGTTCACTGACATTAAAAGGAGCCATTTCCTCCAGTGATCTCTTTGGGGGTATCTCCATGTATGTACAAACACAAAAAAAAAAAAAAAAACTTCCCTCATCTTCCCTGTCCATGAAAACAGAACATTTCCTTCTGTGACTGACACCTAAATGTACACTTAAATGTGTACACTTAACTGACACCTAAATGACATACTTCTCCCACTGACCTCTTCTTTAGTATGTCCATATATGTGCAAGCACTTCATGACCATGAAAAACAAATTAAAAAGTATCTCCCAATGACATTTCCAGTAGTTAGCCCATGTATGTACAATCACTCCATTGACACCAAAACAAATTATATCCCCAACAACCTTTCCAGTCATTTTCCCAAGTATGTACAAGCACTCAAGACATGTCAGTACAATCATTCAATTGATATCAAAATTAAAGCTCCCCAATGACCCTTCAAGTAGTTTTTCCATGTATACTCAAGCACTCAAATCACACCAACATGAAACATTTCCCCTAACGATTTCAGTAGTGTCTCCACATATATAAAATTATTTCACCTTACTCCACCCCCTTTAAAAGAAAAAAAAGTACTTTAAGAGGGACGTCAGACCAAAATGTCAAGTATAAATTAGAAGCAGTTGAGAGGTACGCTTAGGATTACTGATAAACCGTCATGTACTGGTCTAATTCTCCTAAAAAGCAAATCTCTCAAGTGCACCTCATTGTGACAGAAACACATGCTTTCCACTCCTTGATCATTGATCTGTAAGTCTCAGCTAGGCCAGTACAAAACAACTCTTCACAAAACAATGAAGTTAAAAAAGGTTCCTGCACTACACAACATATCAAGGGTAAGCATAAAAAAAAACCCACAGAGTTACACTGAATACTGCTTTCGCTCAATGTAAGGCCACACGTGCTTGCTTACTTGCCTGTATTTTTTCAGTAGAATGCAAATACAGTGAGCTTACATCAATCGGTGGGAGCAAAATTGAGGAAAACTACTGCTTGAATGTAGCTGTCCTGAAATCAGCATTTTACTGACAGAGGCAAGGGTTACCATGGCGGCAGAGCTGGTTTTCAAAAGTGAAAGCAAAACAGTACGGTAAGGCACTGTACCATTTCAGGAAAACAGTTGTTTTTTTTTAACACTGCAATGCTCATAGTTTGTAGTGGGATCGTGAAACAGGGAGGATTTCTGAAACGTATCCCATTGTGTTCCTTTAAAGGAGAAGACACACCGCAGAGTGAAGACTTTTTTTTTTGTTGTTTGACAATTAAAACAAAAGAAACAATCTTCAGCTGTAAAAGTGTGTGTGTGTGTGTGTGTGGGGGGGGGGGGCAGTCGTCCCTCCTCGCCCTATGGTTCCGGCGCCCATGCTCCCAAACCCTAATTCTTTTGAAACAGCTCTAAATGATACCCTTTGTAAATCATGATCATTCCAGTGCTATCACCCAACTTAACCCTTACTTTCCCTCCTCTTATACTCCTCTAATACTCCTACAACAACAGTCTCTGCTCTCTCACAAATCTACTAATATTTCTTTCTCGTAGCCTACAGCACTGTGGACTTGGATAGTGATCTGTGCCTTAGGATTATCTCCTGTATATAGTGTATACTTATAATGTATTTGTTCACTTTATTTTGCATGCATGTGATCAGTTTAGTTTTCTTCTTAGTACTATATGTAACTTTTGAACTCTATTATTTTTTTAATCAATGTACATGTTATAGCATGTTTTTTTCCTCTGATTATTTTATCATATTTATTAACTCTAAATGTTTTTATTTACTCTATCACTTGATTACTTTTGTTACATGTACTACTTGGAGCTTTTCTCCTCTGGGCTCCACTGAAAAAGGACTGTTGCCTAGTCAGACTAACCTGGGTGATGTCAAATAAATGAAATAAATAAATAAATACAATTTGCTCAGCTTAAAGTCAGGTATTTTGAACTGGTTAGTGTGCATTTATGCAAAATAAATTCCAATACTGATGTTTTTTTCTTGGGAGGAGGTGGCTAGCTGCATTGTTGATGAAATAACTGGTGCTCAGTTTAAATTCAGAAATTAACAGCTTGTGTGCATTTATGTATAATAAATTGGAATATGTATTAAACACATTTGAAACTGTCCCCAATTTTACAGAATGTTCTTGTATTTGCCTAATATGTTTGGTCTACAAGTTACTCTCATATTGTTTGTTTAGCTTATAGTCTGCCTTTACATGACTAGATTTGTTTGCATGAAATATGCTGCAATTGTTACTCTCTCTCTCTCTCTGTCTGTCTGTCTCTGGGTGATGTGTTTGTAAAACCAAGTTGAAACTGTTCCTCATTTTGAGGATGTCCTTAAGTTTGCTTCATCTTGAACTGCGCATAATACAATTTGGGGTCAACTATCCACATAAGTTACCGAATCCCGAACTACTGGGTCAGCTCTTAGGGGTGTTACGTCAATGTCATACTCAACTTTCCAAAGGAGACGATAATACATTTTTGACATTTAGCTTTAGTCCACAATTCTGGACTATTTATTTGTTTGGGACAAGCCATCCTGTAGGATGGCTGAGCCTTTTGGGGATTTGGTCACTACTTCTAGCTTGCTCCTTGCTGGCCATTATTTTGTTTCACTTCATGATTATTACTAACAACAATTGTCATAGAGGAGAAGGTGTTAAAAAAAATCTCCACAGGGGGAGGAGAAGAGTGGGGGACATGTGTGTTAAAAAAAAAATTCTGCTCCGGGTATCAAATATGCTAGGTACACCACTGCAACTGCCTCATCGTCTGATTAAGTAAGCAACAACAATCCCTACACAATTGCAGTAAGTATGTTTTGGATGTCTCTTTAGGCATTAATATCAAAACCCAGGTTGAAAAAAGAAGGTGCAGCCATCAGCTTCTCAGTTCACTGCTGATTACTGTCAGTTGGCAGAACGTAGCAACAAAGAAAATTAATTACCCTAAAAGACTGAGGAACTGCAGTGAAACAGAGAGACTTACAATACAATAGCTTTAGGAAGACATCAGTTTAGACATACTTTGATTCCTTCATTTTTCCTGTAAACATTTTACAAAAGTCAGCAATGCTCTTACACTACAGCAACAAGCATCCCATTGACAAACCAGATTTCATTAAGCACTACTGCAACAATCATCCCATGTGACAAACCAGATTTCATTAAGCACTACTGCAACAATCATCCCATGTGACAAACCAGATTTCATTAAGCACTACTGCATAGGGTTGCCACCCCTCCATTTTTTTTCCGGACTATCCGGAAATCAAATTAATTCTCCAATAGTCTGGAAAACAATGTAAAAACTCCAGTATTCTGTTTCAAAAAGGAAACAGACTATCGGACTTTGTAAATCGGCTAATTTACTATGCTTTTTTACAGAAAAGCATAGTAAATCAGTGGAAAGCAGGCATTAGGAATGGAAAAAGAAGGTGTTCCCTGCCGGGTGATGTCACAGTGGTGTCACAAAATGGGTGGAGTGTGGGTGAGAGAAAGGGTGGGGGTGGGTGGGGTTAATGGTAATACAAGGGGTGTGGCCTTACTCTGGTTTTAGCCACAACAAAAGATGGCAACACTACTACTGCAGTCAAGCATCCCATGTGACAAACCAGATTTCATTAAGCACTACTGCAACAAGCATCCTATGTGACAAACCAGATTTCATTAAACACTACTGCAACAATCATCCTGTGTGACAAACCAAATTTCATTAAGCACTACTGCAACAAGCATCCCATGTGACAAACTAGATTTCATTAAAGACTACTGCAGCAAGCATCCCATGTGACAAATGAGATTTCACTGAGTGCCTACAGCGACTGTGAAACTGCTCCAGCAACGGTGTCAGTCCTGGTAGATAATAATATAAATCCAGGACTCACCATAAATCCAGACTGAAGCTAGTGTAATAAACATTTTTGTTTTTTAGGGATAAATGACATACTTTCCATGTTGCCCTGAAAAAAGTGGCTTGTTAATGACATTGTATATAAATATACGTGCTTTCTCAGGGTGTGATATGTTGGGTCTTCTATGCATTTCACTGAGGATTTTTTTAAACTTAATTGCTAGCTACACTCCTTGAAAGAATTGGAACAGGAGACTCATACAACAGATGTTTCATCATGGTATATCAGTGATGTGAAATAACACTGAACGTGTCTGTAACTTGTGGAATATACTTTTTTCGCATGACTCCATTATTAAAGATGCGTGATACTGCATGTTTAATCAGTGTTTTATCAGCGTCTAAAACATTTCTATTTAAGGGAGCAATACATATATTTTGCAAGATACGTTATAGAAGAAAGGTTTGTAAATATATTTGGTAATGCATTTCTGTATTTTACCATAGTCTTTCTGGTTAAGTTTTATATTCATCTGCTTGGAAGTCTAGCTTTCATGTTTGCATCTGTACTTCTTATTACGTCTGTATTTCCACATCTATGACTCCATAAGATCAGAGTTTTTTCTTTAACATAAGCTACTTCACTGATGGTATAATGATGTGTACTGCTGCAAGAAGCTCCTGCGTCCACTTTGAAACTAGTCCAGCAATGGTGCCAGTCTTGGTAGTGGAGTCTGGATATTTGGGTCGGTTACATTTTAGAGGTATATATATTATTGTGCATTTTTGAGTCAATGTGCTCAAACATTTCTGTCCATTTCTGGACTGAATTACATATCTCACATGAAGTCTTGAAAAAGGGATGATGAGGTAATGAGGTCCATATTTGGTAAGCACTGGATACACTTGGCTAATAAAATTTTCCCAAGCTGCTATTCATCCCCTCTACTCCCATATACACCATGCATTTCTCCAGTTCTTACTTGCTGAGTGAAAACTGTTACCTATCAGAAAATGGCACCAGACTGCCTTCTCCAAAACAGCAATTCTTTGAGATGATTCTGAGAATAAGTGCTCATTTTCATTTTCCTACTGTGCTTTCTCTACTTACTCTGTGCTTGTCCTTTATCCGTCCTTTATGAGGGATATATTTCATCCATTTATTGTCAAAATGCTGGGCTCAGACCTCCCATTTCTTATTTACAGTGTCTTTCCCCTTCTTTTTAAATGTGCCTACAACAGAATTCTCGCTTCTGCTGATGAGCACATTAGATGTTTGTACTCCATGGGCATTTAGTATAATGTCTTTAGTTGATCTGTGTTTCAAGTGCTTAATGATATAACTAAACATTAGTGCAGCAAAGGTCTCGTATGCCTACTTTATTTATAAAAATAGCCATGTTAGAACATTGTTCCTCATTTCAAACTCCCTCCACTCCATATTTGTCAGAAAGAAGCCTAAACATTCAGCATTTTGCTTAAGGGTTAAGAAGGGCAACCTTTTTCCTTATAAGTCTCCTCTCTACAGGTAATGTCAAGAAGTCCTTCCTTTCCATGCAGTCTTGTTCCATGGTAATTATGAAAGACCTGTGATGCTTAAGGTGAGTATTTTAAGTTATCATCAGTCGCAATCCTACAGTTGCATGTTGATTCTCAAAAGATGTGAAGGTCCAGTTACCTCCTTAACCTGCTTCCTCCCTCTTCCTTTGAAGGAGTCCCCAGTCTTTCTACCTATCAATAATAACTTGCTGACTGCTGCTTTTGGAAGTTGAAAAATTTCACTTCTGTCCTAACAGTTCTTGGGTGTCAGGTACTTCCATTAAACTTTCCTCCTTGGACCTCATTCTCTCTGGTCCTGTTGCTGGCTTTGTTCCCTTTAATAACTTGCCTTTTTTTGTGGGTTTCCACCTTTCTGATGCAGACATCTGAGGTGTTCGTTTACTGATATTAATACTTGGTTATATGGCATGCTTCTATAAAGGTGCCGGTTTACTCCTCTCTCCTGATACCATGTCAAGGTTTAGCCATTTTCAACAGTTGTGGTGATAGTGCTTTCTGGTGATATTACCATATCTGGCATCACCTTTCTCTGTGCTGGCCTCTCCAATGTTTGTCTAAGTGATAACATTTTATCGGTTCAGTTCCCTCATGGCTGGGCATGAAACAGCAACATGAGTAGCAAAGATATATGAGCATAAATCGGCATTCATTTGTTATATAAATATCATGCTTGTAGGCCTATTATGATATGATTAGTAGGGAGCATGTTTTTAATAGTTCTGCATTAACTGATCAGAGTTTTACATTTTAGTTCTAAAATATATGAAATAATCATATTTCTTGCAAAGCTCATGTTGTGACCTTTTCAGCCCAATGCCTGTGCATCAGCAGAATGTGTTCAAAAACGGGAAGTAGCCATGCTTCACAGGAAAATGTTTTAGACACTGTCTAGCAGATAAGGTTGCCACCTCTCCATTTTTTCTGGACTATCCAGAAATGGAGATCCTCCTCCAGTTCTCTAATATTGAGGGCAAATGCTCTGTTTCTTGATACTTCTGAAGCACCATTGTGGTTCTTGCATGTTTTTAGATGCTTGGAAGTGTTTGTTCATAATATGAGCACATTTAATATGCTGACGCATAGTGCCAAAATAAACAAGCACTTCTTCCCACTTTGAACCCACCTCCTCTTCTTAATGATTGGTTGAGAGGCTTGTCTGTTAAGTAGAGCAAGCCAATTGTAAAGATACAATGCAGAGTTTAAAGAAAAGACAGTAGCTAGGGCCACTCGGTTTGTTTTTTTTTTTTCTTCTTTTCTTTTAAAGACGTGTGTAATGTCCTGAGATTAAAAGGGTGTAACACCCAAAACATTCATGGATAACAGGAATACTTCATGTTTTGCATAGGTCGTACGTAAGTTGCTAATCTGGCATTATTGACTAACTGCATACTTACAACTTATTTGCTCAGAAATTCTAGATAAAGCCAAGAACAGTGGTGGGGCAAAGGCCCCAAATCAGGTACAGTATTAAATATTACTTTAATTTTCTTAAAAGTTAATAGAGCAACATATTTTATTTTTTAACAATAATAAGAATAAAACTCTGACTACTTCCATCATATGATTCATCCTCTTAGTGCAATAAAAAATGTTGGACAAAGTCAAAATAATGGAGGGGGCAAAGGTCCCAAAATAGGGACCGATTTGAAATATTGCTATTATAAACATAGAAAGCTGATAGAATTACAGGTTTTGCATTAGCATGCATTTTCTGAAGGATATGAAATCTGAAACTCAAATATCTGCCATTATGTAGTGACTTCAATTCTCAACAATTTACAAGAAAAACATAAATTTTATGAAAAGCATACCAAAATATGAATAAAAATCTAGACAATCTGGGCAATCTGAGCATCTGAGAAGTATGACTGGCATTACTATGAGTGTAATTCTCAGTACTTTCCCAGAAAATCAAGCATTTTACAAAAGAGGGCAACAATGTGAGGCAAAAAACAGGGATGTGCTGCAAATTAGTGCTAGCTGAGAGGTGTGACAGTTTTCCTAATTGATTTACCAGACAGTCAACATTTATAGAGTGGAGAAACAGAAAAATAAGAGGCAAAATCCGGGGCTCAATGCAAAAATCAGGGTCAGTAGAGAGGTTTGCATTTGACCAGTTTAAGATACATTACTAATTTTCTCAGCTTCTTTGCTTAGTAATTCAAATAAAGCTCCAAAATAAGGACAATGTTGAACTATTACTCTAGTTCACTTAAAAAGTTGATTCAAGCCATATTTCTTCTATAACATATTTTTCTGAACAATAAAAAGTGCAACATTATTAAGATTTTGCATTAGTTACTGACTGTAATCTTAAGTGCTTCACCAGAAAAGCAAACATTTTATGAAGGGTAGAGTAAAATCAGAGGCATTTGAGAGGTATAATTACTAATGTGCTGTAGCAGCTGTTCATAGAGCTAGGATTTGATATGATTTCTTTTGTAATGGAATAACTGTGGATGATCTGTTCCAGCCTGCGTGCATGGGAGAGGATGTTGGATACCAGTACCAGCATTTGCTTTAATTCCCTGGCAAAAAAAGTAAGGAAAGAGGGCAGGATCAGCAGCTGGAAGATACAAACTTTATTACTGTTTGAAAGGCAAGTGAAAAATATGGAAAGTTTATTTTTTATGTAACTGATCATTGCAGAAGCATTAAGAAGATTCTGATCTAACTCCTGATATTTGATTATTGTGAAGCAGTCACTGATTTATTGTGGCAATGTTTGTGGTTATTGAAATTGGTGCAAAAAACATAATTGGAGTAGCTTATGCTTGCTTGTGTGTGTGTGTGTGTGTGTGTGTGTGTGTGTGTGTGTGTGTGTGTGTGTGTGTGTGTGTGTGTGTGTGTGCATGTGTGTGTGTGTGTACCTGTGTCTATATGTTCATACATAGGTTCATAGGTGTGTATTAGGCTAATGATCACTAGGGCCTTTTTAAGCCTAGCCATGCATCCTAAATCTCTGACAAGTTCTGGTAACCTTGATAGGTGTATGCAGGGGCTTGGGAGATGAAACATTGTAGGGGTGTGGGAGATGAACCATTCACAGGCTGCCTGTGTCCATTAGAGACATAGGTGCCAAATCAGGGATGAATTTCCTGTTCCCCATCCAGCTGACCATATTACACTTGAACTGAGTTCAGGAGGAACTCTGCTTCACATGGATTGGATGCCTGTTCCAGAGAAGGGGTAGTCTCTGGGATATGTACCTGTCTCTCCATCAGGTCTTACTTATATCACAGGTAAGGTTTACATCTTTAGAATGAGTATTTTTGGTGCTGTTTGTTTTATGGATATGCAGGAGGTCCATTGGGGTGGGGTCTGACAATGCCTTGTATGCCAGACATAGATCTTACTTCAAGAGATGGTAGAAAACAGAATACAGGGAAACGGCCTTGAAGAGGTTTGCATAGGACATGTTACTTATGCTTTGTATTCTTTTAGTGAGGAAACTCTGTGAACATTCCAGTTATTGGATGTACCTGGTTAGGTACATACCAAGGGGAGATTGTACTCAATGACAGGTCTGATGAATGCTGAATCCTGTAAAACAATGACCTTCTTGGAAGTAGATAGCATACCTTTGTTTATAAGTTGCACAATATAGAATGATTTTCTCACTACTTGTAGACACATGATGGTCAAAGTCTAGATTACTGCATATGTGTGTCTCCAAGTCCCTGACTACTTGGTCAGTTTTTAAGGGTATGTTGTCAATATGATAGTTACCAGGGGTTGTTGACTTCCTGAAGGATACTATTATACATATCTTGCCATTTAGTTTTAGTCCATGGCACTGACATAAGTTATTTGTCTGTGTCAGCCTTTCCTGGAGAACATTAGAGTCAGTGGGAAATTCTATGACTGCTTTTAATTTGTAATTGTCTGTGAATTTGGTCAGCCAGAGGCCCTTGACATTGGCCTTGACTTCAGAGAAGTAAATGACAAAAGGAAGCTGTCCCAGGACCAGTCTCTGAGGGTCTCCATTTGTGACTGGCCTCTCTTTAGACGTGGACTCCCGAATTCTAACTTTCTGGGTCCTGTCTTTGAGCCCCCTGATTATCCACCAGGTGACATAATGGTTTATACCTAACCTTTTGAGTTTGTCAACAGTGCTGAAGTGGGGTGTGATGATATGGGCTAGTGCCAGCACAGCTAGCTGAAGTTTTGTAAAGAATGATATCCCTTGAATATCGAACTGATGTGCACAAGATGCTTGTGTTACAAATGTATTGGAACTATATGGAATTTGAAAATCAAACTGATTTATACAAGATGCTTGCATTACAACTGTATTAGAACTATATGGCATTTGAATATCAAACTGATTTGAACAAATGTAGAAAAGTCAAAAACACACCAGTTGTTCACGGTAGAGGTGATTCCAAAACTTTAATAAAATAGTAAAAATAAAGAACAGGTAAGCGCTTTTGCATATAGCTTCTTCAGACCTATTATCAAAGTAAAAACTCTAACCAGCTTTTAAACACCTTGTAACAGTTTCATCCGAACAACTGAAAAAGCATTAAAAGTTGCAACATGATTGCATTGAATATGCCAATTAAATAAACCAATTAAGTCTGCTTACAGTCATATTCCTAAAAACAACTACATGTTATAATGACTATAAAAATGCATATGCAATTAAATTAAATACTCATATCACCTATTACCTAATAATTCATAAAAACATTTAATCTATTTCATAAACTCAATAAATAAGAAAATGTACATATTAAAATTGCATAACTGCTCAGCTAGTGCGTGTTGATTTAAAAACATTCCATCTACCCTATCTCCTCTTTGTCAGCCTCTTTTTTAGGGGTCTTGCTCTCAGTGCGGGTTGTATCAAAACATGTTCATTAAGGCCAGGGGAATAATGTGACCCTAGTCTAAAAATCCATTTCATCTCGGCATGATATGTCTTGTTAACTATATCCCCTATCCTAACAACTTGATTCAAAACTTCCAATACTAAAAACTTGAAATTGTGTCCCTCAGCGGATGTATTCATGTGTTTAGCTATTGCACTATAGCTCATCCCTTTACGTGCACAATACAAATGGTCACGTATCCTCTCCCTTAGACGCCTGTTCATCTTACCAACATAAAAACTGGGACAGGCTGTGTACTGTGCTAGATAAACAAGATTTTTGTGTTACAGTCAGCTTCAGGAAAATGTGTAAATATTTTGTTGTTAGTGGGATGTGTGAATATCCTAGCCTCATCTATATAATTGCAAAATGAATAATTATTGCATTTGACAGTACATGAAGAAGTTGTTAACTCATTGCTCATGCTGTGAATATTCTGAGAAAAACATAGTCTCTGGCGTAAAGATTTCTTATTTTTGTATCCAAATCAGAGTATTGACTGACATGGAATTGCAGGTACTTAACAAGGGTTTGTCTTTTATCCCTGCTCAGTGTGCTGACTTATCACAGACATTAACTGATTTGAGACTGTATATGCGTAATGTCTCACTGAAACTTGTTTTTTCCTGATAGTTATGAGCATGATAATACTAGAGTTAATTATATTTTTAAAAAACCTAGTAACTATGTACCTCAACAACATCCTACCATTGAAACATTTATAAAAAATGTGTGAAAAAGACATATATGAGCTGCTGAATAATGGAAAAAGAAGGAAGGGTTTTGTTAATTTATCTAGACATGAAAACCAAGCGATGCACAGTTTGCAGAATGACAGTAATATAACTATCAGATCAGCTGACAAAGGTGGTCAAATAGTTGTGATGGACAGATGTTTCTATGTGGACAGTATGAACCAGATGCTTACAGATACTAATACCTATAGGGTGATAGATAAAAATGAAATTCTGAAAATTAGTGAGTATGTCATCAGCAGGGGCAGCCACGGTGGTGCAGTGGTTAGCATTGCCACCTCACAGCAAGATGTTCTCCGATTCGATTCTCGGCTGAGGTGCCTTCTATGCGGAGTCTGCATGTCCTCCCTGTGGTCATGTGGGTTTCCTCCAGGTGCTCCAGTTTCCTCCCACATCCCAAAGACATGCTGTAGGTGGATTGGACACTCTAAATTGGCCCTAGGCATGAGTGTGTGCATGTGTATGCCTTCTGTGGAAGGTTGGGTGCTGGGCTGGCAACTCGACACTGTAAAACTCCACTGCCAATCATGAGTGGATAGGTGATCCGCTGTGGCGACCCCTAACCTGCAAAAGCCAAAAGAAGACGAAGTGAGTATGTCATCAGCTCACTTAGGGATTGTTTAGAGAATTCACTTATAATGATGGAACTTTTTAATTATTTTTTGGTCAAGTACCTGAAAATACCCATTCTGAACAGTTTGTGCAAGTCAGTGTTGATTAACACCAAGCACTTCTTGCAGGAATTACATACCTTTGTTGATGAAAATGTGAATACAGAAGTAGGTTTGTTTGTTACTATGGATGTAACATCTTTTTTTTCCAGTATACCAAATTACAAAGGTATTCAGATGGTCAAAAGAGCACTATTAAGTAAGAGCATGTATGACTCTAGGCACATTGATTTTCTATGTTTATTGATGAAAATAGTGTTAGAGAATAATGCATTCACATTCAATGAGATTTATTACTTACAGACCTCAGGCATAGCTATGGGCACCTCGTGTGCCAATAGCTATGCCAATTTGGTTATATCCACATGGGAGGAGGATGTGATGTATGTATCTGAACTCTATCAGGCTTATATGCCCTTCTACAGACGTTTTGTGGACGACCTTTTCATGTTTTGGAGAGGGGAGTTGACAGAACTTTACCAGTTTGTTCATATGTTGAACACAAGCACAAATTTTTTGAAATTCACATTCAAACAGTCAAATGTGAAGACTGAATTCTTGGATGTTTTGCTAGTGAAGGATGCAACTAACAATATTGAGACTAGACTATTTAGAAAGGAATGCTATCGACCCACATACGTGCACCGCAATATCATGCATCCGGGTCACGTGTTTCGTAACATTCTGGAAGGTCAGAACCTTAGGGTTAGTCACCTACACAGTATTGATCACAATTTTGAAAGAGGGTTGAATCAGATAGATGCTGACTTCAGATCCAGAGGCTACCATGAGGAGGAGATACATCATAAACAAAACAAGGTCAGAATGTGGAGGCACAATAGAGGTAAACCATATTTTTTACAACATAGAATGGAAATATCCACAACTGACAGTGTTGATAATACACCCCCTTTTTTTAGCCTAGCTTTTTCGAGTGATGAAAGGGATATCAGGGAGATTATCTATAGGCATTGGCCTATTTTAGGAACCAGTGCAGATATTGCCGGGGTAGTGGGTGATAGGCCAAGATTTGTATACAAAAGTAAGAAATCTTTATGCCAGAGACTATGTTTTTCTCAGAATATTCACAGCATGAGCAATGAGTTAACAACTTCTTCATGTACTGTCAAATGCAATAATTGTTCATTTTGCAATTGTATAGATGAGTCTAGGATATTCACACATCCCACTTACAACAAAATATTTACACATTTTCCTGAAGCTGACTGTAACACTAAAAATCTTGTTTATCTAGCACAGTGCACAGCCTGTCCCTGTTTTTATGTTGGTAAAATGAACAAGTGTCTAAGGGAGAGGATACATGACCATTTGTATTGTGCACGTAAAGGGATGATCTATAGTGCAATAGCTAAACACATGAGTACATCCGCTGAGGGACACAATTTCAAGTTTTTAGTATTGGAAGTTTTGAATCAAGATGTTAGGATAGGGGATATAGTTAACAAGACATATCATGCCGAGATGAAATGGATTTTTAGACTAGGGGCACATTATTCCCCTGGCCTTAATGAACATGTTTCGATACAACCCGCACTGAGAGCAAGACCCCTAAAAAAGAGGCGGACAAAGAGGAGAGAGGGTAGATGGAATGTTTATAAATCAACACGCAATAGTTGAGCAGTTATGCAATTTTAATATGTACATTTTCTTATTTATTGAGTTTATGAAATAGATTAAATGTTTTTATGAATTATTAGGTGATAGGTGATATGAGTATTTAATTTAATTGCATACGCATTTTTATAGTCATTATAACATTTAATTGTTTTTAGGAATATGAATGTAAGCAGACTTAATTGGTTTATTTAATTGGCATATTCAATGCAATCATGTTGCAACTTTTAATGCTTTTTTTAGTTGATTCGATGAAACTGTTACAAGGTGTTTAAAAGCTGGTTACAGTTTTTACTTTGATAATAGGTCTGAAGAAGCTACATGTGAAAGCACTTACCTGTTCTTTATTTTTACTATTTTATTAAAGTTTTGGAACCACCTCTACCTTGAATAACTGGTGTGTTTTTGACTTTTCTACATTGCTGTGTTTTACATACCAGTTGATCTTTTCCCCTACATCGTTTTGCTGTTTGGACTATGATTTGAACAAATTATTATGTTACAAATGTATTAGAACTGTATGGCATTTGAATATCAGACTGATTTGTACAGATGCTTATGTTACAAATATATTAGAACTGTTTGGCTTTTGAAAATCAAAATGTCTTTGTAAAATTGCTAGTGTTAAAAAATGTATCATAGTGAGTTTCAAGACCAGAGGCTAGCTTACTTTATGAAAAATAAGGGAAACATAAATGAGCTGTTAAACTATTAAAATGGCATCCCACTGTGCTGAATGGAACTGGAATCAGTAGGTCTGGGAGAGGCCATTGTTTAATAGCCTATGTAAAGAAGAGGGAAGTACTGTAATTGTTTCATGACTCCAGGGCACTGCCATAAACATTTAGATGTGTATTGAAGCCTTCTATTCAAAATTTCTGTCTCAGCTTCAAAGGGGAATAGTGTGAAAACCTAAGTCAGGTGACCAGAAAATGTCATTCTACCAGCACTGGAAATAATATTTTTTAGATATTACAGGGAGTAATCTCTGAGTATTGAGTATTCTGTCTCAGTCCTGACAACAAGATGGACCATTCACCACATCATCTGCCTTACTCTATTAAGTAAAGTAGGGAATAGTAATTCTCCTAGAGTCAGTCAGGAAAATACAGTGAAGCTTAGTTTAGATATTGTTTTTCTTTGTTTGTCTGAGTCTGTCCATCAATGTTATTTTCAATATTTCCTGTGATTGAACTCTGTGGTTTACTGTGAATATATATTCAGTACTTTAATGTTCTTTTGTTATTTATTATTAAATATATTTTAAACTTTTATTTTCGCTGGTCATTATAGAAAGTATTTAACCTCTGAGAGTGCTTATATTTATTTAGTGACATTGTGTGTCCCACTCCTGAAGGTCTAGCTGTCTTGGTCAAATGCTACCATTTGAATCAGTATTAATATTAAACAGTAGAATTTGGACACCCTTTGGAAGGGCTTTATTGAGTAACTGGCTGGTAGCAATGAATCTATGTTATGGTCTGGGTACAAGGGGGCATTGATGGTGATCTGTGCCAGCCTTTCCCAGGTGTGTATGTAAGTGAAAAATCAAATCTCAAAGAGAGAGAGTGTGTGTGTGTGTGTGTGTGTGTGTGTGTGTGTGTGTGTGTGTGTGTGTGTGTGTGTGTGTGGACACAGAGCTCCAAAGTGGTCAGTGTGGATGTTTATTTGGGGACCTGGAGAGAGAGAGAGAGAAAGGGTTCATCCCCAGGTTTTGGAGTGTGTTCCCTGTGTGCTCTTAAGAGAAATTGTGCTTGGTACAGAGAGCTGCATCTTGAAATACTGTGTGTATCTATTACTCTCAATGTGAACATTCCCCACAGGTGTCAGTGGTGAGGATTCAGGCTCCTTGATTACTGGCCCAGAGTGGGATGTCACATGGGGTATTGTGTCAAATGTCTTGGCCAGATCAAGGTAGGCAGTGTGAGCTGTTTTGCCATCTTCATTGCTTTGGTGACATTCTCAAAGAAGTTCACCAGGTTGAGTAGATGGATCTATCCTTTACAAAACTAAACTGGGTTAGGTCCAGTATCTGGAAGTTTCAGGTGTCATTATTGATCATTTCCATGGTTTGGCATATGAAACTTATGAGACTTATCAATCTGCAGTTTCCATAGTCTGTAGATGGTCCACCTTCGTGCAGAGAAATGACTCTTGCTGTTCTCCACTTGTTAGGCACAGAGTCTGTTTGGAGGCTAAATAGTGATCCAGGAAGGCCAGATAGGTTATGTTTCATGCTATTTAGAAGGCTTCTTGGAATATTGTCTGGGCCCACCAATGCACTGTTCTTGCCCTTAGAGAGACCATTGAGGACCTGTTCCTCACTGATATTATGGAGAGCTATATTTGATGGTATTTCCTGAGAGGGGTGAGGGGAGCGAGGGGTAAAGTTAGAGCTGAATTTGTCTACCAGTAGTTTTTCTATATCTTCTGGCTCAATTTACATGACTCCATTAACAATGAGCTCTGCACACAATTGTGTATTGCCCTTAAGGTTGCAGACAATAATGCCTTGTGGTTGTTCTTGGCCTGGGAAACCAAAACTTACCTCAAATTTGGGTTTGGTAGACTTTGCTTTTCCTCTGAGTTGTTTGTTTAGTTTAATTAGGGTGCTTTTTTCCTGCTGGGTGCTACTACTAATTTTTGTCATGATTTTCTTCCATTCGTTATGTTACATAGCCTATTGGTGTTGTAATTCCACTACGGTGACTTGTTTTTTACTTAGTTCTGTACTTCTTCCTGGTGGGTACAGCTGCATCTATGCAGCTATTAACATACTTGTATAGGATTTCTTCAAACAGTTCCACATATACAGCAGTGTTCTCAGGTTTTATGGGAGCTTAAAAATTTGCCAGGTTTTCTCTTAATAGTAGGAAGTTAGCCTTGGAGTAGTTTCTGAATATTCAAGGGTTATCTGGCATGCCAGGTTTTATTTTTACTTCAAAGTAGACCATTTTGTGGTCTGATTTTACCAGAGAGAACATTGCACAAGAGGCAGCACTCTCTAACATTAGTGAGGACCAGATCCAGTATATTTGTGCACCCCTAGATGGCATATTGACAGTCTGATTCAGGGAGTTTGTGTTACAAAATCCAGAAATCTTTTTACCTGCAGATTTAGTGCCATATGTGATTTCAAGTTAATATTACGGTAATTAAAGTTGCCCATAAATTTGGTATTAAGTTGAATGATGAGTGTTTTAAGTAAGCTTAAATCCATATTAAGAGTTTCTTTTGTCATGCAGGGAGACCTATAGCTTGCAAGAAAGTGGTATGGGACTTCGTCTATTGTGATTTTATCTTGGTGATTTGAACATAGAGAAGCTCAAGTGCACTGTCCTGTTTGACCAGCCTTGATGTTTATTTATTTTTGATGTTAATTGAGACACTTCTATGTTGTGATAGACCTGCCTTTTCAGGAGCAGTGACACTCTACATATTTCAAAAATAATATTGGCAGGCACAAAAAAGTCACAACATATATCACAGAACATATACACCCTCAGAACCTTTGGGGAAGCATCTCACCTAATTTTCTAAGTGCCTTAGTAGGCACCTATATCATGAGCACAGAAGGTTGCTACTGTTTGTGGGCTAAGGATACTATGGCCAATATTTCCTTAATTTTCATCATGGTCAAATGCCAGAGAGGTAGGCACAGAAGATCACTATAGCTTGTGTTTTCTCTGGGGACAGTTTGGTCATTATTTCTTTAACATTTCTCAAAATCACATTTCAGATACCTCAGAGATATGCACAGAAGGTCAATTTAGCATGTATAGTGCCAGCGCACTGTCTAGGAGCAGCAGGTTAGAGTGAATTACCATGAGCATTATTTTTTTCACTTTCCTCACAATCACAATTAGATGTATATATAAGTGGCTATCTCCTGGGATGAGGAAAAGAGGTATGCTGCATATGTACATCTGACAGCAACAAGCTGATCTATGTTACTGCTCTCTAATTGTTCTTTTTCATACCACTCCAACACTGAGGAGTACACAGAAAAAGACTATTTTATTTTTCTTTTGGAAAGGAAGGCAATCATCCCAGATATAACTTATGTGCCCTCACAAGCAATTTTGCTCAGTTTATTGGTGACTGCTGTTTGTCTAATTTGAACCTTAAGCTTTAGACACAACTTATTTCTCATCGAAAGAAGAAAAAATATTCAGCTTCTTTCCGTAATCATGATATTTTTGTTCAGACCATCATTAGACCAAGGACAATGGGAAAAAGCTCTAAAGTGGACCTCAGAGCATTTAGAGTCCAGAAGCTTCTGGGGGCCTAGCAGCCTCCAGACCCCTGGCTAAATTAAACTATTTTCTACACAGTTGTTACAATATAGTATTGGTCTGTTTGGATTTGTTGAAAGGATATAAGAAAAACCAATAAGTAGGTCAAAGTTTGTGATCTAGGTAGTATGGGGAGAGAAGGATGGGAGGAACCAAGAAGCACAGGTGGTGCCAAGGAAACAGGAGACAGTGAAGTGGTCACTGCAATGAAAATCATTGTCTAGGACTCTATATCATTTAAAGTCACCTATGAAATCACAGTGTGTGGCATTTAAAAATGTGTGTTTCTGGGTGTGGCTTACTAAAAAGGGTGTGACCAGTGCATTTTTGTTACACAGAGGATATATGTCAGGAAATGGCAGTATGCAAAGATGACAACCCTACTAGCAGATTAGGAAGCTATTGTGTAAAAATGAACTGAAAAAATTACATAATGCCCTTTATAAATGTTTCGGACAACTCTGGAAACTACATGCTATTTATGATCAATGTCATACGTTTTCCAAAAACTATCAGATCAGCAGCCATAAGTTTCCAGAAGGTACTGCATGTTCACTTCTATGTATATAAGCCTAGGCAGTTGCTTAGGTTGGTGCCCTTTCTTACATGTGTCAGAACTTGAGTCTGATAAGCAGTGCCTGAGCTCCTCTCATGCATCAGGATTCAAGTTGCCAGCTTGATCCAGATTTGATTTGATTGATTACTTGATTTAGAGACTGCCTTAGTCAAGCAAAAGGTGCAACTGTACCAAGAAAGAAGATCCCTCTTTACAGTGTGAAAAATGATTAAGCTAATGATTTTTGTAAATAACTGATTTTTTTTATTAAACTGCTTTTTGATCCAGTGTGGTGTGTTGTCTCATTCTTCCATTTGTGTCATGTTTTACAACTTAACCTCAATACCAAGATAAGAACCCAACATTTATTAGCACCAGTACTGGAGTACTGAAGGATACAGGAAGAATAAAGCAGCCTCCATTATTTGTATTTGTGAATGAAAAAGATAAAAAAAAATGCATCTGATAAGAATACTAAGCTACCCATGGCTAGCCTGTGAGATTCTGTATTAAAGCATTAAATGAAATATCTCCTTTAAAAGTTAAAGCTGGGGCAAGCACATCTCGATGGCTGTTTATGACAGCATTTCAGTCATACAGTAAACACAGTAAGTTAGTAAAATACAGAAAATATAAACAGCACATGCGGCACACCCGGTGATACAGAAGAGTGCTAGTGAGATGACAGTCAGTCACAAAAGTGGACAGAATGATCACATATAGCCAAGCAGAACTTTTAAATCTGACCCCAACATATAAGCAGAGGCCAGGGGGAAATCTTCAACTTGGTTTCACTGCATTTGGGACTCTGCAGGTAATGCAGTGCAAGTGAAGGGGAGGAAATGCACAGATGTGCTTGCTTTGTCTTCTAGCCATACTTAAAGCAGATTATTAATGCAGTAGACCAACATAGCCTGACAGGTCAAAATGATGGGATAAAAACTGCAGACAAATGTTTTGGAAATTGTGTACCCATGTGGGTCATGGCTCTGATAGTTCTGTTAGGCAAATATATTTTTAAATGAATAACCCACAAAACCACAACAAGACCTTTAGTGCATTTCTGCTCTGTCATAGCAGTCAGAGCTGTTAATTCCTTGCACAGCTGTTACAGAATTAATTTATATATGTCTGCCAAAGATGATCATAAACATTAGGCTGGATCAACTCCCTGCCTGGCATGCTGAAACATAAGAAACAATATAAAAACTGTTGCAAAGAGACGTAACAGATCCAACTGTGAGTTTGTTCAATGGTTCTGTGTTAGTGAAAGAGACTGATGGATCATGGAAAATAAATCTGAATTATGAAGCATTGAACAACATTGCCCTTCTGTTTGCAGTTGCTATTGTGAAAAAATTGTCTTCAGTTGTTGGACTGCATCATTTGATCCTGGACTTGATAAATTCCTTTTTCACCATTCTGATAGCCAAAGATGGTATCATTTGCATTCACTTGATATGGTAGACAATATACTTTCCAAGTGTTGTTTTAAAAGTATTTGTACAATCTCATACCATGCAACTGACAAAAGACTTAACAAACTGCAAATAAATAAAGTAACCACATTTCATCACATTAATGACATCTTGATTACAAGTAATCAGCCTGATGTGGACATTGATTTACAGAGTGTAGTTTCTGCTGAAGAGCACAAAATGATTCATTATTCATAATTACTTGCAATACCATGGTGTCATGAAATATAAATAGAAATGTGAATATCTTCCCTACTTTCTACAAGTTTTCTGAGAAAATCTGAAAAATATGTTTTAAATCCTGAAGACCACTGCTGCATTCGATAAAAGTGCATCAAATCAAGAAGCTGCCACATCTCCATGAAATGCTTGCTGCAGACCTTATTTTAATTGAAAGAATGACACCACTGAGATTATTTTGCCTTCAATTGTTTTATATGTCACGGACAATGAATCATTATTTTATGGACTGGGATATGTGGTATGGACTGGATCATCTGGTATGGACTGGGATATTTAGCATGGGTAGAGACATATGGTATGGACTGGGATATTTAGTATAGGCAGGGACATCTGGTGTGGATTGGGATATTTGGTATGGACTGGGATATTTGGTATGGGCTGGGACATTTAGTGTGGGCTGGCACATGTGGTACGACAAACCAAAAGTTATAAAATAGCTATAGTTATTCGATGCATAAAATAATCATATAAATGTCAAATGCTGATATAACAAATGTTAATATATATTGTAAAACTGATCATTTGAGATTTGTTGTCCACTGCAATTTAAGCACTAGAAGAAGACACTAGATTGCTCAACAGTGTAAATCTAGACATGTTATAAACTAAGTTAAAAATTCAGCACATTCCAACTGCTATCTGACCATGACCCAAAAGTAAGACAATGAGTAGGTAATAGCATCACAACTCAAATACCAATGTTTTCTTGCATCAGACTACAAAATGTCCGTGACTGATTATTGTATGACAAAACATATCAGACTGAGTACATGGATGGAAATCACTATCAGTGCTAACACTGAGTCAATACTAAGCAAGTGCATAGATTGAAATGGACATTTTTAATTCATCCAGACTTTCAGCAAGTTACCCAGCAAGGACCAATTGTGTTGCAATTACTGAACGAGACTTTGATCAAACTATGATCACAATAATTAAAGATAAAAGTACCGTTATTGTTTACTTATTAGATTCAGAAAACAACCATCTCCCATGGGTAAAATAATGTTAGGGTTATTGCATCATTTATTACTTGTAAGTGTTTAATTTTTGCCTGAATTTTATCTTGTTGTTTGTATTATAGCATGCTTAAGAAGTACAAATTGTTCTTTAAAAATGTATAGAGTTCCTTTGGTTTCATGCCAAACATGAATTAACTGAATCTGGGAGTCAGATGTATAGGGCCCATATATCCTGTCTCATCTTATCAGTTTTGTTCCCTCATGGTTAGGCATGAAACAGAAAAGTGAGTAAAAATATCGTAGGAGCATAAATCTGCATTAATTAAATAATTATTATACTTTTTAGCCAATTATGATGTTATTATTAGTGAACTTGCTTCTAATAATCCTGTATTAACTGATCAGAGTTTTGCATTTTACCTGTACAATATATGAGACATATTATTTGCAAAGCTCATGCTGTGACCTTTTCACCCCAGTGCTTTTATATCAAGAAAGTGAGTTTAAAATGGAGAAGTAGGCATGCTTCATGGTGACATGTTTTAGACACTGTCCAGCAGATTTGGGCAGCTAGTATGCAAAAATGAACTCGGAAATAACATAATATTCTTTACAAATGTTTTAGACAATTCAGGAAACTACATGCTATTTTTGATCAATGTCATAAGCTTTCCAAAAGTATCAGTTCAACAGCCATATAGTTCCAAAAAGTACTGCGTGTTCACTTCTGTGTATATAAGCCAGGATAGTTACTTAATTGCAGACCCTCTCAAGGGCAGTCACCTATTTACTTACCCTCCTCCCTTCTATCTGTATGCTTTTTCACTTAACCTCATTACTAGGAAACACAGTAATGTTGCATTTTCTTGGTGTTAGCTTTCCCCCAAGGATGAGTGTATCCAATACCAAACTTTCTGATACCATTTCCTCTGATACCAATTTATCTGGCATCATTTTTTTTAACATTAGTTCTACGGAAGTCAGCCATGCAGGCATTGTTGTATAGAGGGTTAGGGTTTTCAATGGTGGCCTTTCCAACTTCAGGGCCTTTTTCTCATTCACCTGTTTTGCCTGATCAGACTGGTGCCTTCAGGTGTCTGGCATCCCCTTCTTCCATTCAATTAGTACAATTTTTCAAGTGGTCTGCAGACTCCTTGGAGAGCGAACCATTTCCTAAGTGGCTTAAAAATGCTTTTGTAAATCAGTGCACTTGGAGTTAGAAGTGACTCCTCCATTAGATGATCATAATGTAACAGAAAGGGCAAACCCCTCTCATCTCCTGATGACTTGAAGAAATGTTACAAACCATGCAAAAACATGGGAGCCACACTACTGAGCCCAGTTCCTCTCTTTAGAGAAGCCTGCAAAAAGCATGTAGATTTTGCACACAAACCTCCAGGGGACATGGCTTTTTTGGTAGGTATCTTGCAAGAAGCTATCATTAGTAAGATAATTAGGCTGGAATGCTGCACTTAAACTGCATCTAACCTTCTTCCTTCAAATAAATTAAATATGAAATACTTTTTGAGAGATGACCATTTGTTTGCTTATGCAAGTCATAAAACTAATTTCCATCATATTTCTGACTAAAATGCACTGATGATGGACTGGTAGCCAGGTTGGGCCTAATGTCATTAATGTGTTCTAATAATTGTACCCTTAACCTTTATGTTGTTGACCATAATAATATAGAGAGTAGGAGCACTTTACGCAATAAGATTGTTGATTCATCTGACAGTGCTGAGTAATAATATTAGTCATTTTTTGGAGAAGTATACATGGCACATGCTGAAGTCTGTTGCCTCCTCAGTTGCTCTGTTTATGCAAAAGTTAAATGTGCTAAATAGTGAAACAATAATTCATTCAGCATAGTTTTTGTGTAGCGAAGTGTGAAGGTTTCATGTACTGCCATATGATGAAATAAATGATGTGTGTGGTAGAATATGAGCATTATGAAGGACATGTTTATCTGAGGAGGAGCACCTGATCTGTGATATATAGCAATTTTTGCTTATTTGTAGTAGTTATTGCTTATTCTAGATATTTATAGCAATTTTATTGTATACTGCATACTTGTACTGTATTTCATAACTATTGGCTCACTGTTAGTTTTCTGCTGTGATAAACATTTCTGTAGTGTGTTCTGCCTAAAAGAGTTTAGGTAGTAGCTGTAATATTCTTCATATTCCTGATTGTGTTGTGGGCCTAGTTGTTTGTTAGAGGCTGTTTTCTGAGCTCATTGTTCAGGCCATCTTCATTAGCAAAGACCATCCCCCACTTCAGTGAGAGTTTAGTGTTTATGGTCATTGTCTAGTTGGGTTGCCAGGTCTACGACTTGGAGAAAGCACCTCATTGGTTCTTTTGACCTTTCTTAAAGTTGTTTCAGGTTTCAACTTTCTGTTACTTAAGAAGTTAACTTGAGTTTTTCAGCCATTGGACTCGCGGTGGTGGTGCTGCGGTAGCGTTGTCGCCTCACAGTAAGACGCTGTCTGGTTCGATTCTCAGCTAGAGCGTCTTCTGCGTGGAGACATGCGTGAATGGGCGTGCCTTTGTTGAAGGTTGTGCATCAGGCCTGGCAAGCCAGTACGTAAAAATTAACTGCCAATCATCAGCGGACCGGAGTTCCGCTGTGGCGACCCCTAACCGGGAAAAGCCGAAAGGCACAAACAAACACACAGAGCTATCTGAGGAGGAGCACCTGATCTGTCATATATAGCAATAAGTAGCCTGTTTTTGCTTATTTGTAGTAGTTATTGCTTATTCTACATATTTATAGCAATTTTATTGTATACTGCATATATGTACTGTATTTCATAGCTATTGGCTCACTGCTGGTTTTCTGCTGTGATAAACATTTCTTTAGTGTGCTCTGTCTAAAATAGTTTAGGTAGCAGCTGTAATATTCTCCATATTCCTGATTGTGATGTGGGCCTAGTTGTTTGTTAGAGGCTGTTTTCTGAACTCATTTTCCAGGCCATCTTAGTTAGCAAAGACCATCCCTCACTTCAGTGAGAGTTTAGTGTTTATGATCATTGTCTAGTTGGGTTGCCAGGTCTATGGCTTGGATAAAGCACCTCATTGGTTCTTTTGAGTTTTTTTTAAAGTTGTTTCAGGTTTCAACTTTCTGTTACTTAAGAAGTTAACTTAAGTGTTTCAGCCATTACACACAGAGCTATCTGAGGAGGAGTATCTGATCTGTGATATATAGCAATAAGTAGCCTGTTTTTTTTTTTGCTTATTTGTAGTACGTTATTGCTTATTCTAGATATTTATAGCAGTTTATTGTATACTGCATATATGTAGTGTATTTCACAGCTATTGGCTCACTGCTGGTTTTCTGCTATGATAAACATTTCTGTAGTGTGTCCTGCCTAAAATAGTTTAGGTAGTAGCTGTAATATTCTCCATATTCCTGATTATGTTGTGGGCCTAGTTGTTTGTTAGAGGCTGTTTTATGAGCTCATTGTCCAGGCCATCTTAGTTAGCAAAGACCATCCCCCACTTCAGTGAGAGTTTAGTGTTTATGGTCATTGTCTAGTTGGGTTGCCAGGTCTACGGCTTGGAGAAAGCACTTCATTGGTTCTTTTGAGCTTTTTTTAAAGTTGTTTCAGATTTCAACTTTCTGTTACTTAAGAAGTTAACTTGAGTGTTTCAGCCATTACACACAGAGCTATCTGAGGAGGAGCACCTGATCTGTGATATATAGCAATAAGTAGCCTGTTGTTTTTGCTTATTTGTAGTAGCTATTGCTTATTCTAGATATTTATAGCAATTTTATTGTATACTGCATACTTGTACTGTATTTCATAGCTACTGGCGCACTGCTAGTTTTCTGCTGTGATAAACATTTCTGTAGTGTTTTCTGCCTAAAATAGCTTCCCACCTTCCCTCCCTATTGGCATCCTGTCTATATACCTGGTGGCCTTGCAGCTGCCCGCCCCTACTCTAAATTTGTTCTTGGACACTCCTCCCAGTCTAGTGTCATTAGCTCATTCTATCTAACACAGAAAGGACATCTGAGAAGGCCAACCCACTAAGTTTCTTTCCTTCCGTTCCTCCTTTCTCCCTTTCTTAAAAAAAAAAAAAAAAAAGAAAAGAAAATTGCCTGAATCTCCTTGTGTTCTGACTGTGTTTCTCAAACATTTTGGAAATATAGAGTATATTTTAGTGCATTTATTAAAACTGTATTTGTCTTAATATTGCTACTACTCAAGCGCTCTAGGTTGCACTGCATCTGAATTGTTTTACTGTGTTTTAGTTGCTTTTCTGTATATATACTCCCAGATTCTCAAAAGCTTGCATGGAGTGCAATATCGGCGCAGGAGCTCAAGCAGGCAATATGTCTGCCTTGCAATCCAGGAACAGCCTGCATGGGTGTGCACGAGCGGTCCTGCACTAATCTTGCATGGATTAAGCCCTGGTATGCAAATCACCCCATTTGCAGGTGAAATCTATGCAAATGAGGTGATTTTGCAATCCAAGAAGCTTGCAACAGTCCGTGCAAGACTAGTGCAATCTGCAGAAATGTACTCGGTTAGTAACCAAGTACATTTCTGCAAAATCAAAAACAGAGCTATGACACCTCAAAATAAAGGCTGCATATCATGTAGTAAGCATGCCAATGGCCAAGTATAAGGCCATTGGCATTGCAAACAGTTTAAAAAATTAAAAAATCAACTGTTATTTTTTTAGCCGATCTCGGATGTTTAAGCGTAGGGCAGCGGCACGCAAACGGGATCGGAGGGAAAATAATAAAATAAACCCAAAATAAGCATTCTAACAAAAATCAGTATTCTGCCATGCAAGTCAATGGCAGGCAGAAGACAATCTGGCCAGTGAGTAGTGGTGGCTAAGGGGGGAGGCTCGGTGTGAGACATGTAACCATGCATTAGCAGGCAATCCTATGCAAATGAGGGGAGGGATAGTGAATCCCAGTTTTCCCCAGAATGTGAGTCAGGTCCCAACAGTGTAAGAGTAGGAATAGCCTGGTGCAAGCCTAGGAGTTAGGTGACATCATGGGGGTGTGTGTCAGGCATACTGTAAGGGGATAGGAGCCCTGTTTGCTCCAAGCTTAGCATAGCTAAGCTAGGGGGTGTGTCTAAAACTGCTTAGCACTCTTCGCAAAGCCTAAGTGGGTGTGTGCGCCACGCACCAGGATTTACAAGAAGAAAAAAGAGGTTAAATCTGGAAATAGCAGCAGTGTGCACATTTGAGCACTCTTTTTGCATGGCGTGCCCCCGGGCTTAAACAGGAAGGCAATGGGATGAAAAAACAGCAATAGGAAGGTAATCAAGGAGAACTAGCTTAGCTGGCAGGTGAAATGTATCAGAATCGGCCAGTTACACAGGCAGCAGACCAGCCCAGCCCAGACTACTACTATAAACTAAGCAAACACCTTCCCCTCTGGTTTTTCCCACACTCTATACCACCGGTGTAAACAAGCAGGGAACATTTAACACTCACAACAGCAAAATGTTAGGGGCTGCAATAGCTATCATACAACTTCGGGAAGAGGCTGAGGGTGGGAGGATGTGAATGCTGCCAACCAACCCACAGTGAGGAGATGGAGAAGAGTGTACAGACGCAGGGTAACCTACCAAGGGCTACATGAGCTGGAGATAGTGGAGTGCTATAGGATGGACAATGACCTCCTACAGCAAATTGTTGAGTTGTGCCAACCACGTCTGACACACAGAACTAACAGAGGGGAACCCATCCCAGTGGATGCCAAGGTATGTGTAGGCCTAAGAATACTAGTTACAGGTACCTTCCAAAGGCCAACTGGGGATATGATGGCGATTTCACAGGCATCAGCATCCAGGGTACTCCACCAGTTCCTGGATGCCATGTCAGCAGATGTCAGTGAGCACGTATATTTCCCCAACACCCGTGAGGCATTGGCCAGCAGTATGTGTCTCTTCCACTAAATAGCAGAATACCCTGAGGTACTGGGTGCAATAGACTGCACGCAAATACGCATCAAAGCACCACCTGGTGACCGGGGTAGGGTCTACATCAACTGCAAGGGCTTCCCCTCCATCAACTGCCAGGTTGTGTGTGATGCCCAGGGCATAATAATGAACGTGTGTGCTGGCTGCCCTGGAAGCTATCACGATTCCCACATCTGGCATCTGATGCAGCTGTACCAGAGATTTGCCAGTGGGGACATCCCACACAGACACATAGAGGGGGATGCTGGATACACACTGGAGGCGTGGCTGATGTCACCCATCAGAAATGCACACACACTCGAACAGGAACTCCATAATGAGGCACACGCACAAACAAGAATCATAATAGAGCATGTGTTTGTGATGCTCAAGTCACAGTTCCGGTGCCTGGACACATCCGGTGAAGCCTTGCAGTACTCACCAACTGCATGTACCTAAATTGTGCTTGTATGTGCCATGCTACACAATATGATCCTGCAGAAACAGCAGCAGCAGGAACAGCACGGGGCAGGGCCACACAGCCCCCACCATTGCCAAGGCCTGCACAGGCACATAGTGACTTGGAGGAGGAACAACCTGAGCCTGCCCCAGTAGGCAGAAGAAGGCATGCCCAGTATGCCCTGGTCTTGGCAAAGAGTCAACGCAAAGCACATACACTAACACAGGAGGGACCCAGAGAATAACACCTCTCTCTCTCTCCGACTCTCACATACAGTAAAAGGGATGCCAAACATTATACTACCTGTGCCTAATCATGAGTAGGGAGTGTACTATGTGCATCTGACATAGGCAGACCTGTAGCACCACCCTCAATACTGGGACACCCACAAGGTAGGTGACTCACACATGCCAGTCAGGGAGGGGTCACATACCCAACAACAGTCACAGCCAGCAGGACAGGTGTAGACCAACACAAACAAATGCTGTGCTATGGACTCTGAATGAGGCCTATGGGTAACCCCCCCCGGCCTACACAGACAGACTACAGCAGGCCAGGCAGTAGGATGTCAGTTCTGAAAGCTAGGAAGTCAGACACTAATATGTAGTTAATTAAAAGCTAAGATCTGTAGTACACTGGTATGCCTGTAGCCAGCACAATAGGTAAGACTACACACTGAAATGGAGTACCCAACATACCAGCACAGTCCTAGCAAATGTGTACAAGTGTCAGGTGTGCCCCCCATCTTATGTAGACATATAGTAACAGTCAGGTGTGCCCCCCCAATCCTGTGTAGAAATGTAGAAATAGTCAGGCGTGCCATCCCCCCATCCTACATAGAAATATAGTAACAGTCAGTTGTGCCCCCTCATCCTGTGTAGAAATGTAGAAATAGTCAGGTGTGCCCCCCCATCCTACATAGAAATATAGTAACAGTCAGGTGTGCTCCCTCAAACCTGTGTAGAAATGTAGACAAATTCAGGTGTGTCCCCCCCTACTATGCAGAAATGTAGTAACAGTCAATGATAAATGATGAATGGATACCCTGCAGAGACAGCATGCTACCTGTCGGTGTACAACACAAAGGTCAGCACTGCAGTACAAACTACCTGGACTTGATCCACACATGCAATACAGATGGCCATACTGGACATGCTCACACACTTAGAGAAATGAAGGCAATGTCAGACAACAACATACTGAAAGGTCATACAGGGCATGAGAAATGAAGGCAATGTCAGACAACAACATACTGAAAGGTCATACTGGGCATGAGAAATGAAGGCAATGTCAGACAACAACATACTGAAAGGTTATACTGGGCATGCTCACACACTTAAACACATGAAAGCCATGTCTGCAAACACCAGTGGACCAGACATATCTGGCAGTTGCAGTTGTTAGTGCAGACACTCGTCAGTATGCATCACTCATGCCTTCCACACACAGTGGATAGGAATACAGACATATATGTAAGGACAACACACTATAATAAGCCAAAGGTGACTGTGACAAGAAGCCATCCAGGCCTGTCCCACCCAGCACACAGCCAAAGGGCTCCAAACACATGAGGTGCAGATGTCACTCACTGCAGATACTAGCCAACAGTATCTGTCAGCATTACAGACTATGTGGTGCACGTGCCAGTTGTACAACATGACTGTACAAGGAAGTAGTCATCTAGCAGCTGTATACACATACCTGTGAAATATGACCCTGTGCATGCCCGCATGTGGGGTGTCAGCCCCTAGATGAATGGGTTATGGCCCATGCACACACACTGCTCTCCCCATAGCCCTACTATGACAAGCCTGCTGAGGTTATCCAATGTAAAATACACCTTTGGGAGAGTTACAGTCCAGTAATCTCCATGGCACGTCCCATAACTGTGTACTGCTGTCATGTGATAAACTAGTTAGGTAGCAGTTCTAATCCCAGACTTGGCAACTGTGTGTGTGTGTTTGTGTGCGTGTCTGACTGACTGTATAGAGAGCAATCCTTTTTAGGGTAGTCACACTCCAAACAATTCAAATGCTGAACTTTGGCAAGGCTGCTGATGTCATCCACCTAGAAATACACCTCTGGGAAGATTGTAGCCCATTAATCTGTATAGTGTGTCCTGTAACTGTGTACTGCTATCGTGTGATAAAGTAGTTAGGTAGGTGTTCTAATCCCAGACATGGCAAGTGTGTCTGTCTGACTATGTCTGTGTAGAGAACAATGCTTTTTAGGGTACTCACACTGCCTATAAGTCATATACTCAACTTTGGCAAGGCTGCTGATGTCATCCACCTAGAAGTACACCTCTGGGAAGGTTGTAACCCAGTAATCTCTGTAGCATGTCCTGTAACTGTGTACTGCTGTAGTGTGATAAAGTAGTTAGGTAGGTGTTCTAATCCCAGACATGGCAAGTGTGTGTGTCTGTCTGTGTAGAGAGCAATGTCTCATACACACACACACATACCTAGGCAACAGCCAATATGCGGGTGGTACACTGCATATTGGCCACTGATAGTAACTATGGAGTGATAGCAGTGGGCTACATAGGGCATGGCACCCTGTCCAATATGCACGTACATGCAGACAGTGCACCTCCCCCATGTTCCCCAATGGACACCTGCAACACCTGTGGTGCCATCACATGTGACCCACAAAGGACATACCATGCCTGACAACATGCCTTGTATGGACAGATGCCACTGATACCAGGGAATGCTGTTAGCATGCTATCAATGTAGGTGCAGGGTAAACCTGCTGCCCATTACCAGTTCCCGCCACAGGTGGGCAAGCCTGGCACATCTGGCGATAATCTGTGTTCACAACATGGGCTAGACACCCCAGGTACAGTTCCACATGTCACTGTACATGCATGTGGGAGGTGTCCACGTCCCAGACACAGTCCATGTCATGGGCTACGGAACACATACATGGCAAGTGATGCACAGCATTGGCCACACACAATACTCACCCAGATGACTGGATGGGGGATACAATACCCACCTGTGTGGGCAAATGCAGAAACTACAGCCCTGAGCCACAATGCAGATGATTGCCATGTGGCCTGATGCCTTGTATAGCCATCTGGCACAGCCGACCACCACACACCCGTGCAGACATGCACCCATGCATGTCAGTACTGGCACCCTGTGTGTTTGTGTGTGTGTTGTATGGTGCGTATGTTCACATTCACACTCACTACAATGCCCATTGGCATACTGAAGTGTCCTGTCTGATGTCAGACACATCCCCATACCTTTTGCCCATACAACCTCTGTATGACCCATGTGGTGCATGTGATACCTGCACAGTGATGTGTTGTGACAATCCCACTACTGATGAGTTGTAATCCTGGCCCTGCCAAGTGTGTCAGCGTGTGCGCATCCCTGTGAGAGTGTGGCTGGGTTGACGCTGGCACCTGTTCATGCAGACAGGCACGTGTATGTCATCTACCATATAGCTACCGTATCCCTGTTGCAGATGTCACTCATCATCACATATATGTTCTGAGGGCTCCACAACAGATAACCCATGTGGCGCATCCAATAACTGTATATAACTGTAATAGCACAACATAGTTGTCAGAGGTTTGATACCCTGTGCTGGTAGGTGTGTGACACAAATGTCCTTAGGATTTACTCTCTCACCCCTCCTTGACTTGTCTTTGCCTCTGTCTGCCTCTCCTACTCCCTCTCTGGTGGATGTGTAGACCTACACCTGCTTTGCTTAGGCAGCAGCATGTGTATTTTAAGTGATGCTCATGATCAGCTGATGGCCTCTGCACAAATTGCAGCCCTCCCCTATCTGATTGCATGTGGAACAGCTGGGGAAACATTCCCATAGCCAATTACATGGAAACACACTCCAATATCTAGGAACATCATGTTGATGTTGGCTCTTTTCATTCACTGTGAGCAGGAACTAGATCTGCTGTTTGGCAAACAGCATCTCAGATGGATTGGGGATTTACCTCTAACAACATACACTGTGGAAACAGGGCAACACACAGGAGGGGGGTGTGCCTGACCTAACTACAGACTGTAAGGGCTGCTATACTGCATTTAGAGTAATGCTGGTTTAACAGTGTGTGTGTGTGTGTGTGTGTGGATATAGCTGTCCTACATGTCTCAATACCTGCCATGTCAGTTCTATGTTTATGAGGAATCCCCATCTGCAGGGTCAACTGCAGACAGGGCAATGTGTTGTGCCTTTGGTTTCATGTGTTACCCATGGAGCATCTATCTGTGGACTACAGAAGGTAGTGTGAGGATTGCAGTCTGTAGCTGGTGAAAGCAGTGACAGTTACTGACTACATATCCCTCATAGGACATATGTTGCAACAAACACTGTTACAACAGTAAATGTATGAGGTTATCACAGCAACATGTCAATATTGGCCCTGTGTATGTGCCTCCAGCCACATCTCTGTCAACTTTTGTACACATGCTATGCATGAAGAGGCCCATATGTACTGTACACAATAATTAGTGTAATCATATCTGATAACAAGCCAGTGAGATATCAGACTGCTACACATGTTATGTACAGTATGGGTTATATCTGATGGCATAACCTGGACATACTGTGGTTGTTTGTACAGTACTGAGGTCTGTGTACTTATGGTGAATGTTGACAGTGTGTGTATTGTTAATATATACCTTGGCTTGTGGACAGACTGTGGTAGCTGTCATCGTCCTATCTGATGTTACATGCTGCCCCACTGTATGTTACCATATTGGCTTACATGTTTGTAGGGCCATACACACACACATGTCCCATACCACAGACAGCCATCAGACCAAACTGTGTAGTGGCCCAGTATATGTAGGGTTAGTGTGTGAGTGGCACATCAGGATGGTGTAGAACAGATAGTCCATATACTGTAATATTATGCTAGCTTGCCATATGTGGCTGTGGCTGTGTTCTCATTGGTTGCCGTTATGCACTTTCATACATGTATATCTTACCCTGTGCTGTGACATGCCTGTACAGCCTGCTATATATACAGGTACATGTGCATTCCCCCCCAAAGGAGATGTAGGCCAGTGTTGAGCCAGTCTGCCTGTAGCCTGCACAGTGCATTGTTACATGCCTAGCAGCTTAGTGTACTTACCCGGTGAGATGTCAAGTGCAGATACTTGCCAGATGTACTGCTGCCGGGCCTCCCTTAACAGTCATGTATGTCAGACAGAGCAGTGGGATGCTGTACAGATGTATGTCAATATCTAGTGAGTAGTGTGTGGCCATGGCACCCCTGTACCAGTGGTTATTACGTGTCAGGCCAGACAGGGGTGTGTGAATGCATAACCTATGGTGGCATATGTATACCAGTTGTTATGTGTTATACCCATCTACATGGCTGTTATCATCCATATTGTCAGGCATGGTACACATGTTTTGCACTAAGGGGTTCTGTGTATACCTCTGGACTGTACAGAGTGTGTCAGAATGTCCACACATATTGGCCAATATCTCTGCTGCAGCTGACAGGGGCAGTATGTGCTAGCAGCAGTACTTTACTATGATGTCCTTAGGATATCTGTCAGCAGCCAATGGCACACATATGGAAAGCAGATGTAACCTCCCACACACACCATGTCTCTGAAGACAATTCCAATTACAGTAGCAATAGTATATCGAACTGTAATAGTACACAAATTAAGGTTTTCCAGTCCTGAAAACCTGTGTGTGGTGTTTTTTCCTATGACCTCTCTGTGGGTATATGTTGCAGGCAATGATTGTCATTTGTATGGGTGGCCCATACAGTGTCCAGTTGTTCAGGTGTGAGCTGTAGGCATAGTGGCTGTTCCATATGTTGTGCACTTTCTACATATGTATCTTACTGTACATATCTCTGCGTGTGTATGTGTAGTCACATATATATCCATATATATGTAATTTTATATATAGATATATATATATATATATATATATATATATATATATATATATATATATAGGTATAGCTGTATCTGCAGATATGTGCCTGTGTATATGTATCCTGGGGATGTTGATAGCTTCCACATTTTGCAATTCCTATGGGAGCCAGACTGTACTGCATGATATGTTACCAATACTAGCCTGACATCATACAGGTGGGATGTAGTACTGTTAACATCTTGTGCCCATGTCATGTCAGGTCCTGGTTATGGGATCTGCAACACTTGGTAGTGTACTGCAGGGTGGACATGTTTAGTTGGGGGGATATGCCTATTCGTACAAGACATATATTGTTTGGGGCCTCTCAACCCCATTAACGGTGCATGTGGACATATTTGTTTTTGTTAATCTACCATTGCTATCTACAGATGTATGGCCACATACACCTATATAGATATATATATATATATCAGCTTACATATGTATGACTATGTCCGTATATACCTACATTGCTATATATCTGCATACATATATGTCGATGTAGGCATTTGCATGTATATATGTTTATATATATATATATATATATATATATATATATATATATATATGTGTGTGTGTGTGTGTGTGTGTGCGTGTGTAAATATTTCTAAATATACATATATCTATATATATATATATATATATATATATATATATATATATATATATATATACGGTTTACTATCAAATTGTCGATCCCATTTTGTGCGACGCGCATTGATCCGACCCATGGTAACATGGGTGTGGAGAGTGCATTCGAACATTTAATAGTAAACCTATATATACATATATAGATATGTTGTATATGTTTAGTTATTAATATATTTACACACACACATACAACTAGATGTTGGTATACATTCTCTGTACTGTTGTATGACTGGGCTGGATGATATGTTTCTGAAAATATCATAGTTACTTATATCTTTCATGGCTTAGGGGCAAATCACTTTGTGTATGGTGTGCAGGGTCCTGAGTTTGAGCCTTGCAGAGGCTGTTTGTTTTGCTGGGCAGATCTATATATAGATATGTATATGCATATATATATATATATATATATATATATATATATATATATATATATATATATATATATATTAGAGAACATAACAAAGACATATATGAGCACAGGCACTGTTAATGGGGGTGGGCAGCTCAAGCAACATAAGTCTTACATGTATTGATATCGCCCCACCCAGCAAAACAGGTCTGCCCTGCAATACAGTACCAACTGTTGCAAATGCCATCACCAGGACCTGACACTACATGGCCACAAGATGTTAACAGTAAGCCATCCCACATGTATTATGTCAGGCTGGTATTGATAACATATCATGCAGTACAGACTGGCTACCATAGTGAATGTACAATGTGTAAGCAATAAACAGTCCTAAGATTCATATACACACACACACACACACATGTATGCAGATATTTATATATATGTATATATATATATATATATATATATATATATATATATATATATATATATATATATACATATATATATATATATATATATATATATATATATATATATATATATATGCATATAAATGTAACTACACATACACACAGGGGTATGTCTAGGAAGATACATAGTCAGAGAGTGCACACCATACTGAACAGCCAGTATCCGTACAGTTGCAACCTCATCAGATGGACAGTGTATGAGTCACCCATACCATAGACAATTGTTGCCTGAAACATATACCCACAGAGAAGTCAAAGGATGTAACACAACATGCAGGTTTGTATACATAAGAAATGTTTATTTGTGTACTATTACAGTTGTATATGCCATGTCATATAGCTGATTATGCTTTGAAATACATACAAACAGAGTAATGCAACACTCAAACAGATAATTTATTACAGTAATCTGAAAACATCACATCTGTTGGTGTCCACGCCAAGGCCTTCAAGTAGTAAAACTGGAAAGACAGACTGGGCCACAGGATAACAAGCAATCAACAGTATGTAATGCAGATGTATAGCCCAGCCGCCTCTAAATGCACTCTGCACTCAATCACTATGGGGAAGAAACCTAGGTTGACACAATGGCCGGTATCTTGTCACATATCAATGCATAACTGAAATCATCACAATCACACTGATGGCAGTAAGCAGTAGGCCAGCAATGTTCACAAGGTGAAATGTATGGTAATGTACATCCGCATACCTTAAGGCAGCTTACTACTGGTAGTCCTCACATGTTGTAACACCCTGGGATACGTATGGTGCATACCCTCCTTACACTGACTTACAGGGGCATAGCACACTGTTACATACACTGACCTCTAGACTGCAGAGGTGCACACATGTGTTGTGCAAATAAAGCCCATATATATATGGTGCATATGGTCTGTACACCATTATTTATTGACATCATACCTGATAACAAACCAGTCAGATAACAGACTGCTGGACATGTTGTATGTAGTAGGGGTTGTTTCTGAGGACATTACTTGGACATTCCATGTTTGTGTATACAGTACTGTGGTCTGCATACGTAGGGCAGAGGTCTGCAACCTTCACTATCCAAAGATCCAGTCCTGACCCCTCACCCACCAAACTAAATTCACTGGGAGGCACAACAGCTATCTGACTCCTAAAATGGAGACAGCAGAGCATATACAGTTTCATATATAGTTATACTAGATGTAAAATAGCAAAGTGTGTAAGAACAATACCTAACATATGTCCATGATTGTGTTCCTGTGTTGGGATTGCTTGATCTGTGTGTGTGTGTGTGTGTGTGTGTGTGTGTGTGTGTGTGTGTGTGTGTGTGTGTGTGTGTGTGTGTGTTGTGCTGCAGAGTGTCCATTAATCCTCAGAGGTAAAGGTAGCCTCTACAGCAGGGTGTAAGAGACACATGTGGCTCCAGAGCCACAGGTTGCAGACCCCTGATTTAGGATGATTGACGACAGTATGTATATTACATTTACGAACCTTGGGCTTGTACAGACTGTGGTAGACGCCATTGTTCTCGGTCCTGTTCTATCTGATGTTACATGCTGCTCCAGTGTATGGTACCCTACTGGCTCACATGTTTGTAGGGCCAGACACATGTGTCCCATACCACAGACAGCCATGGGACCACACTGTGCCATGAACAGTGTATGTAGGGTTAGTGGGTGAGTGGCACTTATGAAGATGGTACTTATCAGACAGTCGTTACAGTGTCATATTAAGCTTGTGTATCATATGTGGCTGTGGCTGCATTGACACTGGATGTGGGTATGCAATTTCTCACAGGTGCCTGCTATGCTTTGCTGTGACCTGCATATTGAGCCCACTATAATCGTAGGTACATGTGTATTCCCCCATATAATATGTAGTCCAGTGTTTTGGCAGTCTGCCTGTAGTTTGCCCATTGCTTTGTGACATGCCTAGCAGCCTACTGTAATTACCCAGTGTGCTGTTCTGTCCAGTTATTTGTAAGGCATACTGCTGCCAGGCCAGCATAATTGTTGTGTATTTCTGACAAAGCAGTGGTGTGCTGTACAAATGTACATCACTATCTACTGGGTAGTATGTGGCCATGTGAACTCAGCGCCACCAGGTATTATGTGTCTGGACAGACTGGCATGGTGTGTGCATACACTGTGTGGGCATATGTACCCCAGTATTGTTGTGATATACCCATGTACATGGCTAGTAACATCCACACTGGGAGGCGTGGTCCACATGTATCGCATGAAGGGGACATGTGTACACTTCTGTACTGACCACAGAGTGCCAGACTGTCCACATTTATTGGTCATATCCCTGCTGTAGTCCACAGGATCATTACTGTGCTGGCAGTGGTACTGTACTATGATGCCCTTAGGATGTCTGTCCGTAGGCAATGGTGCACATGTCTACAGCAGATGTGACCTCCCACACCCGACATGTCTGTTAAGACACCCCTATGACAGTAGCAACAGTCTACATATATACCTGCAATACATCCATGACATCCCCTTGCACTACGGGGTTGAGACTATTGGTGCTGAGGTAGGATTCCACTCCATGTTCTGGACATATAGTAAACATATATGTGTACACATATATCCACATATCTATAAAGATATAAACACATATACATATCCACATACATATATGGAGATATATATATATATATAGATATATATATATATATATATATATATATATATATATATATATATATATATATATACACACACACACATATAAGCACTCACACATATACATATACACAGCAATGACGTAAACAAGTGGCTAAGCATCTTATGTCATTCAAAGGGGATCCAGTATCTGTCTGCCTAGGATGACATGATGTACAAACCACTATGCTTTGCCAGAGATGGTCTGCACCTGTTGCCCCTGGGAATCAGGTTACTGGCTACAGCTCTTGGCACCCCCATAGTGCCTTGTCTAGGCAAGGTTCGAAGGACAAAACCACTACTGTAACAGATACAAGCATGCAAAACTGAAGGTAATGCAACTCAGTGCTAGAAGTCTAAATCTAAAAAGGCACTCTCTTGAGACACACCTACAAATGGGGAACATCAGTATCTGTGCAGTAACTGGGACCTGGTTCAACGCTCTAGAGGGCACACCTGTAATACCTGGATACAAGTCTTATCACACATTTCGGGCAACAAACCAAGACCACAACACTACAGGTGGAGGAGTGTCCACATTCACCAAGGTTATTAACACCTCCAGCCTAGTTCCCAACACAATGCATCTGAGAATCTTCAGATGCAACTAACGCTAGGTAAGACTGCAATCCAAATTGTAGATTGCTACAGATCCCCCAACATGCCCCAAGATTCTCACTACACCATTAGAAACATACTGACAATATTAAGATACAACCAAACACCATAATACTGGGTGATTTCGAATACCCTGCCCTTAACTGGGAAAACTACTGGGGTACCAACACCTTTTACCAACGGTTCCTAGAATTCATACATTCCAACCCCCTGGATCACCTATTCCATTGTCCAACCAGAGTCTCCAGTATCCTAGACCTGGTCATTACCAACATGGGAGAAAGATGCTCCACACCAGTGGTCAACCCCTCATTGGTCAGGTCTGACCATAATGTAATCACCGTTGACATCCACATCCCACCCCCACCCGCCAGTAAGGAAACCTCCATAAACACCCTCTCCAAAGCAAACGCCATGCTACTCAAGTCATTAGTGACAAGCTTCATGACACCCATGGAGATGGGAGCTGAAAGTGCAACTGGTGAATCCTACACTAAGGCACTGTATGAGCACACCCACTCGTGCATGAATTGTGCCATCCCAAATAGAACCAAGACACTGTCCTCCAAAAAAGGAAGCCAATCTTGTGCACCACTGCCATAAACAAACTATACAACAGAAGGATGAAACTGTTGCAGAAAAAAAAGATAATCCCAAAATGCAAACTGCTCCCTTACCAACTTCATTAAGAAGCTGATATCCCTCAAACTCCGCCAAAGCTTGTTACATAAATATAATTGCCATAGTTTCCAAAGACAACCACAAGGCATTCTATAGTTATGTCCATGATCTAAATGGCAATGCTCAGAACTGCTCTGAGCTACAACAGAATGACATTAAATATTCTGATTCCAAGGAGTTTGCCAATATCCGGCCAGATCGATTTAGTGCCACGTTCACCCTCCTCTTACCCCCTAAAGGGCCCATCTCAGTACCAAAAGATTGCCAAATTCCAGTATCATGGCCACACAGGTGGAAACCACACTATCCACTGCTAGGAATACAGCATCCATGGGACCAGATGACATCCCGGGCTATGTACTTCATGAACTCCAAAATAAACCTGCATCTCACCTAAGTGCCATGTTTAATGATAGCCTCACCTCAGAATTCAATCCCACTAAGTGGTGCACAGCTACAGTTATCACACTCCACAAGGGGGGATCCACCTTGGATCTTGGGAACTACCATCCCATCAGTCTGACAAGTCTGATCTGCAAGGCCATGGAATGCATTATCATGCAACTTATAAACAAAGACATTGGCAACCAGCAAACACTGGACCCCACCCAGGTTGGGCTCATGAAGGGCCGATCTTGTCTCCTGAACCTGATTGACTACTTTGAATCAGTCTCCGGAGCTGTAGAAGAGAGTACATCAGTCCACACAGCCTATCTGGACTTGGCCAAGGCCTTCAACAACATCTCCCACTCTGGAGACATAGTTAAACTTATGAAGCTGGCCATAAACTCCTGCATCACTCGATGGGTTGCCAACTGATTTACTGTAGGAACCCAGACTGTAAAAGTAGCCAAGTCCAATCCCAGCTCCAGACAAGTGACAAGTGGAGTACCTCAGGGTTCAGTCCTGGGACAGCTCTTGTTTAGCATCTACTTCCCTGAAGTACAGGCCTACACTACAGAACTCTGGCTAACAAAGTTCACAGATGACTGCAAGCTGGGAGCCATTATTGCATCCTCAAATGATGTGGATATTCTACAACATGGCTTTACAGAAACAGATGCTTGGTGCCAGAGCCATCGGCTCAAGCTTAATGCCAAGTAATGTATAGTTATCCCTTTTGAAAATACCATGTACCCATGAATTACCACATAGGTGGCAGTACACTAAACACCGAAAGTGTGCTGACAGACATAGGGACACAGGTGGACAGTGGTTTCACCTTCATTAACCACATTGCCACAACAGTAAGGAGATCCTTCTATGTGGCACACATCATTACTGAGGGCTTTACATCCAGAATAAAGGAGGTAATTGTCCCACTGTGCTCATCCCTCATTACACCCAGTATAGAGTACAATGCCCCGTTTGGTATGTACCTCACAAGACATCTGCGACATTTGGGAAGGCAGTGGAAATACCTCACTATAAGAATTACAGGCCTAAAGCAGATGGCCTATGCTGACTGTCTAGAAAACTTCTAGCTATACTCTGTGGCAAATCATCAACACAGAGGCTATCTCTGCGTAACATATACAAGGCTATGTCAAACCCTGGGAAATGACATCTGTAATATGTTTATGTACTGCCATGTACAGTACATGCGTCTATATGCTATCATTACAGTAGCAAAGGGTTTTGAGTGTCATGTCTGGAACACACAAGTATATGAGACCTACACAGCACTGTTATCCATGTGAATGTGTTACATGCAGGGGTAGCAACCCAGGGTATGTGCTGTCACACTGGTATGTAGTGTAACATGGAATTACTACTGTTGACAGTGCTGTCCCAAGCAAGGGTAGAGTGCTAACATTACTACTGACAACAAGCACACCTCCGGGCATAGCTGCACTCTGAGGCCTCACTGTCATGTTCCTGGTGTATGGGCTGTGTCACTTCATATATCTCCTAGTGGATAATAATCAGACATGTGGAATGCAACTGTAGAGTACCGTCTGTACAGCACATGTTAGTGACGGCTTACAACATGTAGTAATGGCATACATATTATTGTCAAACATCCATCTGTTGACACATTCATCCTACTGCATAGCTACTCACCAAACAGGCCTAAAGCAGATGGCCTATGCTGACTGTCTAGAAAACCTCCAGCTATACTCTGTGGCAAATCGCCTACACAGAGGCTATCTCTGCGTAACATACAAGGCTATGTCAAACCCTGGGAAATGACATCTGTAATACGTGTATGTACTGCCATGTACAGTACATGCGTCTATATGCTGTCATTACAGTAGCAAAGGGTTTTGAGTGTCATGTCTGGAACACACAAGTATATGAGACCTGCACAGCACTGTTATCCATGTGAATGTGCTACATGCAGGGGTAGCAACCCAGGGTATGTGCTGTCACACTGGCATGTAGTGTAACATGGAATTACTACTGTTGACAGTGCTGTCCCAAGCAAGGGTAGAGTGCTAACATTACTACTGACAACAAGCACACCTCCGGGCATAGCTGCACTCTGAGGCCTCACTGTCATGTTCCTGGTGTGTGGGCTGTGTCACTGCATATATCTCCTAGTGGATAATAATCAGACATGTGGAATGCAACTGTAGAGTACCGTCTGTGCAGCCCATGTTAGTGACAGCTTACAGCATGTAGTAATGGCATACATATTGTTGTCAAACATCCATCTGTTGACACATTCATCCTACTGCATAGCTACTCACCAAACAGGTGTCTGTCAGTCCATCTACAGATGTGCAGATGGCAGGTATCCAGCTGGGATACGTACAGACAACCTATGCTTGATTGACACTGACATGTCTGGCCAGCTGTGTACTACCTGTCACATATAGGAGACAACACCCTGTATGGGCAACATGCCACGGGTACCTACACTACACTACCACAGTCAACTGAACATGCTTGGGTACAGGTCTCTATCACAGACACTAACCATGTGTTGTAATACATGTTGCATACATGTCAACTGGATCACCTCAGTAGCCATGTGCAGAAGACACCCAGACGATTGGCTGATGCATGTCACTCTCACCCTGATGGTCAGTAATGTGGTGTATATCAATAGATTGCCTGCTGGCACATGGCAGGTGGCATGATACCAATGTACACATGCCCCCTATACATCCAATCCCTCCATGGGCAATAGCCAGGTACACAGCTATGACTACCTGCAGCAATGCACTGCAGTACTGACACATGTACATGTGCATTACTGAGGATAGCAGTGTATGTGTGTTAGTACACCAGTAGTTGGGAATTCCATGATGGCATTCAAAACCACCTCAACTCCCATTGCCATAGTCAGATGTGGCCGCTGCTGTATTGGACATGACATGTACCCTGTTACACTCCTCTCCCTAACAGCTACATGTGCCTTGCAGTACCAGCACAACAGTGTTGTACAAATGGGTTGATAGGCATGGGAAACCCAGTGAGGTCCACCAGGTGTGTGTATGTGTGCATGTCTGCATATCTGTAGGGTACACCATTCCGAGGCCACATACTCCTATTATACTACACATTGCCATACAGTAGTACAGATAGTGTTGTTGCTGCCCATAGGTGAGGCATCGCACCACAACACCCTACTATGCCTCTGGCATGTGCATTAGATGTATATCCCTGTAGTACCACTGTTGTGATATACAATGGGTTGTATTGCCGTCATGAGCAATGTGTGATAGTGGGTATTTCAGAGTGTCATAATGGGTTCCAGTGTGTACAATATCCATTGGGGGATGTGGGTGCTGTGTACACTGTCATTACACCATGGTACACCTGGTATATGTCCCACATACCACTTTCTTATGACCACTGTCACCATCAACCATACAGGTAACTGATACCACAATGCAGCCCAGTTACACATGTGCAATGTGCAGCCTACCTGTAACACACTGGACACATGGACTAGTTAGTTAGCACCAATAAGCCCAGGTCTCTAAAATGTGTACCTGCCTGTTATTTGTCTGTCAATGTGTATATGACGGTATGACACACTATGTATTCTCCATATACAACCATTAAATCGCCCATTACCATATTGTATATGTCTGTGGATGTTCTGCATGTAACATGTAACCTGATAAACATCTCACCCCAAACATTGTGTGGTGTGTGGAATGAAAGCCACACAGTTCAGTAGCACTACATACCTAGGTAGGGGTCTAGTCACAGTGTTGCCAAGTAAAGATGTGCGTGTATTTGGATGGGTTGACATAAGGTTGCAGGTTATACATGTCCCAGCGGGTCACCTGTCAATGTGGCACAGGAAATCACTGTTATGCAAACCTGTGACATGTGTGTAACTGTACAATGGATATGTCATGGCCATGGTGTCACCACAGTGCCATAACCCTTGTGGAATATGACTGCAGACCATCCTCCTGCTGACACATGTACACCTACAACACAAATGGATAACATTATGGAGATCACAATCAATCAGTGTTAGTAACAGCTGAAATGCATCATAGCTGGATGGCTAGACTACCTGCCATGTATGCATTACACATTACCCCTGACAACATCTTACACTGCAGTACATTGCAGCACTCTATTACAGTCACCATGTGCATCAGAACCATATTAGCCTGTCCCTGCATTGATATTATGGATGACAGGGATGTGGCACAGGTATCATATGCACAGGGTGTGTTGCTGGTTTGCCAGAGACCGAGGGTGGTCCATACATTTGACACCATGTGTGTGGGTGAGGGGTTTAATTCTTTGATCAGGCTGTGGTGAAGTGGTGTGTGTCGGTATGAGGTTGCCCTAGGTGTGTTTGCATAGTGTGTGGTATGCATGCACACAGTTCTGCCATGTGGATGCCCTATACAGGTGTTTTTGGACAGCTGCAGACCATACCTGGCAGGGTGTGCAGTTCACTGCCTCCGGCCATGGACATGCTGACTGTGCCTGCCAGGGGTTCCATGGGCAAGTGCAGGTACAGATCTTGATGTGCTACTCTCCCCTGATAATGACAGATGTCTGCTGGGACTGGCCAGGGCTATGTGCATGAGGTCTGCTGGGGTGTGGTGTGGACAGCACCCCCAGTGGTGTGCTGGGGCTGGTACTGCCATTACAGAAGCGGCTTGGCATCCTAGCATGTCCACATCAACCACCAGCTGCTGGTGTTTCTGGCCTACATCCACACGGCCATCGCACCACTCCCACCATGTTTTCAAGCATGGGCATACCACGGTCAAGGAGGCCCACCATATCCCCCCACCATCTGTCCATGAGCTCGTTATGTAAATGGAGGGCAGCAGAAAGTTCATATATGTTGTCACTTACAGATGAGAAAGCAGCCCTTGCAGCCTCATGCCCTGTCTGGTGTGCATTTCCATACGTGCCTGTGCCTCCATGACAGCCTAAAACATTTTCCTGGTGGTAGCAGTTGTGGCATCTCTGCCAGGGGCATGATGACCAGCGGCCCTCCCATGAGCACCATGGTACATCTGCCTATGTGGTGCCCTGCTGGACATTGGGCTATGCCAACTGTGATCCGACACAGTCGGCATGGAAACCACACTCTCCTGGTCACCGGCACCAACCGCCAACTGTTCCTCTGCTATGGCCACTTGTGATGGGGTGCGTATGGGCACTGTAACTGTGTGCGGGCTTGGGGTGGCTAGGAGGGTGATGACAAATGATGGCACAGTGTCGGCCTCTGACAACCCCAACTGTGCCTCAACAGTACCGTCATCATCATCATCTGTGTCTGTATGGACACCAACCTCAGACTGCATGCAGGAGGGAACCTGACCCACCTCGCCACCTGTGGGGGAAACAAACACACACTTTAAGACCTGTGCAGCATTGCATAACAGTACACACATTTACATACACACACACACACACACACACACACACACACACACACACACACACACACACACACACACACACACACACACACACACACACACACACACACACACACACACACACACAGACAAACACTCTGACAGTCCACCTTACTACCTCCCTGTCCCTGGGTTTACGGACAGTCCCACATTCAGTTACATATGTTCCCCATCCTGCATGGCACTTGCTAACATACACACATTAATGCTATCTATTAACATATCATTCCTCTCCATGCCTACACATGTGATCATAACACATGACCTGTTACTCCGTCATCTCCCTGACTTGAGTGGAGTAGGTTGTAGATAGCCTCACTGCTGTCATCCAGTGTTAACCCTGTGTATGCCCAGTCATGGTGTACATGGCCCCTATATGGTTGGGGCTGCTACATTCACTACATATTTCACACACCGGAGTCTCATACTACAGACTTGCTCAGTCCATGCCACATCTGCTGCACAATAAACCTATCATGGGGACAGCAGTTATATCTGGATACACTCACTGGTGTGCTCTGGTAATTTCCCATTGCATTAGTAGTGTTGCATACGTGGGTAGCCGGTTATCTATCTGCTGATGGCAATATGATGTGTATACCTGGTGTGTACTTTCCCTCCCAATGCATGTTCCATGCTACAGACCTTGTTATGCTATCAGCTGTCCTGTGTTCACATATCAGACAAGTTGTCCTGGTGTCTCATGTGTCACTCCATGCCCATTTATGGCACAATCCCAAGGAGAAGTACTGTCATCTAATCAACCCCACAATCACCTGTGCATACATGGACACCCACACAAACAGACACACATGTACACACACATCTGACATGCATCGACCACACTCCACTCCACCAGATTGCACTTACAGACACAATCAACACCCCCCCACCCCCACACCTACATGTGAGGTTGCACAACTTTTCTACACATAGTCCTCCCATTACCCTTCTGTCAGCATGCATTACACATGGTACTCAACAGCATGCAGTGCAGCTATAGTGACTTCATGCTAGTGCCAGTATACATGTGTGTGATGCATGGGCTGTGTTGGTAGGTGATGGTCCTTCCCCTTGATAACCCTGCACCCATGTACAAAGTGTTACTGTGGACCTGTTCTGCACCCTGCCTTGTACTGTGCACCATACCTCACAGGTGTACAAACCATTGCTGCATGTATAGTACTGTGTCAGTTATGTCAGCTCCAATGCTCACAGCCCCTATGTGTTAGAGTGACTCATACCTGGGATGATATGTGAACAATTGTCATTTGTGAATGCCTGATGTCTGGTTTACAGATCACAGCATCAGTGGTGCATGTATAACCAACTCAAGACCATTACACTGACAACTGCCAGACTTTACCATGGCTATGGGGAGTGCCCTACACATGTACTACAACTCTGCATGGTTGCAAGGTCTACTCATGTGCACATCCCTTGGAGTTCACACACTTCTGTCACTATTGCTGTGGAGTCAGGTTTACATCTGCCAAAGTTACTGAACTTGATTGTGTGCAGATACAGCCATTCTTAGTATACGTAGGATCCCTGCTGCAGTGCACTGCTGTGTCATGATGACACACCCTCCCCACCTCCAGCCTTTTTGCAGATGCTTGACAACTATGGCCTACACATGTGTCAGTTTGCAGTGTCCCAAGAATGGGACACTACGTACAACAGCCTACTACCAGCTAATTATGTGGACCACAGTACTATGTTATGACATAGTGTCGATCTGTAACGGTTGCTATTGTAATACAGGTATATTTACAGTTGTAGCACCATATGAGGGTGTTGTTTCACACATGTCCCTACTGTAGGCCTTGTGTCCTGCCATTCTTCTCATCCCTGTGGACACATTTTACAATGACAGGATGTTAGTTATCTTGCATGTGTCTGATGTACCCTTCCGATACCCCATCATGGTCTCCACTGTGATGCAGTGCATTTCACAGCAATGAAACATGAACGTGTACAGCATGAAGTATGGGTAGGTGTGTTAGATGTGTGCATGGAATATCCCATAGCTATTACATGCTCAGTGTATTGTCAAGCATGAACATGAACCATACTCACCGGCTACAGGCTGCTGCCTTGGTGGTATCCTGGAGGGACCTACATAAGAGTGTGAGACAGTTAATGTCAGTGGCCACAGCTGTGGCATTCATAAAGGGTGAGTGCAGCATTACGGTACATCAACAGTAGAAGTCCATAGTACTACAGCTTATGCACAACTGTTTATTACTACTACACAGCAACAGACTATGTATATGACATCTCAGATATGTATGATCTACATGTACAGATGCAGATGCATACATAAGAGTGGTCTAATGATGAGCACTGGGGCCTTACCTGCATGCTCCTCAGCCGGTGTGTTGGTGGCACCCACCTCCACAATGCTCCCTGCCAGTTGTTGGTTCTGTGGGCAGGCAGGTGCCACAAGGCTGCTGAGAAGTTCCTCCACACAAGTCAGGGGTGGATGGATGGCATGCCCCCCCTGTTGCAAGATGGTCCCCCCATACGGCAGCTGAAGCTGACGTACATGGTGAAGCAGGTCAGGGAAATGATGCTGACCCTGCTCATAACTGTGGTTCTGCAGGCCGACATCATTAACCCTGTGGACTTGATCCTTCCACAGAGCAGTCCTCTCCTGCTGATCATGGGCTGTCCTGCCGAAAAATAGCGGGTAGTGCTTTATCAGGTGTGCCACGATTACCTCTGTTTCTGCAGCAATGAATACTTTTAGTCTTGCAGGAGCCATCTTCCCTGGAAGACATAAAGATGGAAACAGGTCTGAGCAACTCATACAGCAGGGTTACCATAGTTCTTAATACATACCTCTGTCTTCCCCCACCATTTCAGATACAACAAACCAGTCACACAATGCAAGTGGTATGTCGACAGCTTACCTACCATTGGGACATATGTTGCATTGTACCACACTTTGTGCTATGTGTTTGTACCATGCTTTGTGCTATGTGTTTGTAGCCATGTTCCCTGTGGGGACACCATCTTTGCTGGCCTGTTACAGACTATTTCACCTGCATGCCATTGTCATGTGGTAAGCATGCTATGTGATTCCTGCACATCTGCCATTCTGTGTTATTGGGGATATCTATGCATGGTGTTGGACATATTCCAGGATTGTGTGGACTATTACAGCCCACATATGTTCCATAACAGTGACACAATAGCATGTGTAGGGGTTAGTTGCCAGCAGAACCACCTCCCCCATCTCATCTGGCCATGTTACCAGGCCACATCGCATCTGAGATCCACCATGGGACCTTATC